>NW_004443999.1:7161733-7188559 GCF_000243295.1 Trichechus manatus latirostris
TATATGTATATAAGTATATATTATAGCATGTTGTTGTTGTTAGGTGCCGTTGAGTTGGTTCCGACTCATAGCAATCCTGTGTACAAAAGAACAAAACACTGCCTGGTCCTGTACCATCCTCACAATGGTTGCTGTGTTTGAGCCCACTGTTGGAACCGCTGTGTCAGTCCATCTTGTTGAGGGTCTTCCTCTTTTCCACTGACCCTCTCCTTTACAAAGTATGATGTCCTTCTACTTCCTGGTAACATGTCCAAAGTACGTGACATGAGGTCTTGCCATACTCACTTATAAGGAGTATGCTGGTTGTACTTCTTCCGAGACAGATTTGTTCATTCTTCTGGCAGTCCATAGTATGTTCGGTATTCTTTGCCAACACCATAATTCAAATATATCAATTCTTCTTTGGTCTTCCATATTCATTGCCAGCTTTCGCACGCATATGAGGCAATTGAAAATACCATGGGTTGGGTCAGGCACACCTTAGTCCTCAAGGTGACATCTGTGTTTTTTAGCACTTTCAAGGGGTCTTTTGCAGCAGATTTGCCCAGTGTAGTACATAATTTGATTTCTTGACTGATGCTTCCATGGATGTTGATTGTGGATCCAAGTAAAATGAAATCCTTGAATCTTTTCTCTGTTTATCATGATGTTGCTTATTGGTCCAGTTGAAAGGATTTTTGTTTTCTTTATGTTGAGATATAATCTATACTGAAGGTTGTAGTCTTTGATCTTCATCAGTAAGTGCTTCCAGTCCTCTTTGCTTTCAGTAAGCAAGGTTGTGTCATCTGTATATCGCAGGTTGTTAATGAGTCTTCCTCCAATCCTGATGCCACGTTCTTCTTCATATAGTCCAGCTTCTCGGATTATTTGCTCAGCATACAGACTGAATTAAGTATGGTGAAAGGATACAACCTTGATGGACACTTTTCCTGATTGTAAACCATGCAGTACCCCCTTGTTTTGTTTGAACGACTATCTCTTGGTCTGTGTATAGGTTCTGCATGAGCACAATTAAGTGTTCTTGAATTCCCATTCTTCACAATGTTATCCGTGATTTGTTATGATCCACACAGTCGAATGCCTTTGTGTAGTAGTTGATAAAACACAAGTAAACATCTTTCTGGTATTCTCTGCCTTCAGCCACGATCCATCTATAATATAGCATAACATTTGTCAATTCAAGATTTTTCACATATACAATTTAGTGACACAAATTACATTAATCATATTGTGCAGCCATCACCAACATCCATTGCCAAATTTTTCATCACCACAGACAGAAACCCAGTGCTTCCTACCTGTGCTTTTGTGTCCGTTTCTGTTGTCCAAGTTAATTCACTTACTTGTAAATATTTGATAATAATTTTTCCGCCTGGAATATAGTTGGCTTATGCAAATTAAAATCTATTAAAGGTATTCACATTTTACTAGTATAAGTATCTACCTGTAATCAAAAACTAACCTTGTTATTTAGCACTGGCTCTTCAACTGTAAACAAAAATGTAAGTCATAAACTTGCTAATTGTTTTTCCTATTACATGTCACAGATAAAGACTTGAATGCCAGTCGATTCCAACATTCTTAATGTTCTAACTAATTGCCCACATCTAACTGAAAAACTAGTAAAGAACAATGAACCAATTATAGGATCTTTCCACTAAAGAGCCTTGAAAGTCTTAGTAGGGGGAGAAAAAGGAAACGATGATAAGCCTCTAGTTTTTTGTTTAAAGGTTTGTTACATCTCTGCATGAATAATATGCAGACTTAGTGTCCATTGGGTATGGGATCTGTCTGAGCTGTTTTTCCTGTAGCTATGATGAATTTTTAAGATACTAAATAAATACCCTCTGAGTCTACCCTGATAGCCTGAAACCTATTGGGCCTGCGTCTGCCCCAGAGCCATTCTTAACAGGCATGCAGTAAATATTTGTGACGTGAAGATACTAGAAGGGAGGAAGAAAGGTCCTAACAGCAATTTATATGTTTATATGAGACAATGGGATTTTGAATTCATATCTAAAATAAATTTGTAGAACTAAGGGTGTTTGTTTTTCTAATAGTGCAAAGTGTTATAGTGAGGTTTCACTGTATTTAAAATCATACATATGTATCTATGGTTTATATATTTCTGGGTATATTATATATTTACATTTATATAGTACATGTGTGCATAAATGAACAGTTTTATTAGCTATAGAAAATTTTCACCATTTTATCTCATCAGTGGAATTGCACAGGTAGTACTACTGAATATACTGAGTAACCTCGCATCAGTCTGACCACATATACAGGGCCTATAAATGCTGGCCATTAAACTGCCTTTTAAAGGGAGTAAACAAGTGCTTATATCAATTATGTTTTTGAATTTAATTTGTACCATTTACATTTGAGTATTTTTTTAAATGAAATGTTAGAATACCCATGCTTTGGGTTTATTCTACTCCAGCATTTGGTTAGGAAGGTAATTAAAAAATATTTCAGTGTAGTAGTCCACATATATTACCTTTTTAAAACAAGTTTTCCACTTCACTTTTTGCTCTTAGAGTATTAGAGTAAACGTATTGCTCACTGTTATAGCTGCCCCCTCATGCCTGCATCCACTCCTCCACGGCCCCCATCCCTGTAGGTCTCCTCCAACACGCATTACTGGTCTTTCTGCTCTGAACTGTAAAGCTTACAACCTGTATGGGAAAAAAGATCACACTGAATTTATATTATTTACAGTGTTCCTTATTTTTGAGGCATATTAATCTGGATTTCCCAGCTTGATGGTACCTGGGATAGAATTAAGTGCCATATGCTTGTCATTTACTATTATAACTTGAGAATAAGGAATGTATTATTACTTGAGAGCCAGTACTTATGCTTCTAACAACTTAGTACTTATCCCATCTTCCACCTCAGTGCCAAATGTAACGAATTCACATATCTTCAATCTGTCTCTTTTTAAAAATGCCAGGATAATATTGTATTAAGTTTTCATATAATACCCAAGAATGTAGAGAATTTTATTAGACAAAGCTTATTGAATTCTTATTATGTAAATAGTTTCTTTTTGCAATCAAAAGTGTATCCTGACCTATCCTAAGAGGTTTGTTTTTGTTGTTTCTTTTTTAATTTTTATTTTATTAGTAAGGAAAAATAAAAGAAACCAGTGGCTAGAAATGTAAAACTGTATCAAATGTCAGTCATATCTCGAGTGTGAAAATGTTTTTATAGGTACACAGACACACTGCTCTTGCGGCAAACACCCAACCGCAGCAGAATATTCACACTACAGCTCTTGCACGAGCTAAAGGAGAAATTCTGAGAGTCATTGAAATTCTCATTGAAAAGATGCCCACAGATGTTGTGGATCTTCTTGTGGAGGTAAGAATATCTTATTTTAAGTGTTACATCAACAGACTTAAATATTCCAGTTCAATAATGTAAATCAGCATCTGTATTTACAGCATGTCTTTGAGTGAGTGAGTGAGTGAATGAGTGAGTATTAATTAAAATCAATTAACTTTTCTACCATTTCTGGAGGCTTTATTTAAATTTCCTCAAAATTCAAAATGAATGCTATGTCCATTCACATTCACATGGAAGTTGTCTGTACTAGAGTAATTTTTAAAGGTTCTGCTCTCACTGACATCTGTCATTATAAATAAAACAAAATGTATAGTCTGCTTAAATATAAGCTACCAATACTGTACATAAATATTAAATGCCTTTAAAATAAATAATTCTAACTCCTTATTTGTACTACACTGTCTTAAAATTTTATTCAGTGTTAAAAGAATAGCTTGTAGTATATACATGTTTAAATTTGTTTTTGTAAATGTTAAACAACACTATCTAGAACTGTCCTGGGCAAATGAGGCATAAATTAATAATTTAAATTTCAGAAAATTAAGTATTTGAAATTAGTTTTGATCTGTGTGTTCTTCCATAAAAGGTCATGGACATCATTATGTATTGCCTTGAAGGATCTTTGGTTAAAAAGAAAGGTCTTCAAGAATGTTTCCCAGCCATCTGCAGGTAAAGAAGCCTTTAATAGCATGCAAAATTAATAATTTCCAGTAACAAATAATTTTTAAAAAATCTTTTTTGTCTCTGGTTAGTAGTAGTCTTGCTCAGTTACTAATCCACTTATTAGTTATTATCTGTTTACTTTCTATGGAAACCCTGGTGGTGTAGTGGTTAAGTGCTGTGGCTGCTAACCAAAAGGTCAGTCGTTTGACTCCACCAGCCCTCCTTGGAAACTCTATGGGGCAGTTCTACTCTGACCTGTAGGTTCGCTATGAGTCTAAATCGACTCAATGGCAATGGGTTTGGTTTTTGGTACTTTCTAAAACAACTGAGAGAGATTAAAGTAAAAGCACAAGTATAGTAAAATCAGCTATTTGAAATTAGTTTGTGAAACATTTTGCTGAAAACTTAAATGAATAAGAGGTAGCATCCACTGAATATGCCTATAGTCTTTTATCCATCACTCAAATTAATATTTCATTACGAACTTTCTGACTTAGGGGAGAAGATGTACTTTTCAGACAATAGTAACCTTTATGCCACATTTTCACTGGTAAATTCTTTTTTTAATGTAAAAGCCAGTATTTGCTTTATGTCCTACTGAGTGTGGGTATGTTCCCTATGTAAAAACAAGAAAAGAAGCCAAGAGCAGTTAACACTATTTATCAACAAAGTTGCATATGTTAATTATAACTAAGAATTTTATGTTTTGTATAGCATGTTAATTGTTATAGAATGAAGACTTTTATATTAATGAAGACTTCAAAGTGTAGTAACTTTTTTTTTCTTTCAAAGTAGTTTTAAGTTTAGTGCTCAAACTGTTTATAGATTGAGGCACATTCTGTTAAAACATTTTTTCATGTCCATGTAGTCAATAGAAATAATATTTAAATCTGTTAAAGATAATTGTTTTCATAGAAAACAAAACAGCCATTTACTCGTAGCTACATAACAAGTTCAATTTGACTCTAGTTTTAGAGATTTTCGGACATTCAGGAACAAGTTGGGGAGTAGCTCACACAAGGAAGTATGGAATTAAGTACATTCAGTGCTTATTACTTGAGAGAACTGAGGAGACAGATAGAAGGGTGAAATTTAAAACCATATATTGAGTGCTCCCTCTCTGTTAGGTACTCTGGGAAGAACTAATGATGTTTTTAGAGAGGAGGGACCATGTCCCTCTTTTTCGCTACTAAATCCCTACCACCTTAAATGATGCCCAGTACATAGCATGAGCTCAAATAATATTGAATGAATGATCTACAGATAATTAAAAGAATGAACTAGCCAGTAGTTTCAACTTAATCCTCTACTAAATATTTTGTAAAAACTTTATAACAAACAGCATCAACTTTGAGTTTCTGACCTTCTTATTCCATGTCATGTTCTAGTAGGTGTTATAAAGAAAGATGTTCAAAAGCGAGAGAAAGATGGTCTAAAATCTATGCTCTAGATTAATGGTCTAGAAGAGTTGTTCCTGGACCCCATTCAAGAGAATTACCTGGTTTCCAGGCTCCACCTGAGAGTTACTGCCTTAGCTTATCTGCTCATGAAGCCTGGGAAGCTGCATTTAACAGCCTCCTCTGGTGATGCAAACACTAAAGTTTGAAAACAAATACTCGAATAATCCAAAATCTAGAAAAACAAAACCTGAGTCATTGTTCCCTGTGTCCATGTTCTGTTATGTAAAATCCTGGGTCCTTGAGTGCTCTTTTGTTTATTTATTGAGTAAACTCAGAAATTCTAACGAAACACCTGAAGATATTCCTTCAACCCATGCATTCTGGTGATGCACCGTTAGTTTTTAAAGACTTGCCCTTAGACAGCATTGCAGGATGCCTGCTGAAGACTGTAACTTCAACTGTTAATTAACCGGCTTTTATCTGAAATACAGTTGAGAAAAACTGGACACTTAGAAGCTAGTTTAAAAGACATGCAGTCTGTTTATTGCTAAATATTCTAGTTTATATTCCCAAATTAAGATAAACTATCAGAGAGCTGCGTGCTTGCACCACGTTGTCTGCAATCAGAGTTGCCTTCCCAAGTTCCTCTTCAGCATTATGCATGCAGTTTGCATTGAGGAACCCTCCAGAAGATGCCTTCAGAAAACCTCCAGTGAATTTTTGTAGGGGTCATGTCAGTGCCATTCAGTACATTGTTAGTGTCCTCTCTAGGAAGATTCAATCAAGACATTTCTTTAAGATTCGGATGACAGGCATTTTTTATTTGTTTTGTCCTAAGAATTAGTATGTTTTGTTTTCATATAATCAGTGTTAATTTAAAAAGTTTTCTTTGGCAACTATTAGGCAGCTCAAAGCCAAATTTCCTGCCTAACTTTAGTAAATTATGACTTATGTCTCCTGTACTCCTTACCTTGTCATCACACCCCCAGTTTTCTTCCTTTTCTCTTTGCTGTATTACATACTGTAAACTTCCCTAACTCCTTTATGTGGTGTGTGTATATATGTATATGTATGTATGTGTATACACATATCAAATCCACAACAGTGGACTCAAACATACCAACAATCATGAAAATGGCCCAGGACTGGGCAACGTTTCATTCTGTTATACATAAGGTTACCATGAATTGGAGCCAGCTCAACAGCAACTAACAAAAACAACGTACACACACACACACACACACACACACACACACACACACACACACACACACACACAGATAACATCTATTTTATTTCAAAAACCATAAAAGCAATACTAGTAATTGTAAGGGTAATAACAAATATATGATTATTTTCTAAAAATAAAAAGGCTTTTTTGTATTAAGTGAAATACTCTAGATCTTCCTGGAGTAGTTTATGTACCTGTAGATATTTTTC
Source organism: Trichechus manatus latirostris (assembly GCF_000243295.1). Taxonomy (NCBI): domain Eukaryota; kingdom Metazoa; phylum Chordata; class Mammalia; order Sirenia; family Trichechidae; genus Trichechus; species Trichechus manatus. The sequence continues at coordinate 7,168,591 of NW_004443999.1, forward strand.
TATATTATATTTACTAAAAGATATGAAAAAATCACATAATTTTAGCTGCTGTATAACCTTTACAGCCATAGATTTAAATATTTCCTAATAATTTACATTTTAGTTTCAAAAGTATTATTAATAATATAGTGGCAACCATTAATAATACAAGAAAATTGCTTAGATTTCAATGCCCTTGAGAGAATATAGCACAGCACATACATCTTTCAAAACACAGTTTTCCAAAATAGTTCTATTGTCATTTTTTTATCACTATAACAAATGAGGGTATATTATTATATAGAAATTAAACTGGATTCTTTTAGAGCACAGATATATCAGCAATAAGACTGTTTCACCACTGAATTAATTTTATGTTTATGAGTACACAGAGGAAGAGCTACAGTAAGGTAACATTTAAGAAATGAATCCCCCCAGAGTCTCTCCCATCTCATTGGAATTTCCTTGTCTTTGCCTTCGTCGGTCTCCTAGGTGATCTTCAAAAAAAAATCATCTAGCACTCCAGATAATTGTTCAAGGAAGAAGTGTTACAGAGAGTTCTGAGTAATTTATATTTAATTGCCTAGAATATAAATAATACAACATCATCAGTTAAAAATACCCTTGACAATAGAAAAGTAGAACTACCTCCTTTCAAAGCTTGGGAGGATAAACATCACTGAACTTTCCTCCCAATTCATTGTTAAAATTTGGTTACCTGTTGCTGTGCTACTGAACTGGAATACCCTTGTGAAGTCCCTCGATACAGCACACCCGTCAATATTGAGCGTGCCATGCTTCATTATTTAGTATTGTTTTGGTCACCATATCAACACTGACTCACCTTATACTACTGTATTTGATACCAACCCAAAACCAAACCCATTACCATCGAGTCAATTCCGACTCATAGCGACCCTATAGGACAGAGTAGAACTGCCCCATAGGGTTTTCAAGGAGCAGCTGGTGGGTTTGAACTACTGACCTTTAGGTTAGCAGCCGAGCTCTTAACCACTGCTCCACCAGGGTTCCATATTTGATACAGCAACATAAAATATGAAAATGTAGACCTGTACTTTTGGCATATTCTGTATAGATGTTACAGAACTGAAAACCCACATATGTGATATTCACGCATATACTTTAAGGGTTTATTATTCAGTTTGCAAAAGTATTTTTTACTAACGTCAAGATAGAGAATCTTAAGCTATTGTAAGCTACCAACTATCAATGCTGAATTAGAAATGAAGATAAAGAGCCTCTGGAAATATAGTGTAATTTTTTTAATTTAAGATTGTTTTATTATCTTCTTGAGGGCTGGTAGTATAATGCATAAAAATAAAGGATTACGGATTTCTAAATGAAATTGAAAGTTGATGGAAAAATATTATTTCTTTTGTAGATTTAGAAGATTTCAGTATTTTTTTCATGGCAAAAACTAGATATGCCTATAAATGTGATTTTCTGTTACTTACACCTTCTCAGTTGTGCACATTATAAGTAGCTAGGGAAGGGGCCTTTTGCATCCATTTCCTGTGTAGCGCCCGATAGCAGCTGGAAGAGGCTCATCTCTGTCCCAGAGTTCCCAGATAGGTCCTTATTTCATGCACTTTTATTCTCTTAAGTTGAGGCAATTTATTTGATGTATAACTAAGAGTGATTTAATTTTTATGCCTTTTAAAAACTTGTCAAATAAATTCATAGATTCAGAAGAAATCCTTTGTTGGGCTCTGTCCCAATTTTTGATTTAGAAAATATGAACACTCAATAGAGGCACTCAGTAGCTGTGGTTGAATAATGATACCAGCTCAGCCATTTTGTGTTTAGTTCTTAATTTCCTCCTAATAAATGACACCAGCTCTTTCACTTAAGCAGTGACCTTGCCACATTATTTTTATAGAATTACAAGTTGTAGAATTTTAAATCTGAAAAGCACCTTATGAGTCCTTCATTTTACAAATGGGCAAACGGCAGAGCTCTTTCGTACTGACAGTCAGACCAAAGTGAAGCCCTTCTTTGCTGAGCAGCCCTCACCCCTGCTGTGTGTTGTGCAAGGGTGGGGTGCACACCCGTGCAGGTGTGCGCAGGCCAGAGTGGCACACAGCGTCGGGCCACCTCCTCAGAGGATGAGATGTATTGGTGTGCGCCAGGCCCATGCCTCTTCCTGTCCACATCCCTGACTCCATCCTCTCCCATCTCTTCTTGGACCTTGCTCTTTAAGAACCCTTCTCTCACTTTTATCCTCTACTTCTCCTTCTCTGTGCCAGCCCTTTCTCAGCCTGGAAGCATGTATCTAGTATCTTCTACTTTAGAAACCTTTGTATCTCCTCTGCCTACTGTTCAGTTGCCCATCTCGCCTTCCCTAGGAAAAGGAGTCTGTGCGCTGCCCGTTTGTCACTTCTCATGCCCTTTTTGATCTACTGCAGTCTGAGTTTTGCTCTCACCACTTTGCTTCCCTCCCCCCCTTTCCTACTCTGTTTCCCTTCCTCCCTCCCTCCCTCCTACCTTCTCTCCCCTCCACTCCCTGACTCACTTTCTCTTCCTCTTTCAGGTTACAAACAAATTTGTGATTGCCAAATGTTTTTTTCAGCCTTTAGCGTAGTGGTGCTCAAACTTTTCTGTCTCCAAAAGAAAAAAAAAAAAAAACAGTCACCCTCAAGTCAGTTCTGACTCATGGCAACCCATATGTTACAGAGTACAACTAGTTCCATAGGGTTTAATTGGCTGTAATCTTTACAAAAGCAGATCAACAGGCCTTTCTTCCATGCTGCTGCTGGATGGGTTTGAACCGCCTACCATTCGATTAGGAGCCAAGCACAAACAATTTGCGCTACACAGGGACCTTTTTGGTCTCAAGACCCCTTAAAAAGTACCCCTAAAAAATTGAAGACCTGAAAGAGTTTTTGTTTATATGGATTATATCTATAGATTTTTACTGTATTAAAAATTAGACCAGAGAAATTTAAAAATGTGTATCAAATTACTTAAAGTAACAATAATAAACTCATTTCATGATAACATAAAAACACTTTTATGAAAAATAACTGTTTTCTAAAACAAACAAAAAAACTAGTGAGAAAAGTAGCATTTTTTACATTTTTGCAAATTTCTTTATTGCCTGGCTTCTTAGTCCATCATTATGGTTGAGGTACATGAAAAAAAACCCTGGACTCACATAGATACATAGTTGAAAAAGAAAAGAATGTTTTAATAGCCTTTTCAAATAATTTTATGTCTTCTTAACTACACCAAAACTCAACTTGTGGTCAGTTTTTAAAGGTTAGTTATGATGTGAATCTGCAATCTGAGATTACTATGTAACTCTATAAGACTGTCATATTTAATCCATTTGTGTATCTTGCACTTTGAATGGGTCTTTCATCCATCCATGACTTTGTAACATTTATTCACTGATCTTTGGAAAATATCAGTTCACTGATTTATGTAGATTCTTCATATGTTGTCACATTGTAATTCACAATATCAAAAACTCATATTTACTAATATCACTGCTGATTTCATCATAAGTCAATGAGTATTGGGAAGACAGATTCAGTTTTTTTTTGTTTTTTGTTTTTGTGCTTTAAGTGAAAGCGTACAGTTCAAATCAGTTTCTCATAAAAAAATTTATACACACATTTCTTTTATGTGACCCTAATTGCTCTCCCTATACTGTGATAGCACACTCCTCCTTTCCACCCCCGATTTCCTGTGTCCATTCAACCAGCTCCTGTCCCTTTCTGCCTTCTCATCTCACCTCTGGACAGGAGCTGCCCATTTAGTTAGATTCAGTTTTCCAAAATTGTAATTTTTACTTGAAAGGTTAGATTTTATCATTGGCAACAAATTCTGTCAGTTTTTATGAAAACTGCAGCTTCTTTGATGTTTCCTAAATATTCTTTGAAGTAATCAATTCTCAGATGTAATCCTACACTAGATTATTTAATAAACAAAGAAAGGACTAAGTAAGGAAAGTAAGTAAAATGTTTTGTGGGCCAAAAAAAAAAAAAAAAGTTTAGATGGAAACCACAGGCATAAGTTTAACATGGTATTATTGTTGTGTTTTTAAAAGCATAGCATGTGCTCAGTATATTGATAAAAATTCAAAAAAACGATGTGAACTTCAGTGACATTTAACGTTGATCATTACTCATTTTTTGTTTTTGATGCGTCTGTGTCTCATTCTCAGTCACTAAATGATGAGAAATTTTATTTAATTACTCAGTCCATTATATGATTAAACATCTAATCATTTCAATACACCAATGGATGGTATTTATTTTTAGAATTTGTAAAGATTAATATGAAAAGGGAGTATTTTGACTGTTTTTTGACACATAAATGGACAGTCACAATACCCTGATTCCAAAATTAGAACATAAAAAGAAGTCACTCAAGAAATAGGAATTTAAAAATGGAATTTGAGTTTTTTAACAAAGCAAAATAATTTTTAAGCAGTTGTATGAGTTTTCTTTATTAAACTTCCTGAGAGCATTTTAGAATTCATTCATTTATTCTGAGGGCGCTCAGTGCATGGCTACTCTGTATGCTGGGCAGTGCTCGGCCAGTGTGATCACTCAGCTGTCCCAGTTCAGTCAGCACAGTCCCTGCCTTCCAGGACCTTAAAGCTGGCTTGGCAGAGACAGAGAGATAAATCAGTGAACGGTCACAAATGCTGTGATGAAAGGATGTCCAGGACACAAAGGAGAGTCACAGGTGCTATGATAAGGAGGGACACAAAGAGCGGAGCTGGCAGTTGTGTACAGGAGGTAAAAGGAGAATCAGTGATATTTTAGCTGAGTTATAAAAGATGAGTAGATGCTTATCAGGCAGACTGAGCCTCTGACTCCGAAATCTGTACTATTTCCATATGTAAAATTGACGCCTGTTGAATAAAATGCTATAATAAACTCTACTCTGAATCTCTGACTAGTGAATCAGTGATTTATTTCCAAAAATTATCATGTGTATTCTTTTATATTTCATATCTTACTGCCAAGAGTATTCTGAAGATGTTCTCAAGCAGTCTATGCATAGAACTCAGCAACATATTTAATGGCTCAAGTACTTGGACTTCGCAGTAGATATAAAACAGACAGTAATAGTGGCCAGGTGGGACCTAACTTGAAAGGAATCAGGATATAAATTTATCTAATGTACTGTAAATAGATAAATCACCTGAATTTTAGTAGTATTGACATTGAGATTTAAAATGTTTTATATGGTTTTGCTGGATTTGACTGATTGTCTTTTAGTTGACCATTGTTTGAGAGCATCTTCAAAATGACTCATATGTTTTTACTTAGAAACGTGCCTTCTATTAAAACACCTTCATCCACTTGTGTTCTCTAAGTAAAATCACTGCTTGTTAAGAGTTGTTTTTATTAAAATATATTAGGACTGTGGCATACCATACAGCCATTAAAAAGATTGAGGTCTGTCCATTTCTACCGACATGGAAAGGTGTTAGAGATACAATTTAAAGAGAAACTAGCACAGTTGCAGAAGAGGTTGTAAAACAAAATCTTTCTTTTTGGAAAAAGAAATTATATGTGAGTATCTATAGTCATGCATGCACATGTATACATATGGAAAGAAAAAAGTCGGAAAGACACACCCCAAGCTATTTCTGGTGGTTGCTTTGTGGAGGGGGAGGGGTGATTAGTGGTCAAGGAAACCTTTCATTTCTTATGTATGTATTTTTCAGTGTTTTCTGTATTTCTTTTTTACAATGAGTGTATATTGCTTTAAAATTAGATTATATAATAGAATAATTCAAATGAAAGAAGTAATAAAAATAATCATTCAGAAAATATTAGAGCTATGACACAGATGTGATAAGAAAAATTCAAGGTAAAATAAATATTTAAACTTTTGAACTGAATGGAAAAATAAAAATAATCTAGACAGAAGAGTTAAAAGTCTGTATATTCAGAAATAGTTTACCTTTTCTTAAACTTTGTTATTATGTAGACAGACTGATTGATTCTACTTTTCAAGTGAGAAGCTGAATCAGCTCTGTTCACCCTAAATGGGCACTTAAAATCCAGTAAGGAAATGAACACTGTCTACTTTAGAATAAGGCATGATCTCATTGTTTAAAAAACTTCCTCAAACCAGTGGTTTGTTTTTATCCAGTATGGTGATAACACTAATGGGATTTAAAACAGCTTCTATCCTAACTTCCAGTAAAATTCTTAAATTAGTTACCATTTTACAGTATGCATATTTTGATGATAAATAATTATAGATGTTACTCATGTACTCACACGAGTAGAAATCCCTCTAAAACCATCCTAGCCCATTTCCCTACTCCTAAAAACTTCCCAACAGATGGCTGTCTTTTAATATTAAAGTTCTTCTTCATTAAAAAAAATAATAATAACAAACTCTAGAGCTTCTAGCAGTATTCCATTTCACTGTGTCACAGGAAGGATATTTAAAATTTCAAATTCTTTGAAATGATATAGAGAAGGATTTCAAACCAAAATCCATATTACTTCTATTAGCAAATTTAGGCTGAAACTAAAATAATTTGTAATTGTCATCAGATTATACTAGCAAATCACAAGTAGTTGAGAGATAATGCAAATGTAAAATATCTGTATCATTTCTCTCATTTATTAGCATGCTATTAGTGAGTACTTATTTGCCCTAAGAAAACAGCAAATTAACTACATCTTATTTATTCTTTCTGTAGGACATATTCAGAGATGCAAATGATGATGATGAGAATTATGATAGCTACCAAGGTTTGCCTGTACTTACCATACTAAGTGCTTAGTATGTGCCAGACACTGTTCTAAGTACTTTACATGGATTAGCTCATTTCATCCTTGTAACAATCATATGTTAGGTACTATTACTGCAACCTTTTTACAGATGACAAAATTGAGGCACAGGCAAGTTAAATAACATGCCCAAGGCCACACAATTAGTAAGTGGCAGAGCCAGGCAGTAAGAGACCTCTTTCTCAGCCATCATGTAACATACCCCAGACATGCATGATATTAGTCCTTGTGAAAATTCTGCTCCCTCAACATCCCAGGAAGTGTCTCCAATTTTCCTTTTTAAACTTTGGCGACAGTGTGCTTATAGCAAGTTTTTTCAAAAGGAAAACAGCTCACCTATTAAATACTCAGTGTTGATATTCAGGAAATATATATTGAATATTTATAGTGTGCAAGATGCTGAATGGCAAGATGTGGCTCTAAGAAGAATGTCCCCAGTGTCTATCACCATCCCAGAATGAGGAATCTTCCAGTTTTTTTCTTTTGAACTGGTGCCCTCCACTAGAATGAAGTACTTCTAGAAAACATTTCCACACCTTCTATTTCTACACCCCCAAAAAATAACAGCACAGCTCCCCCTGAGCTGATGCCTTTGCCGGAACTACTTTTATGTCTATAAATCTTTCAAACATATTAGCACTATGGAGACCTTGCAGTTCATGAGGTGTGTACTAGCATGTTCTATCAAGTACCACTTTCTTTACAAAGTTCTCCTCTCAGTTGCAGCTGTGGCATCTCTGAGGGCTGTGGGCCAATACCCTGAGAACCTACTCCTGAATTTTCTAGGCCCCTCACATGGGTGGCTCTCAGAAGGACTCCTTAGCATCTTATACTTCCCAGGTTGTCACCGGTATCTTTCTGTGATCATAAACCCGTTGCCGTCGAGTCAATTCTGACTCATAGCGACCCTATAGGGTAGAGTAGAACTGCCCCATAGAGTTTCCAGGGAGTGGCTGGTGGATTTGAACTGCTTACATTTTGATTAACAGCCAAGCTCTTAACCACTGGGCCATCAGGGCTCCTGTATGCTAATAGTGACCTATATATTCCCCACTACAGAAGGCCTACCATTCTACCCTAAAGAACAAGCTTGCCCATGTCTTTGACTCAGATCTTTTACATGAATTTTTGGGAACATGGATATTCTGCTCAGGAATACTGAGCATAATCCTCTCCCTCCCCATCCAGTGTGCATGAATATGCATAAATGAATAAAGACAAGGGTTGCTGTGTGTGGATTAGATTTTAAATAATTCCTCTTTACATTCATAATAAAACTTACATATACATCCTGCAGATTATAACTAAATGAATCAATCTAAAAAGTTATTTCAAGCAAATTAAAACAAAGTTCTGGTGCCATTTTTTTGTCTCTTGTTGGCAAAAAATCAGGAAGTTTGATAACACCCAGTGGGGACACTCTTTTAAAGGCAATTTGATATAACCTATCAAAATTTAAAATGTGCGTATGCTTTGATTCAGAATCTTGCTTTGGGGAATCCATCCTACAAATACACTTACCTAGATGTACAGGGATCTGTGTACAATATGTGTCCATCAGAAAGGGAATGGTTAAACAATGGAGCATGCGTACACAAGAATACAATCAAGTGTGAAAAGGAATGACATAGGATAGATGTGCACTGTTATAAGAGAATGTTCCGTGACGTATTGAGGGAAAAAGTTAATAAATAACTTAATACGTGTAATATGGTGGCATTTTTGTATTGAAATTTAAAACAGCTCTCAGAAGGTCCACCAAATTATTAACAGTAGTTACCCTTGGTTGGGGGGGTGGGTATGAAAGACTTGCTTTTTGCTGTATACACATTGGTGGTATGTGAGTTTTTTACAAGTACATATTGCCTTAATACCTTTTTAAGAAAAAGAACCACAAGTTTATGAGGCATTTTGCATCAATGTTTAGAATTTTTTAAATCAACTCTATACAAATTGTTCATAATACCTAAGTTACTTATGAACATGCATTTATAAGTAGTTAGGACAGTGCCTGATACATAGTTAGTACTCAGTAAATGTTAACTGCAAGTAGCAGTAGTTGTAGTTAGTAAATTACATATATATAGTTTTTTTGTTTTTTTTTTAAAGAGATAGTTATTGTCCACACTTTCTCTTCTGTACATCCTTAGAGTTCAGGTGGTTTCATGCTCAGCTAGAAATTAATTTTGGATTAATTGAAGAGTATTTCTTGTTGTATTTTAATGCTCGAGGATTTGATCTACAGTAGTTATGTAACATCAAGATCATTGTAGATTGCCAAATTCATAGTTAAGAAAGTAATTGTACAGATTCCAGGCTTTCTCCCAAATTGTATTTCTGCAGAGTGTTGTATGTTTCCTTTTCGTATCTTTTCAAAATTTTAAATTTCACACAATTTTTCTCTTATTTGAGGATCATTTTCGTAAAGATGAAAAAGCTCATCAATCCAAGGGAGACTGTAAGTAAAGAGTACCAAAGTTATTCAGAGACTAAGGTACTGGCTGGCCTGCTGGACACACTCGCAAGCACCGTGAGTTGCTCCAGGGCCCTGTGCCATAGGCTCCTCAATTCACCCTAAACTACCCCATTGTGAGGTATTCAAGGTTACTCCTGAATAGTTGAAGTCACAAGCATGGCTTTGGCGAAATGGATTGTATCATCCCACCCCCTCCCAATAATCTTTTCCAGTATTTAATAATAAATTATAAGTGATTGTTTCTCTGAATTGTGTTTTGTGTGATAATACCGTGTTCATTGAAATTTATGTGTGATGATCTAAATATTTGGCAAATTCTTAGAATCATTTTAATTCACAGGGCAACATTATACCAAAAAATATACTTTATTGTATATATCATTACTTAGACTATTTATATTCACTTTCTTGATTTTCAGCCCAGGTAATCTGTTCTAGTTCCTAAGATATGATTAGATACTTTCCATGATGCAGCTGCCTGTCTCATGCTAATGTACCCAGGCTCCAGGGGCCTTTACAGATAACTTGTTGTAAATCTGCAATTGTTTGTCTCCATCAAAAATACATTTTTGAGAAAAGCCCTCAAATTTTTTTTTTTTTTCTGCCTAACTTTTTGGACAGCTTTTGTTTCCTTTGTTGTTCATCTCAAAATTATTATTTTAGACCCTATAAAATATTTATTATTCTTAAAACATCCATATGGTTAGCATCGTTTATATACTAGTCACCAAACTATCAGCATAGTGTTTTGAACTTCTTACTGTTACTTCCTGCTTGCTTATGACCATATTTATGTATTTATACATTTAACAAATGTTTTGTTGTAGGCAGTAAGGATATAGTAGTAAACCAGACAAAGTCCCTGATGGAGAAAAATAAGCAATAAATGAAAATATATATTATTTAATATCTCAGAAGTGAAAAGTACAATAAAGGAAAATAGAATAATGGGCTAAAGAGTAATGGGAGTGGGTTAACTATATTAAGTAAAGTGTTCCATAAAGGGCTCCTTTACTAAGATAACCTTGGAACAGAAACCTAAATGAAGTGAGGGCATAAGCCATGGAAGTAGCAGGCAGGTGAGTTTTTGAAGCAGAGGCAGCAGCATGTGTAAAAGCCCTGCAATGGGGATGTTCTTGGCACCTTCAAGAAAGTACTAGGAGATCATTAGGACTAGCAGGGTGAACAAAGAGGAGAGTGGTAGGAAAGGAAGTCTGAGAGGTATTGGGATCAGATCATGTAAGGCCTTAAAGGACAGTTGTGAGCAGAAGGTGATCTGGTTTATGTTTGAAAGAATCACTTTGGATACATGTGGGCGAATCAGTGACTTTCAAACGTTTGGGTGAATGCGGCCCCATCTCCAGCAAGGAATACATATTACATCATGGCCCAATTCCACCTTATTCTTCTTTCAGTTAATTGAATGGTAATATTCTCTCCAACTTAATAGAGTTTCCTTGTAATATAACAAAAGGATTCTTACCAAGTTGTTGCCCAAGAAATGCTGCCCAGGTGACATGTTGTAAATGCAGTAAGCTGAAGACTGAGATACTATTTCCCGAAGGCTCAGCATACATGATCCCTAACTCTGAGACTTGCCAAATTTTAGAGAAGTTCAGGACTTTCATGTGGGATCAGGTCAACACTAGAATACTATTAAAAACAATAATGGACCCTCCTTTTCAGTCCATTGATACCCTGGGGAATGGAGGCAAGTAATGCGAATCTAGCTGTCCTTAATCTTGACAGCCTCCAGATGGAAAGCTGGCTCCAGGAGAAGAGTGGTCTAGGGGTATGGTGGGCTCTGGACGTTAGCACAGGGAATCTCTCAGCAGAGATTGGCTTACTGCAGCCAGTCCCCATAGTGGCTACTTGTGAAGTGACTGCATACATACCACACATTCCTTCTATGTTAAGAGAGCCACTGTTAAAGAAATAAAAAGTTTAACAAGAGACTCACAGATAAAAATATGCCATGAGACCTTTACTGTCTAAAACTCTTTAAGATATTGTTTTGAAGTATTAGTCTAGTAGTAAATTGCAAAGAATGAAAAATGGCAGACCTGTAATATATGGTCCTTTCAGGTAGACTAAAGATTTGATACCAAGAATAGGTTTGATCTTTTTTTCTTTCCAAAAATAATGGTGTTGGTAGATGATATAGAAGGATGAGGTTGATATCCAGAGCATAGAAGATGGGCAATGTAACAAAAACTCTTCAGATTCTAGTTTAATTAAGTATAATTTTATTAACATAAATGTATTCTACCTCTGTTTTATTTTAAAGAGGGGCTTGGGGGGTATAATTATATCCATGTTTTTCAGAAGAATGTTGGCAATATAGCAGTTAAAATCTGTGCCAAGTTTAATATTAAATAAAAATACCCCTGGAAATTTTATTTTCCTGTGGCCATTACCCTTCTGCACAGAATAAATATTTGTTAAAACATTTGTTAGATATTATGGTCCATGTTACTGTAATAGGATATAAATTATGTGTATGTGTATGTATAGCTGTAGATATAAATATATATGTAAAGACATAGATAAATGGTAGTACCCAATACTTAAAAACCTATTGCTGTCGAGTCAATTGCAACTCATAGCGACCAATAGGACAGAGTAGAACTACCCCATAGGGTTTCCAAGGAGCGGCTGGTGGATTCGAATTGCTGACCTTTTGGTTAGCAGCCAGTCTCTTAACCACTGTGCCACCAAGGCTCCACCCAATACTTAGACCACTGTAATTATTGAGTAATTTAAATGTTAATTATTAAATGTTTTTAAACTCTCTAATTTTTATTTCCAAGTATAAAAATGTTAGATTTATATGGTATATCCACACAATGGAATACTACGCAACGATAAAAAACAACGATGAAGCTGTGAAACATCTTATAACATGGAGGAAGCTGGAGGGCATCATGCTGAGTGAATTTAGTCAGTCAAAGAAGGATAAATATTGCATAAGACCACTACTATAAGAACTCAAGAAAAGGTTTAAACACAGAAGAAAACATTCTTTGATGATTATGAGGGTGGGGAGGGAGGGTGAGGGTTATTCACTAACTAGATAGTAGACAAGAATTATCTTAGGTGAAGGGAAGGACAGCACACATTACAGGGGAAGTCAGCACAACTGGACTAAACCAAAGCTAAGAAGTTTCCCGAATACAGTCAAACACTTCGAGGGACAGAATAGCAGGGGTGGGGGTCTGGGGACCATGCTTTCAGGGGGCATATAGGTCAATTGGCATAACAAAGCTTATGAAGAAAATGTTCTACATCCTACTTTGGTGAGTGGTGTCTGGGGTCTTAAAAGCTTGCAAGTGGCCATCTAAGATGCATCAATTGTTCCCAGCCACCTGGAGTAAAGGAGAATGAAGAACACCAAAGATACAAGGAAAGTATTAGCCCAAGAGACAGAAAGGACCACATAAACCAGAGACTTCATCAGCCTGAGACCAGAAGAACTAGATGGTGCCCAGCTACCACCAATGACTGCCCTGACAGGGAACACAACAGAGACCCCCAGAGAGCAGGAGAAAGGTGGGGTGCAGAACTCAAATTCTAGTAAAAAGACCAGACTTAATGGTCTGAGACTGGAGGAACCCTGGAAAGCATGGCCCCCAGATTCTCTATCAGCCCAGAACTAAAACAATTCCCAAGGTCAACTCTTCAGACAGAGATTGGACTGGACTGTGGGACATAAAATGATACTTGTGAAGAGTGTGCTTCTTAGCTCAAGTAGATAGATACATGAGACTGAACAGGAAGCTTCTGTCCGGAGGTGAGATGGGAAGGCAGAGAGAGTTAGGAGCTGGTTGAATGGATGTGGGAAATCAGAGGTGGAAAGGAGGAGTGTGCTGTCACAGTATAGGGAGAGTAATTAGGGTCACATAACAATGTATGTATAAATTTTTGTATGAGCAACTAACTTGAAATGTAAACTTTCACTTAAACTACAACAATAAGCAAACAAAAACTTAGATTTAGAATGTAGATTGCCTCTTCTATACTGAGTTGGCATCAACTCAAAGGCAATGGGTTTGGTTTTGAGTACTGAAGTAGAATAATATGATGCTCTGGACAGGAAAAACTTTGAGAAACTTAACTTTTTACTAAACATTAACTAGTGGCAAAAGCTTCATATGTTTCAGGACTATTTTGTACACTTACTTCCCTCAAGCCAATATACAAAGAGGGCAGCCCCATCCTGAGCACAGCAAAACCTAGCAGGACATTTCAAAGTAGTGCCTTCCTTGTGACAAAAGTGAAGCATTAATATTTCAGTAAAGGAGAGAGAGTTGGTGATTGGGTGACGCTTAGGGATAGGACAAAGTATTTTTTGTTCACATTACATGATAGTAAGTAACAAATAAAACAAAAACTTAACAGTTTATGTTCTAAACTTGTGAAATATGTATTAATGTCATAATGTCTGCTAATGCCAGCATGGCTTGTCAAAATGCTCATATTGAAACACTCGCTCTGTTTCTTTCTCGCTCACGCTCTTTCCCTCCCATCCTCCCAGAATTTCAGAAATGCATTCCTGTGCCCTAGTAGATTTTTAATGTATATCTATCTCAAGAAAACATTAGAAAAATATTTTTTTTGTCATCTGCTTTACCTACCACTCCCTGTTTTTAGAAAATAATAACGAAAAATTAAGTTTGTAGTATGGACCAAAAGGGAAAAAGTGAAGGAATATGTAGTAGTATTGATGCAAAGCCTTCATAAATATTTAGGACAGGCTGCTTGTTCATCCAGGCAATTAGCACTGAGAAAGTAGGACTAAGTAATGGGAAGGAATACTGGAAACTCTTTGAGAATATAAAATCAAACCTGGTTTACACGTCTAGTAGTTATCATCCTTACCTTCCCAGATCCTAGCCATATGAATATAAAATCAGTATGACAGAGAATAAATTGGAATTCAGATACCTAATCCAGTCATAAAAACTAATATAAAAATAAGAAAAATATTACAAATAAATAAATCAACCTCTTAAAACCTTCAAAGTATCCTCCCTAAACTCTATTTTTATGTAATGCAACATAAGCACGAAATATGCTTATTCATACTGCATATAGTCATGGCTGTCATTTAGATAAACTGGTAAATGTAGAAAATCCAGGGAGTTAGCAGGATAGCTTTTTTCTGGTGGATAGCTTTCTAGTTTCATTGTAAATTACTGATACGAACTTAAGCATAAAATTTATGTAACTATTTTATGATTGTTCCTTAATACTATAATAAACCATAAGAACATAATTAGATTGAATATGTAGGCCCTTTTATATTTTCCATTTCTGTTCAAATAAAAATATTTGCATCATAGTCACTGTAGCAAAACTGTGTTTTCATATTTAATCCTTTTGTATTTGGTCCTCATTTCTCATTTCAAAAACACAAGGATGTTTGCAATTATGAAGTTGTTTTCTATTGAAAATAATTATCAACAGGCCTAAGTGGTATACTACATTATATTTGTTTCTGTCGATTCTAAGAATTACTAAAATGAAACATTTTGGAAAAATCGGAATACATTTACTATAGATTTATTCATTGAAAAATATGCCAGAACTGGCTTTAATCTTTGAAATGTGTTGTAGTGCACTTCCATGCGGGTCATCTCACCTGCTTTTTTGTTTTTGTTGTTGTTGTTAAAATGTTCAATTCAGGTTCTACATGGTCAGCTATTACGAGCGGAATCACAGAATAGCAGTTGGAGCTCGCCATGGTTCAGTGGCCCTGTACGACATCCGGACTGGAAAATGCCAGGTAAATAAATCATTGTGACTTCCGCTCCATAAAGTGTGGAAGTTATTGAAAGGAGAGAGAGACTTAGCACTTCACCAGTTGACATGCTGAGCTGCTGGAACATTATGGATAATGCTAAAGGGATCAATAGTTTAATGAAGGACTCAAAGAATATAGAGCCCTACTGTCTTTATTCACTGGGACTGAAGGGCTGCCCCAGATGGGTTAATAACAGAGCCCAGAATGAGGGGTTCCTGCTCACAAACTACTTTGCAGTAAATCTTATCCTTTTTTTAAACAAAGTTTTCTGATTTTCTTATTTTTGTTGTGTGTTTTCTGAATAAAGTTTGATGATGCATTATTATGATATAATGGTGAACAAGAACTAATTTTCTGACTACTGATTAAAGTGAGATATTTAGCAATTACAGACAATCATCTAGTCAGAGTTAATAAAAAAGGAGAAATCTTCACAATAGCATTTGTTGTGGCTCTATGAAAAATGAAATTGATGTTCTATTTGAAATCAGAATAATATATTGCTTTTATAACACTTTATTGTTTATAAAAATTTATTCTATAGTTTTGTCACTTGATTTTCAAAATATACCAGTTATGTGGACAGGGCAAGTCTTATCCCCACTTTAGATACAAGGAAACCGAAACTTAGATACTTTAAATCTCTTTTTCCCAGTGTCACACTGCTAGTTAATAGCAAACCTAAGTCTAGGCTCTACTGTGATCATGGAAAATTGGTAATGCTCATTGGTAAATAGTTCCAAGTCATGACTTCTTATGTTTCATTGCAGCATTCATTAATGCTGGTATGTTCAACTGTATGATCGTGAGGGAATATGAGGAAATTCATAAGCCTGTGGCTAAAATTTTAAACTGTCTTATAAATTTCATAAACTATTAATTAATTTTCCAAAAACTTCCCAGACTGCTTTCCATGAAATAGTTCTAAGAGATGGTAATAGTTGTTGTGGCTAAAAGGGGGTCAGACATGTTTAGGGGATACCGTTAGAATGATCAACACATTTCTTTATTGCAGGTCTTCTCAGAATCTCTGATAGTTCAGTGTGCATTTCTCAGGAGAGCATAGAAGATGTACTATCTGCCATACATATTTAACTATTGAATTGTGTTCATGTGTGTGATGTTATTTAAGACATTAACTGTGTTCCTTTCTATGAACTCTCAGAGCAAAGAAACCACTTTACATACTTGTTTAAAGATTAAGTTGCATGTTGTTTATAATATTCTCGTAAGAGAGACAGCATTTTCAGACCTTTTGTTAAGATGGTTTATAAAAATTGAAGTGTATTACTACTAACAGGCTTGAGAGAAATGAACTGCAAACACCTATTAGGGAAAGATTAAAAAAAAAAAAGTACAAGGGAACCTTTTCAAGCTTCTTTAAAAATAAGGGGGGAAGATCATAGAGAGGACTCTTCTTGTCATACAAGACACAGTTGCCACCTGTAGAGAGAAAAGTGAGGCACTTATGAGCACAGTAAGAGAACAACAGCAATTAAGAATTAATGAGAAGTACCAAATTGTACTTAAGTATACGGTCACTGTGAGTCAGCATCGACTCAGTGGCAATGAGTTTGGTCTTGGGGTTTTTATGCATTTCTGTAAATTTTTCTCCCTACTAAGTGGCCTCAGTGAAGCGTCTTGGGAATATGTATAAAAAGTTAATATTTTAATACCTTATTCTTTTCGATTAAATTACTTGAGATACACTTACTAATCAAAGACATTCTTAACATAAACTTATTTATATGCCACTTTCTTTTCTGTATATCATTTAGTTCAGGTAGACATTTTAGTATCCTGCTGCTTTTTTCTGCTTCAGCTTCTTAATTTTGACACCACATAATTATCATTAGTGTTATATGGTTGAATAGTCTTTACCTACCAGTTTTATATGAAAGAAGTTCACCCTTTCCTCTCATCATTCAGAACTTGAAAACAAATCTAAATCTCCACAATCAATCTTGAACTGCTTTTGCCAGTTACCAGTTATATCCAGGGAACTCTTAAGGGATTCTTTTCTTTTATGGTATTGTTGTTGTTAGTTACTGTCGAGTTGGCTCTGACTCATGGCGACCCCATGTACAACCGAATGAAATGTTGCCCAGTCCCGCACCATCTTCAGTCACTGGTATGCTCAAGTCCATTGTTGCATCCACTGTGTATTTTGAGTGCCTTCTAACCTAGGGGGCTCATCTTCCAGCACTATATTAGACAATCTTCTGTTGCGATACATAGAGTTTTCATTGACTAATTTTCTAAAGTAGACTGCCAGGTCTTTCTTCCCTAGTCTATCTTAGTCTAGAAGCTCCACTGAAATCTGCCCACCATGGGTGACACTGCTGTTATTTGAAATACTGGTGGCATAGCTTCCAGCATCATAGCAACAACCAAACTACTACAGTATGACAAACTGACAGACTGATGGTGGTTTATAGTATTAGTGTTGTATTATTTGAAATGAGTAAGTCCACAGCTGAAACAAAATACACAAGTATAGTTGGCATTCCTAAGCAAGAAATGTTTTAGAGGATGAATCAAAGGATCATTATTGAACTAGGAATGCACATCTCCAAGAACCTGTTGGAATCAGTTAACAGAGAGAATGTGACAAGCTTCCTAGCATGAGCAAAGACACAAGGATATGACATAAAAAATGTAGAAGAGATAATAAGCAAATTCAGTTGACCTTAGGGTAGGGACTTTGACTTTAGAGGGAGTCACACTGCTAGGAAAATCTACTGTGGCCTATCCAGGGGGCTGAGAGGAGCCCAAAGAGGAGAAGATCCACGGGACACAGGGAAAGCAGAAGACACATGGCTGAGGGAGTGAAGGAAGGACATGTGTGCCCCCTGTCATTGTTATTAGATTGGTTGGGAAAGGATTGAACAGAAAAATGAAGTCTTTCTCTTCTTGCGTTGGCTTCTCGCATGTTTTTTTTTTTTTTTTTTAAATCAGTTATCTTTAGGCCTGTTCTTCCCAAACTAGAATAGGAGAATAGGCAAAACTATAGGATAAATATCGCGTATCTAGCTGTTAAAAAGCAAAAATGTCACTTTGAGGACTAAGGTGCGCCTGACCCAAGCCATGGTATTTCCAGTCGCCTCATATGTGTGCAAAAGCTGGACAGTCAGTAAGGAAGACCGAAGAAGAATTAATTGATGGCTTTAAATTATAGTGTTGGCAAAGAATATTGAATATACCACAGACTGCCAGAAGAACAAACGAATCTGTCTTGGAAGAAGTACAGCCAGACTGCTCCTTAGAAGCGAAGATGGCAAGACTTCTTCTTATGTACTTTGAACCTGTTATCAGGAGGAACCAACCCCTGGAGAAAGACATCATGCTTGGTAAAGTAGCGGGTCACCGACAAAGAGGAAGATCCTCAACGAGATGGATTGACACAGTGGCTGCAACAATGGGCTGAAACATAGCAAAGATTGTGAGAATGTCGCAGGACCAGGCAGTGTTTCATTCAGGGTTGGTGTGAGTCAAAACCAACACTACGGCACCTAACAACAACATCTAGAACATGAATTTTGTTTGTATCAGGGATCTGCAAACTGTGGTCCAAATCTGGCCTGCCCCGTTTCAGTAAATAAAATTATTTTGGAACACAGCCAATGTAATTTGCTTAGGTACCATCTAGGACTGTTCTTACACTACAGTGGCCAAATCGAGTAGTTGTGCCAGCAAAGACTGTATGTGGTCCACAAAACCTAAAATATTTAATATATGGCTCATTCCAGAAAACGTTTACTGCCTCCTGACTTAGATAATTGAGCAGAAAGGGTTAACTAATTTAACTGAAAAGTAATTTAAAACATTACAGTGCAATATAATGGATCAGAAGAACCAGGAACTTCTGTTGGCTTGAATCCCATCTCCACCACTTATTAACTTTATAGCCTTGGGAAAATTTCTTCACTTCTCTGAGCTGAAGTTGCCTCATCTGTAAAATGGTGATAGAAATCATGCCTATTCCTGTGAGAAGTAAATAAGATAATTTATGTAAAATTCTTAGCACAATGCCTGCCAAGTAGTTAAACTTGGAAATACATTACATTACAGTTCAATTACATTAATTTTAGAGAATTTTAAAGATGAAACTTGAGACAGTGGGGGTATTGGTAAACCCTCAGGGACAGGAGTTTGCGCTCCTCAGTTGGGAGCACTGAGGTGGAAAAGCTGGTACAGCACTGCCTTAGGCCGTGTGGAGATTTCCTTTCTGAAGGCAGCTCTTGCCTGTGGTGTTACACTGAGTCTCCACTGAGTATGGAAATCGGAAACTTTTATATTCAGTAGTTAAAATTCCTCTGTGACGCTGACTGCATTTTTACTTGGCAATTGCTAGCA
The DNA here is from genome assembly GCF_000243295.1 of Trichechus manatus latirostris. NCBI lineage: Eukaryota > Metazoa > Chordata > Mammalia > Sirenia > Trichechidae > Trichechus > Trichechus manatus. The sequence continues at coordinate 7,187,996 of NW_004443999.1, forward strand.
ATTTAGGAATATACCCGACTTGAATTTTGCTTAATTAAATTTTAAAAAAGTACCTCCCCATGAAGTGCTTAGATTTTGTTGATGGGCAGTGCTCTTGATAAGCAAACTAAGTTCCATGAATCCTTAGAGCTACAGATATGTGTTTGCTTAAACCAGCAATGAAAATCCTCCCTCCAGCAATATTTGCCGTTGGTTTGGCGGACTACTAAACTATCATATCTCAGTGATTTTCTGATCCTTTCTGAATGCATTCTTTGTCATACTGCTGGCTATGTGCAAGATTCTCTAAGGCTCCTGTGTGCTAGTTTTCCTTATGAAGTTCTGTGTCACTTGGAGGTGTTAGATCCATTTTGGCAAATCTGGACATGTATTTTCCTACCAGGCTTTGGTCTAGTGCTACAAAAAGAGCAATGATGTATGAGAGAAAGATAGCATGACTAAAGACTTCTCTAAATCATGATTTATTAAAATAACTATATTATTGAAAATTTAAAATAAATTCCTTAAAGGACTTGTTCTTTTTGTTTGTTTTTGAAGTATTGTGTTTAGTTTATGATGCCATTT
>NW_004443999.1:7190084-7283950 GCF_000243295.1 Trichechus manatus latirostris
TTTAGATGAAGGTTTACAGAACAAATAGTTTCTCGTTAAACAGTTCACATATTGTTTTATGACATTGGTTAACAACCTCATGACATGTCAACACTCTCCCTTCTCGACGTTGGGTTCCCCATTACAAGCTTTCCTGTCCCCTCCTGCCTTCTAGTCCTTGTCCCTGCGCTGTTGTGCCCCATTAGTCTCGTTTTGTTTTATGGGGCTGTCTAATCTTTGGCTGTAGGGTGAACCTTGGGAGTGACTTCATTAACGAGCTAAAAGGGTGTCCGGGGGCCATACTCTTGGGGTTTCTCTAGTCTCTGTCAGATCAGTAAGTCTGGTTTTTTTGTGAGTTAGAATTTTGTTCTACATTTTTCCCCAGCTCTGTCTGAGACCCTCTATTGTGATTCCTGTCAGAACAGTGGGTATTGGTAGCCAGGCACCATCTAGTTGTGCTGGACTCAGTCTGGTGGAGGCTGTGGTAGTTGTGGTCCATTAGTCCTTTGGACTTATTTTTCCCTTGTGACTTTGGTTTTCTTCATTCTCTCTTGCTCCAGACAGGGTAGGACCAGTGGAGTGTGTTAGATGGCTGCTCACAAGCTTTTAAGACCCCAGACGCTACTCACCAAAATAGAATGTAGAACCTTTTCTTTATAAACTGTGTTATGCCCCATACTGCCTAGTGCCTGGTATGTAGTAGATGCGCAATAAAATACACTCTGATCAAATAAAAACCCTGAGTCTTTGGAGCAAAAAAGTATACTATGACATGGTTAATGAAAACAAAATGTGCCTTAATTATACCAAAAATATATTTATAATTTGAGTATAGTTATATTTTGGTATGTCAATCATCTCACCAAATTGTTGCTTCGCTAGAGATAATAGGGTATCTGTTCAGTAATAACATAGGGAACTCCTTTCTTAGAACTCATGAAGAATAGACCTATGCTTCTGTATTAGACCATGGCCAGGCCTGCCATAGGCCAGATAATGAAGGAAAAAAATAGAAGCAGAGATTGATTAGATGTATAAAGCTGTGGTGACTGTGGTCTAGCTAGAAACCCCTTATACAACAGGAAGTAAATTCTGGAATGCTGACTTTTCTACAGAAGCCGATGAGCCTGCAGTTTGTTCTCTTCTGACCTTGCAGATCCCTCTTTCCTTGTGGGGTGGATGATTTGGCCTCTGACCTTGCAGATCACTCTCTCCTTGTGGGGTGGATGATTTGACCTCTGACCTTGCAGATCTCTTGCTCCCTGTGGTGTGAATGATTTGGCCTCTGACCTTCAGATGCACCTCTATGAGAGAAAAGGGAGGAAATAAGGTACTGTGTCCACCCCCTTGTACCCTTATCTTCTCAATGTCCTCCAGTCTCCTCTCATGCTAACTCAGTAGTATTGAAGCAGAAGCAACCCTGAACTCTGTCCAAATCCATTTTCACCAGTCTTTAAACCCTAACTTATCCCATCCTTGCCAGCCTGGCTTACTTTTATTCTTCAGCTAACGAGGCTTCAGCGACCTTTCCAGCCACATTGTTATATACAAGTGTCTGCCGAGCATCTTCCTAAACTAACCAGAAAAACCACAAGTACCTTAAAGTGTATATGGAAGATTGCTTCATTGTCCTTCTATCAAGCCCCTCTTCCCTCTTTCCCATTTTTCCTCAACTGCGAAGTCATTTTGAGGACCAATTTCATCAGCTTGTAGGGAACATCTATTTCTACTTCGTTCTGTATGGCTCTAGGGGCCGGTCCAGGTTTTATGGGCCTGGAGCTTATATAATTTGGGGTGGGGAGGGCTTTAAGAAAAAGATACTGGAGACCTGTTTTTAAAAAAAAAAAAAATCATTAACTTTGTGGTAAATCCACCCTTAAAGGCTCATTTTAAAAATGTACTTTATAATCCTGTCTGTAGCTACTCTTCTCCTTCTCTTCTTCCCCTTACTGTTGTATATATTGATTGAGTGGTCTACAGCAACCCTCTGCTCCGAGCCGCTGGCTTCCACCTTTACAGAGTGACTGAAACCACACAAACCAACATCACTAGGGCCCGCTTGCCCAAGCCATTAGCAAGGGGTCACTTGACCTCGTGGCATAGTTTAATAGAATTGACTTCCCTCTCACTCAAAGGCTGTCTGTCCTGGCCTTCCATAGCACTATCACCTGTCTTGGTTTTCTTGTTACTAAACCCTTAGCTGGATTTCTTAATTTTTTGTAGGACCCTAATGTTGATTCTCATCAACCAACCACCCAGAGTACAGATTTCTTCTCTAATCTGTTCTTTTCTTGACTTTCACTGAAAATCCATATATTATTATTAACTCCAACTCTCCCCTCTTAGCATTGATACAAATCAGTGTCTACAGCCCAGGCCCCACCTAAATTCCAGCCGCATGACTTTTAACTATCTGCTAGACATTTCCTTTTGGGCATCTTGCCATCGTCTCATATTCAACATGGTGGAAAAATCTCTCCAGCCCCTACTCTCCACCAGCATCCTTTCCCAGCGTACCCTTTTCTGTCAGTAGTGTACTAATATAATGACACAATTCAAACTGCCTCTCCTTCACCCATCCATACCTAGTCACTGTGTTCTGTTAACTTTTCCTTAGTAGCATACCTAGAATCTACCCTTTACTCAGTTAACTGCCTAAATTAGGCCTTTGACCTCTTCTTCAAGGCCTGTGAGATTCTGGCTTTGATCATCATCCATAATCCCGTCGGCCTTTGAGGTACGCTTCATTCAGTAATACCATTCTCTATCCCTCCCTACTGTGGTGCTCTCCCGGGTTACATAGGAAGCATTCAAAAATGTCTGTTGGATGATTTATTGAAAACACAATTAAGATTTCAGGAGATAACCAGTTCCAATTCTATTTGTCTCTAGATAATATTGAAATTAGTCTGAGGAAAATGCTGCGGATAATCCACATAGAAATAATAAACACTGGCTCTGCTTCCATTAATGTTTCTAATGCAATTTATTTCTGACATTTGTTTGAATTCCTTATACCACTTGTAAGTTATATAGCCCCTTCTGAACTCTTATACCCATGTTTGTTACTCAGAAAAATTATATTTCTTTTCTAATGTTTATAATATGCCAACTTTAATATTACCTACAGATACAGTTAGCAAGCTATTTATTTCCTCTTATGTCCTAGAGAAGGCAGTGTAGTGGGGCAGTTAAAAGAGCAGGTTCTGGAGACAGATTTCCCGGGTTCAGATCCATTCTCAACTTGTTTTTAGCTTTGTGGCTTTGGGCAGAGTACTTAAACTCTTTGTGCTTCAGTTTCTTCATCTATAAAATGGAGATAATTACCCTTACAGCATTGTGTTGTAAACATTAAAAGGATAAATGTATATAAAGCAAATGTTAGCTAATAGTAAGTGCTCAAAAAATGTTAGTCATCATCATTATTATTTAATCATAGGTTAATTAAATGAGACAAAATCAATCAATCAACCCCATTCTGTTCCAGATCTGTTATACTTTTTTCTTATGGTTTTTTTGGCTGTTCTTTTTCCTAGGATTGTTTGAATTAATCTTACAAGTAGAATGAATAGACTATCAAACCAAGTAACTAGCAAATTTCAAGATTATACTTACTGATCTACCCTCATTCATCTGTGTTTGATAATTGCCTGTTTATCCTGATTTTTTTCCACAATACTAATCTATCTTTATCCTGATATTTTTTCAGTGATTTTTGAAACAATTATGAATATTACTTCCAATATTACTACTATGTTAGACTCTTTCTGAGTAAAGTAATTTTAGACTGATTTTCAAATCCATTATTCTCAGCTGCCAGCATATCTGTCAGTTTTGGACCCATCTGTTTGCATGTTTTTAAAATCTTATGTTAATTTTGGATCACTAAATTTTTTTCCAAGAACTTTATTACTGTGTAATTGTCTACATCTGTTTCTTCAGCATCCTTTTTTAAGTTATAAAAGGTCACGTCAGTAACTCAGCCATTTTATTATTATTATTAATTTTCAGTTCTTCATTTGTTAGATAACATAATTTACTTTGTGGTTTCTCTTGCTTTCAACAAAGATAGTTGTGAATGTTTTCATTTTCTTTCTCTCTCATTTGTGTATCATATTTTATTGTTTATCCCTTCATTACTTACGCTATTGAAGTTCAGTCTACTTTATTTATAAACTTATTTTTTATGTAAGTCATAAGTCTTTTTATGTCGCATAGGTGGCTGCTTGTATAACTCAAAAGGAAACTAGTTATAATCTTCAGATTTGTTTTTATCTGATTTTTATTAGGTTTGGAGTTGGGCTAAAATTTTTTCATTCTGCTTCATCTCCGGATCTGGCAGGCCATGACCAATGCCCAATTCAATTTCTTCTTTTCGTCAACATGAAGCTTCCTGAAACAATTTTTTTTCTGACCAAAATATTCTGTTTCCATTGACAATAATGATATACTGATACCTGGCTAGTCAAAATTGAGTTGTTTGTGTAATTTTCCATTCCCCCTTGAGAAGTCTAGATAGAATGCTTGAATGACAGGCATTTACATGAGAATAAGGGAAGACAAAGAGGTAGTGGCTGGTGAAAGAGAAAGCCAACTACCTTTTTCCTCTGGCATTCCACTTTTTCAAAAATGAAATATATAGATTGCTTCTTCAGATTATAAATATAATTCATGTTCATTTAAAAGACAAAACAACAACAAAAAAACCCTCAAGCAATAACAAAATATTGAAGGTGGAAAAAGTCCAATGTAACCTATCCTTAGAGTTAACTCTTGTGTAACTGTTTGTCATGAGTACATTGAGGCTTGTTTCTGTGATATTACAAATACTCTTGTACCTCCCCCCCCCGCCGCAATAATATAATACTTTTCTGCAACCTGTTTTTGTTTTTACTTAACAGTGTATCATGGATATCTCCATGAGTCCACATATCTCATTCAACGATAGCAAATTATGTTGACCATCTACTGTTAGCTGTGCTCTGTTCTCAGTGTGAGGGTACAGCTGTAAGTAAAACAGACATGGACCCTGCTCTCATGGAGTTTATATTCTAGTGAGGGGAGACAGACAATACACTGAACAAGAAAATATCAGGTAATGGTATAATACAATAGGGCCACTGGGGTGACCACTTTGAAGGGGTGACATTTAATCCGAGACTGTGTGACCATCTAAAAGAAGAGTAGTATAAGAAGAAGGAACAATTAGTGCAAAGACTAAGGTGAGAACAACTTTGGAGAGTTTGGGGATCAAACCATTGTGTTCCCCAGGGTTTTCATTGGCTGATTTTCAGAAGTAGATCACCAGGGCATTTTTCTTAGTCTGTTTTAGTCTGAAAGCTCTGCTGAAACCTGTAAGCATCATAGCGACACACAAGCCTCCACTGACATATGGGTAGTAGCTTCATATGAGATCCATTGGCTGGGAATCAAACTGGGGTCTCCCACATGGAAGGTGAAAATACTACCATTGAACCACCATAAAAAAGAAAAACAAACCCATTCTGTCAAGTTGATCCCAACTCACAGTGACCCTATAGGACAGAGTAGAACTGCCCCATAGGGTTTCCAAGGCAATAAATCTTTTTTTTTCTTTGTTTATTGTTGTACTTTAGGTGAAAGTTTACATTTCGAGTTAGTCTCTCATACAAAAATTTATACAAACGTTGTTGTGTGACCCTAATTGCTCTCCCTATACTGTGGTAGCACACTTCTCCTTTCCACCCCTGGTTTCTGGTGTCCCTTCAACCAGCTTCTAAACCTCTCTGCCTTCTCATCTAACTTCCTGAGAGAAGCTGCTCATTTAGTCTCCTGCAGCTACTTGAGCTCAGAAGCACACTCTTCACTAGTATCATTTTATGTCCCACAGTCCAGTCCAATCTTTGTCTGAAGAGCTGCAACGGCAATAAATCTTTATGGAAGCAGACTGCCACATCTTTCTCCCCTGGAGTGACTGCTGGGTTCAAACTGCTGAACTTTCTGTTAGCAGCTGAGCACTTTAACCACTGCACCACCAGGGCTCCTCAACCACGATATCAAAAAAAAAAAAAAAAAAAAACCCGTTGCTGTGGAGTCAATTCCGACTCATAGCGACCCTATAGGACAGAGTAGAACTGCCTCATAGGGTTTCCAAGGAGCGCCTGGTAGATTCGAACTGCCGACCTTTTGGTTAGCAGCCGAACTCTTAAGCACTTCGTCACCAGGGTTTCCTGAACCACCATAGGCCGTGAGAATTGCATATACCCCTGATATGGTTTTCCAACTTTTTGTCTTTATCTTTTTTGTTAAGTTACAGATGTGGATTGTTCCTAATTTCTGATTCATTTCAGAATCTTAAAATTTCATGTCCAGATCTTAGCAAATTGTCTGAAAGTATATAAAGAAAATACTTCCAATTACTACTTTACACAGTGTGAACTTATATTACTGCTGTTTCATGCCTTGCCAAAAAAATGTAACAGTTTTGTAAGCTATTTTGCTTTTCTAACTTTTAAATGTTCAGCTTGAAATGTTTACTTTACCCATTTAATCATGTTTTCATCATTTTAATATTATTTATTTAATATTTATGCAGCTTTTTTACTGCCTTTTTTTATAAAGGGAAAAACTTCCATACACACCAAGAAATAGGTGATTTTTTTCTTGGCTTTTCCTGAAAAGAAAATTAAAATCTCAAATGATATTTTGACTTTGTAATATGAAGTAAGTCAGTAGAAAATATTGTCTGTGGTTAAGAGCTTGACTGCCAACCAGAAGGTCAACAGTTCAAATCCACTAGCTGCTCTTTGGAAACCCTATGGGGCAGTTAGTTCTACTCTGTCCTATAGGGGTCTCTATAAGTCAGAATCAACTTGATGGCAATGAGTTAGTTAAGGTGACACAAGAATAGGTGGGGTGAAAGAGTAATGCCAATTACGACTAGTTATACTAAGGAGCCCTGGTGGCACAATGGTTAAGTGCTAGGCTGCTAACTGAAAGGTCAGCAGTTCGAACCCACCAGCAGCTGTGAGGGAGAAAAGACCTGGCGATACGCTCGCATAAAGTTTACAGCCTAGGAAACCCTATGGGGGCACTTCTACTCTGTTCTGTAGGGTCCCTTTGAGTCGGAATCACCTCAACAGCACACAATAGCATACTAAGGAAAGGTAATCTGCTATTCGGTGTTACTTTCATTGTTTTGGTAAAGAAGGCATCACTCAATAAAAGTTGAGAAAACAATGGAAATACTAATTGTTTAGGTAGTTCAATCTACTCTGTTAGTTATTCAGGCAAACACAGAGACTTAATTTGCCAGTAAAGCTAGCAGAGCCAAGACAGGTAGGAGAGGTAACTCTGCAGGCCCCTCTCACCACATTTTATAGTGGTTATTATCATAATAAAGTGAACATCACTGAGAGACTCAAAAGGAAGGAATAAGCCACCATATAGTCTGAGGAGATTATAAAGATAAAGAGAAGAGGCCACTCTGAATCAGGGTTTGTTGGGATTTATATTCTCATAGATAAATATGAATCTATTTTTTTATTTTGTTTTTGTTGAGAATATACACAGCAAAACATAACTCAGCAGTTTCTACGTGTACAATTCAGGGACATTGATTACATTATTCGAGTTGTGCAACCATTCTCACTCTCCTTTTCTGAGTTATTCTGCCCCATTAACATAAACTCACTGCCCCCTAAGGTTCCTATCTACTCTTTTGAGTTGTTGTCACTTTGATCCCATTATAGATAGAGCTTAAAAGAGCATAATACCCAAGGCAAACCTATCTTTTATTTGTTTGTTTATTAAGCAGCTACTAGAGCTACCTCATTCAGCCCACCTGTCACTGCCCATACGCTGGGAAGACCTAGGAACTGCTTATGTCAACCTGTGTATAGGTCAGCCTGAATTTTTTTCATATAAAAACCAAAATTCTGACATTGACATATACCCACTGTCTTAGTCATCTGGTGCTGCTCTAACAGAAATACCACAGGTGGATGGTTTTCACAAGGAGAAATTTATTTTCTCACAGTCTAGTAGTCTAGAAGTCCAAATTCAGGGCATCAGCTCCAGGGGAAAGCTTTCGCTCTCTATCAGTTCTGGAGGAAGATCCTCGTCGTCATCAGTCTTCCCCCGGACTAGGAGCATCTCTGCGCAGGAACCTCGGGTCCAAAGGACGCGCTCTGCTCCCGGTGCTTCTTTCTTGGTGGTATGAGGTCCCCAATCCTCTACTTGCTTCCCTTTCCTTTTATCTCTCCAGAGATAAAAGGTGGTACAGGCCACACCCCAGGGAAACTCCCTTTACATTGGATCAGGGATGTGACCTGGGTAAGGGTCGTGTTACAATCCCACCATAATCCTCTTTAACATAAAATTACGATCACAAAATGGAGGACAACCACAAAATTCTGGGAATTGTGGCCCAGCCAAATTGATATACACATTTTTGGGGGGACGTAATTCAAACCATGACACCCACTTATACTGACCTTCTTCCTGAAGACTCTTTTCAGGAACATAGTGAGTACCCCAATCTTATTACCAACTGCTTCCATTCATCCTTTTCAGCAGAGTTGAGAATGAGAGTAGAAAAGGTGTGGCTATAAGGAGACACTCAGAATTTGCAAGCACCGTGACCAGACATCACAAACCAACATATATTGAATAGTTACTGTAACTAGATATATAATAGTATTGGGATTTACATTTATGTAGGACTGTATAGTTTAAAAGCAGCCCTGATAACACAGTGGTTAAGGGTTTGGCAGCTAACCAAAGGTTGGTGCTTCGAACCTACTAGCCACTCCACCAGAGAAAGATGTGATAGTCTGCTTCTGTAAAGATTACAGCCTTGGAAACCCTATGGGGCAGTTCTACTGTGTCCTATATGGTCACTATGAGTTGGAATCGACTGGGCAGCAATGGGATAATGATGATTATACTTTAATCCTCATCACAGCCAAGTGAAGTTTTACTATTATTATGCCCATTATATAGATGAGAAGGAATTTGTTGAGGATCACACCGTTGGTATCTGTTAGGTGTGGGCCTTGAACCCAGGTTATCTACTTCTGAACATGGAGCCCTCTCTCCAATAGTGTATACTTGCATAAAGAACGTACCCAATGCTCAACTCTTTCCTCTGTGTATCAAAAACTACACATCAATGTTGTTGTTGTTGTTAGGTGTCATAGAGTTGGCTCCGACACATAATAACTATGTGCAACAGAACGAAACACTGCCTGGTCCTGCGCCATCCCCACAATTGTTGCTGTGTTTGATCCCATTGTTGCAGCCACTGTGTCAATCCATCTCAGCAAGGGTCTTCCTCTTCTTCGTTGACTCTCTACTTTACCAAGCATGATATCCTTCTCCAGGGACTGGTCCCTCCTGATAACACATCCAAAGTATATGAGACGAACTCTCGACATACTCGCTTCTAAGGAGCATTCTGGTCATACTTCTTCCAAGACAGATTGGTTCATTCTTTTGGCAGTCCATGGTATATTCAGTATTCTTTGCCAACACCATAATTCAAAGGCATCAATTCTTCTTTGATCTTCCTTATTCATTGTCCAGTTTTCACATACATATAAGGTGATTGAAAATACTATGGCTTGGGTCGAGCGCATCTTAGTCATCGAAGTGGTATCTTTGCTTTTTAACACCTTAAAGAGGCCTTTTACGGCAGATTTGCCCATTGCAATACATCGTTTGATTTCTTGACTGCTCCTTCCATGGGTGTTGATTGTGGATCCAAGTAAAATGAAATCCTTGACAACTTCATTCTCTTCTCCATTTATCATGATGTTGCTTATTGGTCCAGTTGTGAGGATTTTTGTTTTCTTTATGTTGAGCTGTAATCCATACTGAATGCTGTAGTCTTCAATCTTCTTCAGTAAGTGATTCAAGTCCTCTTTGCTTTCAGCGAGCGGGTTTGTGTCATCTGCACATCACAGGTTGATAATGAGTCTTCTTCCAGTCCTGATGCCGTGTTCTTCTTGTAGTCCGACTTCTCAGATTATCTGCTCAGCATACAGATTGAATAAGTATGGTGAAAGTATACAACCCTGACGCACACCGTTTTTGTCTTTAAACCACCACGCCGTATCACTTCGTTCTATTTGAATGACTGCCTCTTGGCTATGAACAGGTTCCTCATGAGCACAATTACACGTTCTGGAATTCTCATTCTTCACAATGTTATCCATAATTTGTTACGATCTACATGGTCAAATGCCTTTACATAGTCAGTAAAACACAGGTAAACATCCTTTTGGTATTCTCTGCTTTCAACCAAGATCCTTCTGACATCAGCAATGATATTCTTCGTTCCACATCCTCTTCTGAATCTGGATTGAATTTCTGGCAGTTCCCTGTCGATGTACTGCTGCAACCTTTTTGAATTGTCTTCAGCAAAATTTTACTTGCATATGATATTAATGATATTCAATAATTTCTACATTCTTTTTGATAACTTTTCTTTGGAATGGGAACAAATATGGATCTCTTCCAGTCAGCTGGCCAGGTAGCTGGCTTCCAAATTTCTCAGCATAGATAAGTGAGCACTTTCAGCATTGCACCCATTTGTTGAAACATCTTAATCGGTATTCTGTCAATTCCTGGAGACTTGTTTTTTGCCAATGCCTTCAGTGCAACTTAGACTTCTTCCTTCAGTACCATTGGTTCTTGATCAATTTTCTACCTCCTGAAATGGTTGAACATCGACCAGCTCTTCTTGGTACAGTAACTCTGTGTGGTCCTTTCATCTTCCTTTGATGCTTCCTGTGTTATTCAATATTTAGCCCAAACAGTCCTTCAGTATTGCAACTTGAGGCTTGAATTTTTTTCTTCATGTCTTTCAGCTTGAGAAATGCCAATCGAGGTCTTCCTTTTGAAATATAATACTTTACTGTATCTTCTTGAGCCACCCTTTGAAATCTTCCATTCAGCTCTTCTATGTGATCGTTTCTTCCATTTGCTTTAGCTACTCTATGTTCAAGAGCAAGTTTCAGAGTCTCTTCTGACATCCATTTTTGTCTTTCCTTTTTTCCTGTCTTTTTAATGACCTTTTGCTTTCTTCATATATGATGTCCTTGATGTCATGCCACAACTCTTCTGGTCTTCATTCATTAGTGTTCAGTGCATCAAATCTGTTCTTGAGATGGTTTCTAAATTCAGGTGGGATATATTCAAGGTCATTCTTTGGCTCTTGTGGTCTTGTTTTAATTTTCTTCAGCTTCAACTGAACTTTCATATGAACAATTGATGGTCTGTTCCACAGTCAACCCCTGACCTTGTTCTGACTGATGATATTGAGCTTTTCTAAGCTACATCTCTTCCCATAGATGTAGTTGATTTGATTCCTGAGTATTCCATCTGGTGAGGTCCATGTGTACAGTTGCTGTTTATGTTGTTGAAAAAGGTATCTGCAATGAAGAAGTCATTGGTCTTGGCAATAATTTTATCATGTGATCTCCAGAGTTGTTTCTGTCAGCAAGGGCATATTTTCTAACTATCAATCCTTCTTCTTTGTTTCCAGCTTTCACATTCCAATCACCAGTAATTATCAGTGTATCTTGATTACATGTTTGAACAATTTCAGACTGCAGAAGTTGGTACAAATCTTCAATTTCTTCATCTTTGGCATCAGTGGTTGGTACATAAATTTGAATAATAGTCTGGTCTTCCTTGTAGGTGTATGTATATTTTCTTATCACTGACAGGATTGTACTTCAGGATAGATCTTGAAATGTTCTTTTTGATGATGAATGTGATTTCATTCCTCTTCAGTTTGTCATTCCTGTCCTAGTATTATCATTCCAATAGAGAAGTAGAAACACCTCTTATCTGTGAATTATTAAATGTTAAATCAATAACATAGATTTTGTAAATGAAGTTACAGAGTGTTAGCAACGTGTTAAAGAAATAACTGAATGCTGACATTCCTGTTACCTAAAATAATACTTTTAGGAAAAAAAGAGACTTGGCAAGATAGGAAAATGTTTTCAGTATGAGATTTAAAGCGTTTTTATGTAGTTTTCTATAGTGCATTTAATTCTGGTGAGTACAGTTACTACATATCAATAGAAAGCTAATATTCATGACTAAACAGAAATGTCAGCAAACATACCTATTAAACGAGTTAATTTGTAAGAATGAGCACAAAGCTGATTCCTATGAGATTGAGGTTAAAGATGTCCCAAATGTCCAGCTTTTCCAAGCAGCTGTACCACTCCATCATCTCTAGCATCAACTACTCCCTGTTCCCTCAGTACTCTCCCACCTGTCTTTGAGTTCCCTAATTAGCTGCAATGTCTCACAGAACTCACAAACTGTATAAAGGAAATGGCTCACGCAGTTGTGGAGGCTGGCAAGTTCCAAATTCGTGGGTCAGGCATAGGCTTCTCCCAACTCACGTGGCTGCAGGAGCTGGCAAACCCAAACCAGCAGTTCAGACCATAGGCTGCTGGCTCACAAGGCTGTGGAAGCTGGTGAATCAAGTTGCACGATAGACTGCCGGCCCACTGGCCTGTGGAGGCTGGCGAATTCTATAATCGGTGGGTCAGGCAGCAGGCCTCTGGGGAGTTCAGTTGACCACATACCGGACATGGGATCCAGATGCAGAGAGGTAGAGCCTCGTGAGGGCACACACATATATCTTAGATGCAGGCCACACCCCAGGAAAGGGCATAACTTTAGTCAAAGTGGGGTTTGAGTCATGCCCTCCTGCAAGGCTTCGACCTAAGACATACCTTACACCAATCCTGCCTCATCAGTATGTAAGGGTCAGGATCTACCACACATACAATGGAGGACAACCACACAATACTGGGAATCATGGCCTGGTCAAGTTGACACATAACCTCAACCATCACAGGTTCCATATACCTTATTTGCATAATTCCACTCAATCATTGTGTGTGAGGTACAAAGACCATGGCTAGAAGGGCCATATTAAATAATTCAGTGTACCGCACCTATATTGATAGAAGTTTGGAAAACAATGTGTTCTTCTCTCCAAAAATAACAAAGATTTTAACTGTAATTAGGAGGACCAATGGACCTTAGGGTCCTTGTGGACAATAAGATTAATGTTGCTCTAAGGCAGAGTTTTAAAGCTTCAGACACAGTTTTCACTGAGCAGACGTCTGTAGCGCTTATACATCGAGGGCACTTATCCGGTGATTGCAAAAATTGCAGTGAGCATTGACTACGGTACTTAGTCAAACTGTGATGTTTTAGATATTTTCTTCCTGCTCTTTTCAGCAGCTGGTTTTATGTCAGGTGCTTCATATGACATTCTGGAACAAAAGCCAGAAATATGGCATCAGGGGTGATAATAAGATGAATGGTTGGAGAAGACAATGGCTTTCTGACACTGCTGAAGAATCACCTAACAAGCTTCCCAGTTTAAAAGTGAAATGCTATTTAGAGAAGAACCTCTAGGAAGAGAAACAAATATTGAGAACAATGCTTGATTAGACCATCATTTATTCTGAAAGTTTTAAAATTTTAAAAGAATATATTTAACTACCTGTGTAGAGGACTATTTTTTGGTTGATGTTTATTTACCCCACCTTTCACTGAGTATGTCTTGTATCCACATTATGCCAACAGAATGGCAGTATTCAAGATTTTTACATCAGGAGAGAAGACTAAATCCTCACTAATATCTATAATTAGGAGTAAATGAGGCAGAGTTCTACTACTTACAAATCCAGCAATTATTATAAACATTTCTACATCTTTGCAAAAGCATTAGGTATACTAAAATTCATTTTCTCAAAAGTCACATCATTTCAGCTACATTTATCAATGCCATTCAATCTCCCTCCTAGCCATTCTCTTTTTCCCCTCAACACATAAAAAGAATGACAGTATAAATATCTAACAATACATATATATCCGTATGTGTGTGTGTGTGTGTGTGTAGGGAGAGATTACATATATGTCATCTATAAAATTAGAAAATATAGGGTAGGAGAGTCACAATACATTGAATTCATTCTGGATTCACTGCCTTGTATTCATTATATTCATCCTTGACGTGTAAATGTAGAACACTTGTATAACAAGGCCTGGCACATAGTCAAAAAAACAAAAAAGAAACAAACCTGTTGTTGTCGAGTCTATTCGGACTCATAGCAACCCTATAGGACAGAGCAGAACTGCCCCATAGGGTTTCTGAGGAGCACCTGGTGGATTCGAACTGCCGACCTTTTGGTTAGCAGCCGAACTCTTACCACTGAGTCACCAAGGTTTCTGTAGTAGACATTCAATAAATATGAATCTAAAGCATATATAATGAGGACATGAGTCTCTGGTTCATAGTAGGTTCTAAATAGATATTGCTGGTGATTTAAGGAAGCTTGTTGTCATAATTTGGTAGCTCCTATCTCAAATACAGCTCCTGATGGAGCTCACGTCTAATGGGGGAGGCGAACACCTACACTGGCGCTATAAAAGCCCTCAGATCCAACAAAGTCTGCCACAGAAGTTACTCAATTAATCAAAAATGTTACTCAAGTATAGAATCATATTTCATTTAAATTTAAATCCTATAAACATAATTTTATTTCCCATCTCTTTCGATGTGGGATCAAGACCTTTACTTTCTATATTGGTCCATTGATTATAGTTCCAGATAATTTTTCTTCTGAAACCACACCAGTTTCTGTTTCTTTAAGTGGCTTGAGAAATTAAAGATACTTATAAAGCGTTGTCAGAGTATGCTTCTAGATTTTTATGCTTTTCCCAATCTTTTATAATTGTCTTATACCCAGTTTCATGAGTGTGTGCATATATGTGTCTATCTACAGCGTTCAACTTAGTTTTTATTTCTTTCTCTTCATACTCTTATAAATTTATGTGATATTTAATTCAACTCCATACTTACACTGACAAGCCTAAATAGCATAAAAATCTTTGGTTGACTCTAGGCCATAAAGCCCAACTGGTGGAAGGAATGATGAGTGGGCTTATCAGAGAGTAAAAGAGACTTCTAACCACTGGACCTCACCCTATGGTGGAAGTCAGTCAAAATATTTTACACAGGCAGTAGAGAGAATTGGTTAATCCCAAGAGTCAGTTAAATGGAGGCCAGTTAAAAGAGTGTCTGCTGTAATACCTTCAATACATGGTTCCTACAAATATTTATGTGGCACTGTGAAATGCTAAAGGAAATGACTACCATTATTTTTACATAAATAACGCAAGTGTTATATGTTTTTGCCAACCGTGCAACCCGCCCCCGCACCCCGGTGTGTTATTTTTGTAAACATGCTATGCCAATTTTTTTTACACATTGATGACTTCAATTTCTACTTCTGATCACATGGAAACATTACTTAAGGTAGGTATTGATTTTATATTACTTGAAATTTAAGTCAGAAGTATTTACTGTTAGATCAACCGTTGATCTAATGCATTATAATTATCAACTTAAATTAATAGAAACAAATGCACAGTTTCGATTGTTTATTTTCTGATTACTGGGGGACTACTAAACTCTATCCATGACTTCTTGACTATGGCTTATACCTTTATTATACAATTATGATCAAAGGTAACATTTTTGGACTATTTTTATACACATAAGCAGGAGATTAAAGAAAATGAACAGAACAAAAGAAAATGAACAGAATCATGTGATTTACCTGTAACATAGGAGGTCAGGTGAATGAGGCCGAAATACATTCTGGAAATGTTATGATATGCGCGGTACATGCATGGGCATGCTACGCCAGAGCTGTTTTACTTAATTTCATCATTTCTGCTTATTATATGTATGGGCATGTTATTTACTTGGATGCATTATTTAAAAAAAAAAAAAAAATACAGTACTTGGTTAAGCAAGGTATTTACAATCTAGGAGAGATGACAAAAGGAGCCCTGGTGGCACAAAGGTTAAGTGTTGTGCTGCTAACCAAAAGGTTGATGGTTTGAAGCCACTCAGCAACTCTGTGGGAGAAAGACCTGGCTATCTGCTTCCGTAAAGATTATATCCAAGAAAATTCTATGGGGCAGTTCTACTCTGTCACCTGGGGTTGCTGTGAATTGGAATCGACTTGACAGCACCCAACAACAGCAAAAAGGATGACGAAGATTAAACAAATCTGATAAAGTGTTTCATTGCTACAGTAGAACGTGACAGGCCACAAAGAAGCAAATGGTGAGTTCTTTGGAGGTAGGGGATAAGAACAGGAAAAGGTTCATAAAGAAGGTGATATTTGAGGCGAGTCTTGAGTTGGTGTTCCCTGGACACACATGGGGGAAGAAAACATCTCATGGAGAGGATGAGGTATCAACAAAAGCTCACAGATATTGGTTAGCTTATGGTGCATTCTGGGAACTTAAAGGTTTTTGGTGTGCTGCCTGGAACAGAGGTTGCAGAGGAGCATGGCAGGAAGACAGAGGAGGCACAAAATGAGGCCTGATAGTTAGGCGTGAGATCATGCATGGTAAGCCTGCCCTGGACAGAACACTTCATGGTCTGGTGTCTCAGAGGTCATCAGTGACACACTCAAATACCTACAGAGACCAAGCAGGTAGCATAAATTCATCAAACAAGATAGACCCTCTTGGCTTATCTTTTGTTTTTCTGTTTTTAATAGCACCATCCAAGAAATATTTCTTTCTTTTGAACTCTACTGTCTGTAGAACAACAGTGCAAGCCTTTAATAAAATGCCAACTGCTGATCTGCTTCAGTGCTAGGGATACAAGTAGAAGGATGGGAACTGTGCAACTGGAGAGCACAGGCTCTATGTAAAGGAGTCCGCCATGGCTTAGAGTCTATCAATTGGCACCAAGTGGAATTTTGGACCTAGTGTTGCCTGACCTGATTTTTCCAGATAATTGGAAATCTGGATTTTTATCTAAAAATCCCCAATTTTCAAATATTAGTGATTAAGAAATGTTTTTAGAGTATATAAATCAATACTATGCTAAATGCTGCATTTGGTTCAGAGTAACCATTGAAGAGTTTTAAGCAGAGGAGCAACATGATCAGATATTCAATTTTGGAAGGTCACTGTTGGCACTGTAGAGGAGGAATTGAAGAAAGTTTGAAGTTTGAGGCAGGGACACCAATTGGTAAGCTTTGGCAACAATCCAGGCAATGGTTGATCAGGGCTTTATTGACATCAGTGGTGGCAAGGCAAAAAAAAGGAGTACGAATCATGGCCTAAAGCAAGTAGACTATGGTAAGCCTTAAAATACAGTATTTTAAATATATGCAGTGAATAAGAATATATATTGATACTCTAATGAAGAAGTCAAAACAGTACCTCTTAGATTTATAAGGATATTCTGAGAACAATTAAAAAAAGGTGGTGGGGGGAGGGGACAGGCTATGAACTGGTAGGAAAGTCAGGCATGCAAAAGGAAAGAGTTTAGGCATAGGGAAGAAATTTTAAAATAAAAGAATTGTGAAATTGTTGGAAAGATTTAATAGGACATTTCATCTGCAAAGTATTGGAAGCCACAAAAGAAGCTTTAAATTAAAGAATTTATTGTTTCACATAACAAAGCATCCGGGAGAGCAGGTAGTGAGAGCAGCTTAATGGTATTGTCAGGAACCCTGGTTGTTCAGTCTCCTTATTCTGCTGTGTTCAGGCTGGACTGCCTTATCCTTGCAAGATGGCTACCACAAAGCCAGCAACCTATCCAAAGGATACTATCCAGAGGCAGAAAGGGGAAGTTTTAAAAGCAGATATATCCTCTGAGAAGGTCTATTCTAATATCTCATTGGCCAAAATTGTATCTCATACCTATTTATAAGCCAGTCACTGGCCAGGACAATGGAATTACCATGATTGACAATTGAGATTCACCTCTGAGACAGCAGA
Source organism: Trichechus manatus latirostris (assembly GCF_000243295.1). NCBI lineage: Eukaryota > Metazoa > Chordata > Mammalia > Sirenia > Trichechidae > Trichechus > Trichechus manatus. The sequence continues at coordinate 7,207,899 of NW_004443999.1, forward strand.
GGGCCCTCACCTTCCCTGAGCACAGGGTTTTGGCCTGGCCTGGGAAAGGCAACCAATATTTGCCTCCCCAAGCGGACTTGGCAACATCTCCCTGGGAGTGTTCTAAGATAAACAGGAAAATGGAACTGATGATAGGAGCTTTGGAATAGATCTGGGTTTGAGTACCTGCCTTTCCACTTACTATCTTTGAGAACTTGAACAAGTTGCTAACCCTCTGTAAGTCAGTTTTCTCACCTGTACAATGGGAGTAATTTTAGATCCTCTTGAAGATTAAATGAGATAATGTATGTACTTAAGATATTTTGGTTTTGACAGTTGCATTTTAAGTGTTCCACAAATGGTGGTGGTGGGATTGATTGAAAGTCACCTTTAAATCAGTTTTGAGGTTCTAAATTTGAAAGAGGACTTTTATTTTGGTCTAAAGACATAACTCTTACCAATAAGAAACATATTTTTTTTAATTTTTAGATGAAGATTTACAGAGCAAATTAGTTTCTCATTAAACAGTCAATACACATATTGTTTTGTGACATTGGTTGCCAACCCCATAACATGTCAACACTCTCCTTTTCTTGACCTTGGGTTCTCCATTACCAGCTTTTCTGTTTCCTCCTGCCTTCTTGTCCTTGCCTCTGGGCTGGTGTGCCCATTTAGTCTCTTTTTGTTTTATGGGCCTGTCTAATCTTTGGCTGAAGGGCAAACCTCAGGAGTGACTTCAGTACTGACTTAAAATGGTGTCCAGGGGCCATTCTCTCAGGGTTTCTCCAGTCTCTGTCAGACCAGTAAGTCAGATTTTTTTTGTGAGTTAGAATTTTGTTCTACATTTTTCTCCAGCTCTGTCTGGGACCCTCTATTTTGATCCCTGTCAGAACAGTCGGTGGTGGTAGCTGGGCACCAACTAGTTGTGCTGGACTCAGTCTGGTGGAGGCTTTGGTAGTTGTGATGCATTAGTCCTTTGGACTTATCTTTCCCTTGTGTCTTTGGTTTTCCTCACTCTCCCTTGCTCCAGACGGGGTGAGACCAGTGGAGTATCTTTGACGGCCAATCACAAGCTTTTAAGACCCCAGATGCTACTCACCAAAGCAGGATGTAGAACACTTTCTTTATAAACTATGTTATGCCAATTGAGGTAGATGTTCCCCGAGACCATGGTCCCCACAGCCCTCAGCCCAGTAATTTGGTCCCTCAGGGAGTTTTGGATGTGTCTACGGAGCTTCCATGACCTTGCCTTGGTCAAGTTGTGCTGGCTTCCCCAGTATTGTGTACTATCTTACCCTTCACCCAAGTTACCACTTATCTATTGTCTATTTAGTGTTTTTCCCTCCCCACCCCTTTTCATGAGTTTTTATAATAGTGGTCTCATACAATATTTGACCTTTTGTGATTGACTTGTTTCACTCAGCATAATGTTCTCCAGATTCATCCATGTTATGAGACGTTTCGCAGATTTGTCATTGTTCTTTATTGTTGCATAGTATTCCATTGTGTGTATGTACCATAGTTTGTTTATCCATTCTTCTGTTGATGAGTACTTATGTTGTTTCCATCTTTTTGCTATTGTGAACAATGCTGCAGTGAACATGGCTGTACATATGTCTATTCGTGTGACGGCTCTTATTTCTCTAGGATACTCCTAGCAGTGGGATTGCTAGATAAGAAACATTCTTTAAAGTTACTTTCGAAGTATCAGCTTTCTCCTTTATTCATACAGAAACAGTGAGCTGGAGTGGAAGAATACAGGATAAGCCTCTGGCAATCTGACTCTGATCCCATCCCTTGCCTCTCCGGGAGGCCTTGGGCCGATCACCTCACTGTCTTGCAAAGGGAGCACTTGCCTTTGATTACCTCACAGTGCCTCCAGCCCAGGCGATCTATGCTGTGGAACAGCCACACTTCAAGACAAAGTCAGAAACCCAAACCCATTGCCATCAAGTCAATTCCGACTTTCCGACTCATAGGACAGAGTAGAACTGCCCCACGTGGTTTTCAGGGCTGTACGTAATCTTTATGGAAGCAAGCTGCCACATCTTTCTCTCGCAGAGAGGCTGGTGGGTTCGAACAGCCAGTCTTTCGGTTGGCAGCCGAGTGTCTAACTACTACACCACCAGGGCTCCCAAGACAAAGTAGGTGTTTAGAAACAATTTTCATTCATTCTATTGAATGCTTAACTATTTCAGCAATTCTCCTGTTCCCTAAAGTTACTTCTTAATCTGAAATATTTACTAATGTGGAGAAAACATGGTTTAAAAACATAGTTTATTTTCAAAGGAATGACAAGAGCAAGAAAACTTCGATACAATTTAACTAGAATGGCCACACCAAATTCAGTGCTTCCTTCTCATACAGACTGAGAGTGGCCCCTTGTAGTAGTAAGAAAGTCAGCTCCCATAAGCCTCTTGACTGTCTCTGGGAGTACTTCCACCTTCACCATCATATGGCGTTGTTACTATGTTACTGTAATTTACCTAAATGCATTGTCAAAGATGAATTAAAACATATAGTTGTAAATCTACAGGGACACGGCTGTAACTCACACAGATTTATTACTTGTAGACATGTGTATCAAGCTTCTGGAATTACTGCCTCTACTACAGACAGAGGTTACAGAAGAAGGTAGCCACTTACATGCCATTATACATATACAGTAGTTTGTCATTCATTGGTAGTGGTCTGAATGCAAAATACAAGCATGTGGACAGTCCACCCAACACGTTCTAATCAGCACTTTTCAGCAAGAATGCTAGAATCAAAGAAAGAGCCCCAAATGAGGAGTCAGAAAACTCAGACTCAGTTTACTAACTTTGTTACTTAGCTTCTCTGAGCCTAAGTTTACTAACTATAAGACTTTTTTAAAAAATATAAATATCACCCTAATACACTCTGCATGGTTTTTGTGAGATATCATTCATTCATTCATTCAACATTTTTTACTATATATCAGTCACAAAATTTTTTTTAGACTTAAATAATTTAGTCCAACGTCTTTATTTTTACAAAGAAGGAAACTGAGACCCAGAAAAATGAGGTGCCTTAGAGAAGTATGTGAAAGGGCTTTTGAAAACTGCAAAGCCCATACAAGGGGAAATAATCATTATTGTAATCCAAGGCATGGTGATGTATGTGTGTTTAGTTTCCCATGAATCTTTCCATCTGTCTAGGAGTTCGTTTTATATAAATTCGCCGGACATTGTCATTTAGCATTGTTCTTTCCAAACATGGCAACATATCAAAATCACACAGGAAATTTCTAAATAGATGCCTCACTCCTCAGACCCTCTGAATCAGAATCTCCTAGGCAGGAGCCCAGATATCTACATATTTATAGAGTGCTCCCAGGTAATTCTAAGGCAGACTGGAGTTTAGAAATTCTCAGTTTGTTGAATAAAATAATGACAATGTGAGGAACAAATAATGTATAAATTATTGTGAATTAATATTTAAGTCACCCAGGGTCTGTAAAATCAAATAGTTTAAGAAAAAACAACTTGAGAAAGTTACTCCTTCTCCACCCAGAAATTTCTCTGACTGTCACAACCTTAGTTTGGGTCAGAATCCCTAGATTTTCATGTTGCATTTTCCTGTACTCGGAGCAGCTGCTGTTGAGTACACCTAGCCTGAATTTCTTTCCACAATCCCCTTTTTGATACTTTTTCAGTTCTTCAAATTACAATAGGAGGGAGCCTCTATCAGATAAAATCACTATCAGAGAATGTGCTTACAGTGGTCACCAATGTCTTGTTAACCCCTTGAAACTTTGTCTCTAATTGGGAGTTTTTTTCCAACTACCCAGCTACAGCACATAATTCAGGATTTTTCTATCCCTGGATATCTCTCACCATTTAGTAGTATCTTCTCTTTTGCTACAGCAACTATTCAAATAATTTATTACTTTGACATACAGTATTCACTGGGTATCAGCTACTATGCTAAGTACTACGCACTATTAAAATAATATATTTCCATTTAATAATTATGAGCAAACTAATGCTTCCTCAACAGACATAACTAGAAAAACATTTTTAGCTGCTTGCTTTTCCAAGTTGTGAATCCTGTGAAATTCCTAGGATATAAACCATTTCCATATTTTGGGAAAACACTAAGCATTTAGTCTGTTAATATCTCTTTAATGGTATACTAAAAAAATTATGCCCCAAGAAGATTTTACAGTAGGGCAACAAGAGATACTTCCCTGACGAGCAGCCAGGCCCTTTATTCTGCAGAAGCACCAAGACATTGTAAGGTCACCTCTGCTCACACGGATCGTTACAGATGCTCCAAAGCAAACGTAGGGATTTATGTCAGACTCCACCAAAGAGCTCTTCTTTGGCTTTAGGTCATGATGAGACATGGAGGAGGTTCAGTTTTGTTCCTCGGTACTTCCATTTCAGAGAAGTCGACTGTTGGGGATTTCTGAACTGTCCTCTTTTCCTCAGCCATGATTTTAGTATGAAGGGGCATCTTAGAATGGCTCTTCCAGGGGACCATTGCTCCCCATCCACAGTTGGGGCTAGCACCCTAGAAGTTCTGGCAGTGGTATGGAGCCCTGTGTAGGAGCCTGAGACCTAGTGGAGTGTGATTTTACAGTGCTGGACTCACTCATTCACCTATTCATTTACTCAGCAGATAGTGAGCAGGTACCATGTGCTAAGTTCTATGCCAGGCACTGGTGTAGAATAGTAAGCAAAACAGATATACTCACCACCCTCATGAGGTTTACATGCTTAAGAGGGTCAAGCAAATACTTACCCATATATTATTACATTTTGTGATAAACACTATGAGGGAAACTGCAGAGTGTGGTGAAAGACTATAAAACAAGGAGACCTACAAGGATGATAAGTCAGACCTTTCTGAGGAAGTGGCATTTAAACTGTAAGCTGTGTCTAATGAGTAAGAGTTAGCGAGGCATTGAGTAGGTAAATGAAAGTTCCAGGAGGAGAGAAGAGCATGTGCCGAGGCCCTGAGGTAAGAAAAATGTTAGGGCATTGAATGGAGTGAGTGGGAGGATAGGGGGCCTAAGACAAGACTGGAGAGATGGGAAGGGGCTAGTCACAGAGGTCCGTGTAGGTCATGATGAGGAATTTGGGTATTACCCTAAATACAGTAGGAAACCATTAAGGGGTCTAAGCAAGTGACATGATCTGACTTACCTTTTAAAAAAGATCACTCTTGTTGCTGTGTGGGGGATGGATTGCAGGAGGACAGAAGTGGAAATGGGAAGACCAAGTTACAAGGCTGTTTGAGAGATATTCCAGATTAGAGATGATAACAGGCTAGACTGGCATGGAGACAGTGAAGATGGAGAGAAATGGACCAATTTGAGATAAATCTTGAAGGTAAATTGAACTTTTGATGGCTTTAGGAGAGTAATTAAAGAGAAAGTGAGATGTTGAGGATGATTTCCAGGTTTTTGGTTTGAGCAGCTGAATTCATGGGAAGCATTGGAAGAGGAGCAGATTTCTGGAGTAAGGGGGAGTATAAAATTACTAGTTCAGTTTTTGATGTTAACTTTGACTGCTGTGTGAACATTCACCTGGAGATGGCAAATATGTAGATGTATATATGGCTCTGGAGCACAGAAAATGTGTCTAGCCTGGAGGTAAAAATTTAGACATCATTAGCATGTTGGTCTGGGTCTTCCGAGTCATGGTGTAGTGGATGAGTATAGTGTGAGAAGAGGGAAGGGCTGGGACAAAACCCTAAGAAACATCAAATTTAGAGATGTGACGGAAGAGATGGATCTAGGAGAGTGAATGGTTTGAGAGTGTGAAGAAAATCAGAAGACTGTGGTATCTCAGACACCAAAAGAGGAGAGTGTTTCATGGAGGAAATACTGCTGAAAGGTCAAGTAAAATAAAAATTAAGAGGACTCCATCAGATTTGGTGACATTGGAGGTCCTTGTCGACTTTCGCAAAAGCAGTGCAGTGGTCGGGTGGAAGCCTAACAACAGAGGAGTGAATGGGAAGGAAGACCATGTAGACCATTCTTTCAAGAAGCTTGGATGTGAAAAGGAAGAGAGAGAAAAGAGGTAGCTAGAAGGAAATATGACATCAAGAGAGTTTTGTTTTTTAAGATGTACATTTGTTAACATGCTACAGAATATTTGACCACTCCTGGAGACACCTGACCCACTGTTTGCCAAAGTGAAACTGTGAGCAGGAGGAAAGGGTTTAAAACAGATATGAAAGATACCATTTTGGATTTGCCAGGAAGAAAATACTACTACGTGTTGTCTGTATACTGCTATATGATAATTCTATTATTCAGAACCATTTTAATATCAATCCAAAGAATTCAAGTGGCATTAAGGTCTATGCTAGTGAGAGTAATGAAAGGGCCATTGAGACAGACCTTTGAAATCACAGACTAAGATGAACCGCAGTACCCTAAGTTTGTGTTAAAAGCCGTACCGACTTTAATAAAGGTCTAGGGGTTTCAAAGACAGGTATTACTTTAAAATTTGGTGACTTCCAAAAGCACTCAGCTCCTGAGTATTCGCAAAAGAAATTACTCGATAGTCCTGTGTTTATAGGATTAAGTGGCATATCTTTTTTCCCAAGGATGGAGCATTATTTGCTTCATGGCTAAGGCATTCTTCTCATATTAGCAAGCAAGAGGGATCAGTATTGATGAGCACTTTTTTTAGATGCTTTCTTTTAAGTTTCTCTGGACAAGAGAGATGTTGGTTAAGTTTGCGTTTCTGAATTTCCACCAAGGAAGTGCAGATGGCATTAAGGACTTGAGCTATTTTCATATGAGTTAGGCATCTCACAGAAGGAAGAGCTTCACTCTGATTTTTCACCTCTTCCATAAAGCAAATGGAGAGCTGTTTACAGCAAGCTTTGTCTGGCTTTGGCATTGATTTTAAATCACCTGGATTGATCATGTGGTTATGGGACTTTAAAAAATCCACCAAACACCAAAGCCTCTAAACATAATTAGAATTGAGGGGTTTTTAATCAGCTAGCATTATGTCCGTAGGAGTACATTCTAAATTATCCTCTACTTCTGCTCATGTTAGGTGGAAAAAAGCACCACCCTAATGCATAGGGTCTAGGGTTTTGTAGATGCTCTCTAAGAACATAGAAATTGTTCTCATTTTCAAAATGAGGAAGCATCTAAAATCTGTCTTTGAGTGTTTCACTGCCAGGCAGCTTCCTCAGCCAATGAGAGAAAAATATGCAAATCAGCCAGCTGTCATGTCATACACCCCTCAGTTGCAGGACAACAGCGGGACTTGGGCAAGCTGATCTCAACCAGATTTGACAAAGAGGTGAAAGGTCTAAAATTAAATAGGTCAACACAAATTCTCTAATAATAGGTAGATGTGAAGAGACAACAAGGGATTCCACAGGAAAACTGCTTTTTAAAGATTGCCAGTGTTAATGCTTTTCATTTCAGACTTCCATCCTCAGTGGCATCTAACTCTGAACCATTTTATTTGATGATGGAACTGTTCCTATTTTCCACTAATTGCTCTGTAAATTATTCCTATAAGATTAATGTGTTAATGAAGGAAATATTTATAAAGCTCCAAACTACTTTAAGAAGCTGACTTTCCTTTTTGAAAGGCAGTTATTTTTCTGAGCTTGCTGTAATGCATCAATTTTGCTTGTCATGGTGACTAGATAATATAACTTTTCAAAAATGGAAACCTGCTTTTACCTATATTACATCAATCTACTAGTCATAAATGTAGAGTTCAGAGTAGACAGTTCATTCTCAGTTTCTCTCCTAGCTAAAGTCTAAGTTTATTTTATAGATATCAGTGATTCCAATAATTAAACACTCACACTCAATAAACTCCCTGTCATGCTCCTAGTAGTAAACATAGTAACCTCCAACAAAGGAATTGTTGGTTTTGAATTCATCTTCTTTCTAGTTGAAACACATGTTCCCAGAATAATTATAATTGTGGAACTCTCTTATGGAAGCACTTTACTAAATAATTGTCAGTGAATAAAAGAAAAACAAGATAATGTCTTATCACTAGGCTGAACAAATAGATAACATTCTTTTAAAATGCAATTAAAATCCTATAAGGGATTAGTGCTTTGTTTCCTAAATTCACTCCTGTGCCATTTTACATTTTACACAGTTGCAGGTTTTTTGTTTTTTGAATATTCCTTTGATGTTGTAACAATAGGGGGCACATTGCAGTCCTTCCTATAATATTGTATTGACGGAACATCACAGTATTTCAAGCTTGAGCTAGGGCACATCTTAATGCTTAAATATGTTATTTTATCTGCTTAACTAAACCTTAAAATATTTTCCATTATTCTTTTTTCTTCCAGCACATTTTCTTCATGTTCCAAGAAAGATGTCTTTGCATAGTAACTTAGGAATAACACCTAATGATTAACAGAATGATGGATGTGATGAATCACCTTTTTCTTGAGAAATAATTAATCAACATATTCCTACCCATACATTTTTGCTGAAAAATGTGAACTGTTACCATCATATATTTAACGAGATGTCAGATACCAATACTGTCAACAAAGTGCTGCCCTCAGAGCCAGCAGAATACATAAAAATGTTACGTTCCTTTTAGGGAAATGATTAAAATAATTCAAATACAATGTACAATTTCTTAAATTTAGTATGGTTTTACCTCTTATTTACTCATTCAGTGAAAGCCTGGACATGATCTGCTTGAGTGTTATCAATATTAGGCTCCAAAGTTAGGAAAGTCAAATCTCCCAAAAGAGAATTTTTGTACTCTCAAAAATTTTAAATAAGCTTTATTTTTAGGATTATAAACTTAACTGCTTCACAAGATAACATTTGCCCTTTTTGTATGTAATTCTGTCCTGGTGGCTATTTAAGTAGCATTTTTTAACCCATTACTCTGTCTGATTTCAGTTTTAGGCAGACTTTGTATTGAGTTCTGTTTGGATTTTTTTGAAGCTTATTGGAAAGATGAATTTACGATTACATTATAAAGGTTAGTTGATTGTTACTTGCATGGCAAGTTTGCCTTATTTTCATTTTGGGGGTGTTTTTCCTCGAGTGGCCACAGTGTATTGTGGGAAGTGGAGCAGGGCAGTGTCCTTCCCCCGGCTGTATTGATTTGCCCTTCAGCTGTGTGCAGTGCAGAGAGAACCTCGGGCCTTGTTGATTATCAGCGCAGTGTCTCTGGGAGCATTATTGACCCATTGCTGCTGACTGCCTGTGGCTCTTGATTTTTCACACCGTCTCCATGACACTCATAATAAAACATACTATCTTATTGCTCCTCAGCTCTGGGAGCCAAGTGATTCAGCCGTAGAAGACCACAGTGTTTCTGGAGAACATTTATTGTATGTGGGGTAAAGTGTTGTAGCAATTTTAGGATTCTGTCTTGTGTAGTTTTAATAGCTACCTATCTAGCAAGATTCCACACACACTATTAAATTTTTATTGTTTAAAAGAGTCAATGCTAGCTTCACCTATATCGTCAACATGAAATTTTGCATTATTAGTATGAAATTAATTTTAAAACATTGGACTAATGAAAAGAAAATTCTTTATTAACATTAAGCTTGGCATGTTGCTATAACATTTATTTTCAAAGCTGAATTTTGAAATTTGTCATAGGGATTGTGCTATGATTTGTTACTACAGAGAATAATAGCTTTTGAAGTATCTAATTGCATTTGATTAGCATGTTTCTAATTTGCTATTGTCAACATTTTCTCCAAAATACATTTTAACTTCTGATAGTGTATCAGTTTACATGAAATCATGTAAAATCTTTCTTCTTGGTTACCTTGAAAGATTTTTTTTTCCTATTTAAGCTGTAATTAGTGGAAAATGGATTTTTTTGCGCGTATATCATTTTGTTTTATATTGGAAGTTTCATACATTTTATTAATATTGGATTATTTTAATTATTATTTCCCATATATTTCCAGAGCCACATTAAAATTGATAATTCTTTTGTACCTTAAGTGTTGATTGGTTGTGTAGCATTTCAGAAGTAACTCAGCGACCTTGAGAAACAGGCTTTAATTCTGTTGGTACGGAGAATAAAATGTACGTATTTTCTAAGGATGCTTTAAATATTTTACCCACTATACTACTCTTACTGTGTAAAAGGTAGTATAGCTCAAAAGAGGGCGATTACTCTATTCTTGCTAGAAGTATCTGGACATTTTTATAGAAAAGATAGATCAAAGCAGAAGTCACAGGTTAGACTAATATTGTTGATTACATTTTACTGAACTGTTTTACTTAGAGTATTTTCATTAGTCAGAACACAGTACTGTACTGATAATTAGTTTTTACTGAAATGTTTCTATTTACAGTGTTTCCCTAGTCAGAACAAACAAAAAAAAATTTAACAAGCTGATTTTTAATAAATTCAGACTTTGAGAATTATAATAAAGCCAATTTCTGTTTATTAGTATACGTTCAAGTCATGAATTCCTTGAGCTAGGGTCTGTTTCAGAGAAGTCTGATATAACACCAGTAACAATATGGTGGAATTATCAGTAGCTTATCACTTAAAAATGTTTAAAAGTCTAAAAATTTGTATCAGTGAGTTTGCCATTTAAAAGAAAACCAAAAAAAAGGATCTTGCTTTTAAGTTGACATATTATCAAACTACCAACAATCTTTCTTAACATTTTGAAATCACAATTCCTCTGCGTTGTTTGCAGATTTTAGTTTTCATGATTTATTAAATTTTAGTAGGTAAGCTTTATGTTTGAGGGATACATAGTTTTCTAAATATACCTTTTTAAAAATATCAAACTCATAAAATGAGAGTGTTTTCATTACAGCCTTTAACAACGATTGCTTTTAGGAGGTGAAGGAGTATATGTTGTTGTTGTTGTTAGGTGCCCTCTAGTCACTTCCGACTCGTAGTGTGCAGCCTAACCTTAATAGACGCCTCTCTACATGACAGATCTTCAGGAGTGAAACCCCAAGCAGAGTGGCCTCTAATTTGCAACTAGTTGTTCCTCTGCTAATTTGCTTTCTGTTTATGTCCATACAAAACTCAATGAAAGAAAAATCAGAGAAAAGTCATTCCACTTCTCATCCCTCCAAATTAGTATTATTCTTTCATATTAAAAAAATTAAACTTCTTCCCATCCCTCTGCATGCCACACCCCAGGAAGTTATAGGGACATATCTGATGGGGTAGCAGCAATAAAAACAGTCTATCTCTCAAGCAGAGGCCTTTTTCAAATCTAGGTACATGGGCTTAGGCAACAGTTCAATAACCTCTGGGAGAAATAACAGGACACATTTTGCCCATTGTTATGCAAACATTGTTCTTTGAGAGCTGACCTTTACTTATATGGATTTAACACCCCCAGTAAGTCAGGTTTTAAATTGTCTGGGTCTGAGTCGAGTATCAAGTTTACAATAAACCGTGTTCACAATTGTTTTGAGCCCTCCCACCTGATGGTTTTTGATAGCGTGAGGTTTGTATTCCGCTTAAGCCTAAGTATTTCAGTGTGTCTTTGGACATTCAGAACCACTTTAACGTGCACGCAGGGCTTCCTCCAACTGAGTCATAGTTATCAGGTACTGCAAAGGTTAAGCCTTATCATCTGTACCAAAAAAGGGGGAAAAAAGGTTGAGGTTTCATCAAAAACTTCCATCCTCACAACCTTTCGACCACAATTTGATGATGATTATTGATTATTTCACAGCCTTTCACTCACGCTCTGCCACTGCGGCTGGCCCTGATATACAGATAGGGCTGCAGTCCAGCTAAAATAAGACTCCATCTTGATAATGGACTGAGATGAGATACTGTTATTTGATAAAGATAATTGATGTTTCACAGTGAATTGGAAAGCAGCTCCAAGTGTACCGTATCTGGAGCTATATTCTGCCCACAAATATGGCAGTTGTTTATAAAAATAGAACAGAAGAACTCAAATAATTCAGACATGGTTTTTTAGAGCACTCAGTGCTGTGAATTTGTCTGTGTGTGTGATGGTTTTAAGGTCTAATAAAAAATATAGGAAGGGGTATGTCATGTTATTTTTCATCTTTGGTTTCAGGTTAGTTTGTTAAAATCTTACATGGCCTGGGTGTTATTGATCAGTTCGCTCCCTTGCAGACTTAATACCTAGATCCTGTGTTTGGATTATGATGAATCGCTGTCATGCATAAGCGGGGTATCTTAGGTCAAAGTTAACTTTCATGTTATTATTAATTTCTTGAACATTTTACATACAGTATGAAAACAATTTGAATTATTAATCATAAACATAATGTCTCCTGGCAAATGCAATTCAAATAATCTGTGAATGCAGATTGCGGTTCTCTTCATTTATTATTAATGCATCTCTCTCAAAATAATATGTAACTCTCTGAATGTGTTTGTCTATTATGTTTCCTTCAGCCACAAGTTTAGGTTGATTAAGGTATCATTCATCTTACGTACTGTTCATCCGATTTCTTTTAGTCTTATCACCTTCGTAACCCCTAATTAAGCAATAAGGCTTGACAGGGAGTATGGTTATCATGAGATAATGACACCCCAAGTGTGTTGTGAGGCACAAGGTTCAGCTGAGTGCTTCTAAACCCCTGGGGGTGTGATTATCTCATGATAAACATGCCACATTGCCGTGCATTGAGATTATCCTTGCATGCACAGGCCACTGCAGGCAGGCGAAATGGACATCTTCGAGCCCATGGTCTCACTCACCCAAATTGTAGATTTTTTATAATTATTGGTTCAGATCTCAGATATCTATACCAAAGTTTGAACCTATAAGCTTCGATTTTATTACTGAAATGTTATCAGTTGAACTTATAAGTACGTCTTTGAAAAAAAAGTAGATTTACTTTTTTTAACAGTGAAATTTCCTCAGAAGAAAGGCCTCATGGAAGGAAAAAATATATATTTTTTTTTGTCCTACTTTTGCAGCAATTAGGAGAAGCCCATCCAAATGAATAATAGAAGATAAAGCATTCTTATAAAATCAGAAGGAGCAAGCATATACCTTCATGCAAATGAAGTTATTAAATAGTGGAAAGTTCTATAGGAAATTCTGATTGGTTTTTTGGTTTGGGAAATCCCATTTGGTTTATCAGTTGCAACTATCAAAGTTAAAAATAGACCAATGGGTGGGGAGGAGAAAGCATTAGTTTGAGAACTATTTCTTTTTGTTCAGATGTGTTATGAAATCATAATATTTTAGAAAAGAATAATGTTTATTTTCTCATATTGGCTTTAATTTGGTATTTAAAAGGAAAACTTGAATTATCTACAATAATTTTAGCCTGAGAATATTAAAAGAAAAAAAAAACAGAGAGACTATCTTTTAGATAATAGACTTCTCAGGAGTATGTATGTATTGTTATTAAAAAAAAAAAAAGGAAATAGTAAAAATACCATGGCTAACTTTTCAATGTTTTCAGCATAAATTTATGTTAACCATTCTCTTCTAAATCAATGATGTTCAATAGAACTTTCTATGATGATGAAAATATTCTGTATCTGTGTTGTCCAGTATGGTAGCCACTAGCCACATATGGCTAATGAGACTAAGGAATTGAATTTTTTAATTTATTTAATTTTAATGAATTTAAAGAGCTGTTGTTGTTGTTAGGTGCTGTCAAGTCAGTTCTGACTCATAGTGACCGTGTGTACAACTGAAAGAAGCACTGCCCAGTCCAGTGCCATCATCACAATTGTTGCTATGCTTGAGTCCATCTTTGCAGCCACTGTGTTAATACATCTCATTGAAGGTCTTCCTCTCTTTCCCTGACCCTTTCCTTTACCAAGCATGATGTCCTTCTCCAGGAACTGGTCCCTCCTGATAACATGTCCAAAGTACGTGAGACAAATTTCACCATTCTGGCTTCTAAGGAGCATTCTGGCTATACTTCTTCCAAGACAGATTTGTTCATTCTTCTGGCAGTCCACGGTATAGTCAATACTCTTTGCCATCATAGTTCAAAGGCATCAGTTCTTCTTCGGTTTTCCGTATTCATTGTCCAGCTCTCGCATGCATATGAGGCGATTGAAAATACCAGAGCTACTATGGCTTGGGTCAGGCGCACCTTAGTCCTCAAAGTGACATCTTTGCTTTTTTAACATTTTAAAGAGGTATTTTATGACAGATTTGCCCATGGCAATATATCGTTTGGTTTCTTGACTGCTCCTTCCATGGGCATTGATTGTGGATCCAAGTAATTCTTGACAACTTCAATATTTTCTCTGTTTATCAGCTGTTGCTTCTTGGTCCAGTTGTGAGGGATTTTGTTTTCTTTGTGTTGAGCTGTAATCCATATTGAAGGCTGTGGTCTTTGATTGTCATCAGTAAGTGCTACAAGTCTTCTTTGAATTTAGCAAGCAAGATGTGTCATCGGCATATTACAGGTTGTTAATGAACCTTCCTCCAATCCTGAAGCCGCGTTCCTCTTCATACAGTCCAGCTTCTTGGATTATTTGCTCAGCATACGGATACATAAGTATGGTGAAAGGATACAACACTAACACACATGTTTCCTGATTTTAAACAGTACCCTCTTGTTCTGTTCAAACAACTGCCTTTTGGTTCCTAATGAGCACAATTAAGTGTTCTGGAATTCCCATTCTTCACAATGTTATCCATAATTTTCTATGATCCATACAGTCAAATGCTTTTTCATAGTCAATGAAAACACAGGTAAACATCTTTCTGGTATTCTCAGCTTTCAGCCAAGATCCATCTGACATCAGCAATGACATCCCTGGTTCCACATCCTCCTTCGAATCTGGTTTGAATTTCTGGTAGTTCCCTGTCAATGTACTGCTGCAAACCCTTTTGAATTATCTTCAGCAAAATTTTACTTGCATGTGATGTTAATGATATTGTTCAATAATTTCTACATTCTGTTGGATCACCTTTCTTTGGAATGGGCACAAATATGGATCTCTTCCAGTAGGTTGGCCAGATAGAGGTCTTCTGAATTTCTTGGCATAGACAAGTGAGGGCTTTCAGCATTGCATCCATTTGATAAAACATCTCAATTGTATTCTGTCAATTACTGGAGCCTTGTTTTTCACCAATTCCTTCAGTGCAGCTTGGACTTCTTCCTTCAGTATCATCAGTTCTTAATCATATGCTACCTCCTGAAATGTTTGAATGTCAACCAGTTCTTTTTGGTAGAGTGACTCTGTGTATTCCTTCCATCTTCTTTTGATGTTTCCTGTGCCATTCAATATCTTCCTTGTAGAATCCTTCAATGTTGCAGCTCAAGGCTTGAATTTTCTCTTCAGTTCTTTCAACTTGAGAAATGCCAAGTGTGGTCTTCCCTTTTGGTTTTCTAACTCCAGTTCTTTGCACATGTCATTAAAATCCTTTACTTTGTCTTCTCAAGCCACCCTTTGAAATCTCTGTTTATCTTTTACTTCATCATTTCTTCCCTTTGCTTTAGCTGCTGTATGTTCAAGAGCATGTTTCAGCATCTCTTCTGACATTGATTTTGGTCTTTTCTTTCTCTCCTGTCTTTTTAATCACCTTTTTCTTTCTTCCTGTATGATGTCCTTGATGTCCTCTTACAACTCACCTAGTTTTCAGTCATTAGTGTTCAATGCATCAAATCTATTTTTGCGATGGTCTCAAAATTCAGGTGGAATATGCTCAAGGTCATATTTTGGCTCTTGTGGACTTGTTTAATTTTCTTCATCTTCAACTTGAACTTGCATAGGAGCAATTAATGGTCTGTTCCACAGTCAGCCCCTAGCCTTATTCTAACTAATGATATTGAGCTTCTCCATCATCTCTTTCCACAGATGTAGTCAATTTGATTCCTGTGTATTCTATCCATCGAGGTCCACTTGTATAGTTGCCGTTTATGTTGTTGAAAAAAGGTACTTGCAATGAAGAAGTTGTTGATCTTGCAAAATTCTATCATGTGAATCTCCGGCATCGTTCCTATCACCAAGGCCATATTTTCCAACTACCAATCCTTCCTCTTTGTTTCCAGTTTTCACATTCCAGTTGCCAATAATTATCAGTGCATCTTGATTGCATGTTTGATCAATTTCAGACTGCAGAAGTTAGTAAAAGTCTTCAGTTTCTTCACCTTTGGCATTAATGGTTGGTACCTTAATTTGAATAATAGTTGTATTGACTGGTCTTCCTTGTAGGCTGTGGATATTATCCTATCACTGACAGCACTGCAGTTCAGGATAGATCTTGAAACTTTCTTTTTGACAATGAAAGTGACAGCATTCCCTGTCAATTTGTCATTCCTGGCATAGTAGAACATAATATGATTGTCCAACCCAAAATGGCTAATTGGCTAATAACAGTCCATTTCAGCTCATTAATGCCTAGGATTTCAATCTTTATGCATTCCATTTCATTTTTGACACCTCCGGTTTTCCTAGATTCATACTTCATACATCCCATGTTCTGATTATTAATGAATGTTTGCAGCTGTTTCTTCTTGTTTTGAGTCATGCCATATCAGCAAATGAAGATCCTGAAAACTTGACTCCATCCACGTCATTAAGGTCAACTCTACTTTGAGGAGGCAGCTCTTCCCTAGTCGTATTTTGAGTGCCTTCCAACCTGAGAGGCTCATCTTCTGCCACTATGTCAAACAATGTTCTGCTGCTATTAATAAGGTTTTCACTGGCCAATTTTTTCAGAAGTAGACTGCCATGTCCTTCTTCCTTGTCTGTATTAGTCCGTAAGCTCCCCTGAAACCTGTCCACCATGGATGACCCTGCTGCTATTTGAAATACCAGTGACATAGCTTCCAGCATCACAGATGAGTGGTGGATTTAAAGAGCTACATGTAGTTATACACAGAAAGCAATGTTCTTTGATGGTTAGCAGTGATGGGAGGGGGAGGAATGGGGAATCACTTTCTAGATAGTAGAAACTTATTATTTTTGGTGATGGGAAAGGCAATACTAAATACAGGTGAAGTCTGCCCCACTTGACCAAGGTGAATGAAGACACTGAGAAGTATACGATAAAAAGGGACAGTTTTGGTAAATGGTATAACATATGCAATCTTGCAACAACAGTAATAACAACCAAAAATTATGTGTGGTTACATAGGTAGATATGTATACATATATGTGTATAGGAAGACATAGGTAAATACATGCACATGGCATGTATAGGTATATCTGTAGGCATGTGTATATACATTTATGTGTGCTGCATGTATCCATATATATAATAAAGCACATAGGGGGCACAGTTATGGTTTCTTAGACATATCTAAACAACTTACAGGATTGGTTTACTGGGTTAAAGTGCTTAGGACCATGGTCTTGTGAGACAACTAAGTCAACTGGCGTAACATAGATCATAAAGATAATGTTTTACACCCTAGTTTGGTGAGTAGCATCTGTGGTCTTAAAAGCATGCGAGTAGTCATCTAAGATATACTTACTGGTCTCTACTTGTCTGGAACAAGAAAGAATGAAAGAAACCAAAGACTCAAAGAAAAAACTAGTCCACAGGACTAGCAGCCCACACAAATCATGGCCTCTTCTAACCTGAGACCAGAACTAAATGATGCTTGGTTACCACTACTGACTGTTCTGACCAGGGACACAGCAGGTCCCGGGTAGAATGGGCGAAAAAAGTAGAACAAAATTCAAATTCCTAATAAAGGGCCAGACATACTAGACCGATAGAGACTTGAATAACCCCTGAGACTATCACCCTAAGATACCCTTTGAACTTGGCACTGGAGCTACTCCTGGAGGTCACCTTTCAGCCAAATAATAGATTAACTTATAAACAATATCACCCATGAGTAATGTGCTCCCTTAAACAATCAACTATACCCACTCCTCACTTATTGATATGGCTAGGTTCCAAAGACCAGGTTGTTATGTGAAATCAGCATTATGCGAGAGTTGGAGGCCATGCCCTGTCTTTGGCACTGGTGTCACTGCCCCTAGTCACGCACTGCCCATCAGGCACCTCCAGCACATGGCAACAGGCCTCCCTTCCCCACCATACCTTCCCTTCCACCACAGAGCCCGCAGGGGTTTGGGGGATGGTATTGGTGATCAGGTGATGACCGCCTCCCACCACCCGCCCTTGGTGGAGACCCCACTTGTCCTCCATCGGCCCCAGCCTCACAGCCCCGCACTGCCCACTTCCCTCTCCCGCACTTCCTACCTCCCCCCCATCAACCTCCTTGGCACCTTCAGGCCCTTGCCTGGCTTTCCCCTGCGCACCCGCAACTTTGCATCATCTTGCCATTGCCCCGAGCCTGCCTTGGCCAGATCAAGATATCTCGGACAGATGGGAGAAGGCATCCCACAGCCCGTCTGCCATCATCCCTGGGGTGGCCCACAGAGGGCACCCCCAGGCCTAGCGCAGCCCCATGTGGAGCCCAGGCCACTGGAGGCACCACCTGAGAATTTTTTCAAAGTTGTCTTAAATGTGAAATGTTGGATAATGAGATAGTCGATAAATGAGGAGTAGGTATATGTGAGGCCAAACAGTTAACATTTACCCAAAAGCAGAGATGAGAAGGCAAGGAGGGGAAGGGAAGCTCGATCAGTGGAAACAGAACAAACAGAATGGAAATAATGAGAATGCAGACACATTTGTGAAAATTTTAACCAATGTCACAGCACAATTTGTATGAAAATTGTTAAATGGGACCTAATTTGCTGTGTAAACTTTTACGTAAAACACAAACAAAATATTTTTTAAAAAGAGAGAGAGATAAAAGTAAAGGAAAAACAAAAAGAACATGAAACCTGGATCCGACTCCTTAAAGGGATAATTTATTGACATAATCTGTTGAGAACTCATACTCTCTGCCTTCATGATCAGGGTCCTTGACACAAGAAAGTTCATTCTTAAAACCACTTTTGGATTTTAAGCTAAAATATTCCCCAAACCCAGTCCTTATATAAGTGTCCTTTAAAGGAGCAAACAGGAAATTGTAAATTTAACGTCTTCCTTTAACTGGAAAGTGAACATTTCTTAAACCATAAGCTAATTACTATTTCTTTTATTTTGTATTACTTTGCTTTTTTAAAGATAAGATTAGGCCACATCAGGCTGAAAACTGTAACAAAATTGCCAATACTGAGATATCATTGAAAACATGAATACCAATACACTGTTTTAAAATGATGATCCCATAGATCTCTAAGAACACAAACTTAGAGGAGAGAGAGGGTCTGTATCTTTCAGTTCAGTTTCTCATAATGATTTCATATGTAATTTAATAAAGTGTTCAGACTATTCATGCCTTTCAAAGTATATTATTATTTTTGTTATAAATATATTTTGTCTTATTTTTAATACTCTCCATTTCTTCTTCTAATTAATCATATTAATCAATTAAAATAGAAGACACGAGGCCTGTTCAGTGTAAAGTAACCTCAAGCTCATGCTGTTTAATTTTATAAAGCACTCATAATGAAAAAGAATAATTCAACTAATCAAATAACAACTTCCTTTTTCCCTTACCTATCTTGATTAAGGCAGCTGGTCTTCTGTAATCACTCCTTCAGCCTTAGAATCTATTCCAAGCTTAACATGTGTCAGTACCAAAATGCAGACCTGGGAGGATGGGCTGGCCTGCCGCGTTTGTAGAACTAGCAAAAGTGTACAACAACTCAGCATTTTGTGAATTAAAATCAGCCTAAATGGAGCTCTGGTGGTGCAGCGGTTAAGAGCTCGGCTGCTAACCAAAAGGTTGGCAGTTCAAATCCACCAGCTCTCCTTGGAAACCCTGTGGGACAGTTCTACTTTGTCTTGTAGGGTCGCTGTGAGTCAGAATTGACTCGACGGCAATGTTTGTTTTTTTGGTATGGGAAGAAACTATAGAATGCCTTTATATAGATGAACTTGTCTTAGTGGATGGTTTCTTAAACTAAGGTATCTCAAAAATGGTAGAGCTAATGTCTTCAGCATCGAGACAAATGTGGGATTGTGTGGGGCCTTTACACACAGAAATTATTATCAAAGGAGTGAGTTTTCTTATGCTAATTTTAACATTAAGCTTAAAATTAGTCCAGAAGTAAAAATAAAAAATTTCTAATAATATTTGTATGCTAATGGGTAACTCTTAAAAGATCTTACATCTTAATTAGAAATACAAATTGAAAATTTAAGTTTAGGGCCATGTGGGACATATGATGTCTTAGTTATTGAGTGCTGCTATAACAAAAATACCACAAGTGTACGGCTTTAACAAACAGAAATTTATTCTCACAGTCTAGGAGGCTAGAGGTCCGAATTCAGGGTGCCAGCTCCAGGGGAAGTCTTTCCCTCTCTGTCAGCTCTGGGGAAAGGTCCTTGTCATCAGTCTTCCCCTGGTCTAGGAGCTTCTCAGTGCAGGGTCCCCGAGTTCAAAGGACACAAGCTCCTGGCTCTTGTTTCTTGGTGGTATGAGCTCCCCATGTCTCTCTGCTCGCTTCTCTCTTTTATATCTCAAAAGAGATTGATTTAAGACACAAGCTAATCTTGTAGATTGAGTCCTTCCTCATTAACATAACTGTTGCCTATCCCGTCTCATTAGCATCATAGAGGTAGGATTTACAACACATAGGAAAATCATATCAGATGACAAAGTGGTGGACAATCTCACAATACTGGGAATCATGGCCTAGCGAAGTTGACACATATTTTGAAGGAACACAGTTCAGTTCATGACAGATAGTAATGTAGGATTATTCCCAGTACTAACAAAAAAACCAAAACCAAATCCGTTGCCCTCAAGTCAATTCCGACTCATGGTGACCCGATAGGGTTTCCAAGGAGCAGCTAGTGGGTTCAAACTGCTAACTTTTCAGTTAGCAGGCGAACTCTTAACTTAACCACTGCACCACCAGGGCTCCAAATACTAACAGGTAGCAAATATTTTGAAAAGTAGTATAATATAGACAAATAAAGGCATGCTGGACCAGACTTTTCCTCACTGTATTCTCTTCCAAAATTCTGCCCTGTGGCTTCTTAAGGCCAGTCCAACCCATCCCCAGTGTTTTGCTGAACTGGCAGTTCAGGGATAGGGTGATCAAGAGAATCTGTGGCATGCATTTGTGAAAATTTTTTCTTAAGAGACATGTCCCAACTCTGGTTCAATGTTTGGCTTTCATTTGGGGCATGAATGAAGGAAGTGGTTAAACCATAAGCTAGTGTTTTGATACCCACGATCCATGTGTCCTTTATGCTGATCCTACAAGCTAACTTTCCAGTGTAATGGCCTAATATTTCCTGAAATTATATACCTCTCAAACTCAAATCTGTATTGTAGTAATAATGCTAGTAGTTGATTACATATACAGTAATGTCTGTTTGTACATATGTGACAAATATATTGAATGAAATACAGTAATTGGGGGCAGGAGTGGTGGAGATACTTGGTAGACTAATAAATTGATTTCCTAAAAGGAATAGTAAAAAAGCCACTTGACTTATTTTGGAAATACTCAGATCATTTAAGTGTATATCCATTAGCATCAGAAATTATATCTGATAGCAAGAGTTTGGAATTCAGAAAAGAAAAACAGTTTTTCTCAAATTTCTACCTAATACTTAGCTCTTACCCAGGAACAATTTGGCGTATGTATACCAAGGTTGACATTAAAATCAATTTAATTTTTTTTCTTTTATTTTCTTTTGGAATGATGTCATTTGCTGTAACGAGACAAGCCTGCCTAGAAAATAGTAAACTTGCTGACCAGTCTCTGAAGCCACATCATCCAGTACCATGATTTTAAATTTTTAATATCGTAAAAAGTGTGACGTCATGTCTAGGGTAAAGGCTCTTAAAAAACTGAGTTTGTATCAAAAGCAATGCAGAAACGTATCTAATTCACATGTCTCCCTCGATAGGCCTTCTCAGCTTTTAACTCTGTGAGGGCTCCATTTTAAGTGTGTCAGCAAAGCACTTCTGTTGAGGCTGAAGAAGGATCTGCTGTCTAGGGAAGAGAGTGGGATGGGGTAGGGGCTGTGTGTTTTTCCTGTTCACCTTAGTTTATAGGAAAGCCTTTCACAGAAATGGTATTTTCCTGTAAAGTGATCAGTCATCTCCCAGGATAATCTTCAGATTACTAGATACACATTTGTCAGGGATCAGGCCGATAAATCAGTGTCAGTCAATTGTATGGCAATTGCTTTGGGAGACAGACGTTCTTTGCTAGTGTATCACTTAATTTATGCTTTTTATTAATTAGAATGGAACAATTATGACTGCTAATCCATTACTATTTAAAGGGGCATTTTCATTGCAGTCTACATGTGTCAGATATACCCTATTGAAGTAAATGGAAATCCTTGGAAACTCATGAGTTTTGCAATGCTTATAGCTTTTCTGAGTTCCTTCATTTTCAGTCACAGGTAGGCCCCAACTTATGACAGGTTACATTCCAACCGTCGTTAAGTCAGTTCTGATAGAAGTCGAATACCTCATTTTTTTTTAGTTTCATTATTATTGCCTTTTATTGTCAATATCTTTATAAATCCTATCTTTATTTGTCTTTGGGAGTTGAAAACATTACATCTGAGAATGATAACATAGCAAATTACTCACTGCAACATTGTATGTAGTACATATTACGAACAATAAGATGCCCAAAAAAAAAGTCGTCTAAGTGTGATTTGTAGTAACTTCAATACATCATAAGTCAGGGACTACTTGTGTTCTGTTAATTTTTGACCATTAAATATGGTTTCTCATCTTAAAAATTTGTTCAGTTACGTCCTGGCAATTTTTCCCTTTTTTGCATTTTCTCTCCTAAAATTTCCCCTGCGTAATTTAATTTTAAACTCCCATGACACTGGCTGAGTATGTTTACATTCCCAAGAGCATTATTTAAGAGGTGCTGTGGTTTTAAAATGAGAATTAGCAAGGTTTTCAGCACCTGTGTTGGTAGGCTGTCTGTCCATGAGCCGCATCACATAGTGAGCATGATTCAAAAAAAAACATCGAACTGCATGCTACTCTATCACATATCACATCTTTCACATCCCATAATAGCACAGCCTTCTCTTCATTCACCAAAGTTCTCGGCTACGGGATTGTAATAGGGGGTTTTACCTAACTGACCACATGCTAGACGAGTACCTTACCATCTGTTTTAGAATTTAAATTCTAGTACTTTGAGAATTTAGTTCTTCTGATGAGTGCATCATTGCTTCCTGAAATATTTGTTGAATGAATTAATAAATTACTAGTTACCTCCTAGAAACTTAAAACTATGAGCCATAATGTGATTGTTAGCAGAAAAAAAAATTGAGAAAGAATTTGGTATTATGATGGAATCATAAATGGTTGATGCAGTCTTCATAAAGTATCATCAGGGAAGGTACACATAATTTTATCGTTGAATTTTCCCAAGTGAACATTTTATAAGCTTATCCTTTTTTTTTATGATTGATTAGAATTAACTACACATAGTTCATTGTGTTTCACTTTCTGGATGAGGAAGTAAAAAGCAAGGACAAGTTAGAGGAGATGCCAAAGCAGAATTTTAAGATAATTACTTATTGTCTTCGATTTTTTAAAATAAGTGAATGAAATCTATGCACAAGGGTCAAGTGTTTGTTACCATCAGTACAGAGGATTCTGAATGAATTTCTTCTTGCCTCACGATGTATAGATTTTCGTTTCATTTGTTTGAACACGGGGTTTTCTGGGCCTACAAAGAGGGACGTGGACTAGTTGTTCCTCACTACTAGACCGTAAGCCATTTGAATGTCACAAATGCCTTTTTACCACAGTGTCCCTACGAGTACCTTGCAGACTACTTTAGATTTTTTAGCAGCTCATCGAACTCATTGTTGAGTTGAAATAATTTAAGCTGGAATATGAGAAACCAAAAAATCCGAACTCATTGTTATTCAGTCAATTCTGACTCAGCGATCCTGTGGGACAGAGTAGAACTGCCCCATAGGGTTTCCAGGGACCGGCTGGTGGATTCAAACTGCCGACCTTTTGGTTAGCAGCCATAGCTCTTAACCACTGTGCCAGAGGTAAGAATGATTTTCTTTTGAAATCCAGAAGTCTATTTTCTGATATATAAAAAAAAACAAAAACAACCAAACCAGTTGCTGTGGAGTCGATTGCAACTTATGGTGACCCCATGTGTCTCAGAATAGAACTGCACTCCAAAGGGTTTTCAGTGGCTGGTTTTTCAGAAGTAGATTGCCAAGGCCTTCCTTCAAGGAGCCTCTGGGTGGACTCGAACCTTCAACCTTTCCATCAGCAGCGAAGTGAGTTAACCATTTGTACCATATGTAGCATATATTTCTTTGGAGGTGGGGGTGGGGGAGTCTGACCGATAACCAGAACTGCATCCTACTGGAAATAGAGCTAAGAGCAAGAAGGGCATGCCTAAAAAGTATATTCCAAACATAACTCGTTCAAATACTACTTGGATTATCTGAAATCGTAGCTTTTGTCTAAGTCATGTCCATAATTATCTATTTCTGAACCATGCCTAGTTCCTTCTGAACTGATGGATTTGCTCTTCTTTTGTCCCATCCTCCTCCAATCATTCACCTCCAAACTCCTAAAATGTAGTCTTTTGTACCAGAAAGTGTTACAAAGTTCTTTCACTTGGGAGTTCATGAGAGCTACTAGAAACCATTTGGATGTTGCCCAGTTTCAGACATTCCCCTCACACCCACCTCCTGTTTGTACTAAATACCCAGGTTCAGTCACATCATCAGCCCCCTGAATGTGTACTCACCTGTGGATTCCTTTCCCAAGGTATAGAACTGAATCTGCAGGTGAAAGGCTATTTTGTCTGGTATTCCATACATACAGAGACTCGGATCGCCAGAGAGGGCAGTTGGAATTTATGCACATTTGATAGCTAGGCGACTCTCTGTTTTGAGTCTTGATGATTTCAAATTAAAAAATTTAAAGTGAGTCCAGAAGTATTTAATAAGAAGCTGGCTATGATCCCTCCCTATCCTCGTTCATTCATTCATGTACTACATACACTTTGGAATACAAATTGGTTGAGAATCTTTCTGCTCTCGTGGAGCTGGTAGCCAAGTATCTGCCCTCTTCCTGAGGGCTGGTCACTATTTTTAGATGAACCTAAATAAAAGGAAAGATTAGAGTCCAAGTAAACCATCGTCTTTTGCAAGTACTAATAGAGAAAAGAATTTAAGGACTTCTCTTCTTAGATTCTGAGGCTTATTTATAGTTTAAAAATTACTAAAAATATTAAAGATTAGATTTTCTATAGAAAGTTCAAATACTATTATGACCAAAATTACCAGAGATTAAATTCCTTAATTTAGAAGTGTAAAATTTTTATCAGTTTTGACAGATAGATGCAACCAAGAAAATATACACTAGGATACAGAAGAATTAAGCTACTTGGTGTGTTAGGAAATCATGTAAAATTAGATGATGCCTTGGTAAAAATTTTGCTTTCCCTCTGGGTTTGAGGAAGTTGGTCCAATAGGGAGCGGAACCCCCAAGGGAGTTAGAAATGGCCAGAACTGTTAGGAGAGGGTCAAAGGAGATTGGCTTGTTTCTTGCTTCCTTTCTATCAACTACTACAAAATGGGGCTTAGAATCTGGTATGTCCGCAAGCAGCAAGGTGCCCCGTGCTCAAATGGTCTTAAATACAGGACCAAGCAGGTGCTGTGGTACTAAATACAAGTAGGAAAGGCATTTGGATGCTGCAAAAAGTCAAACAGGGATATTGAAGATTGGTGGTATACATGGTTAACATGCTTGGCTGCTGACTGAAAGGTTGGAGATTCAAATCCATCCAGAGGAACCTCAGAAGAAAGGCCTGGTGATCTCCTTCCAAAAAATCAGCCATTGAAAACCCTATGGAGCACAGTTCTACGCTAACACACATGGTGTTGCCATGAGCCCAAACTGACTCAACGGCAACTAGTGGTCGTGGTGGTAAGAACTGAAAACTACTAACATTTGCTGATATAAAAGTTAGTTATCCTAAAGGCCTTGGTTTCTTTATAATATTCTACTTCTTTATTCTTCTTAGCCTGCAATGGCCATGTAAATGTCTAAACTTATTTTGATAATTGTACACTTTTAAAGCTTCTTTCGAGAGCCAGAAAAAGCATGTGATATTCTATAAAAATTGTCTTTTTAACAGCCTAAAAAAAAAAAAGAAACTGGGTCTTCTCCATACTTAAGATAGAAAGAACCACATTTCTTAACCAGAAACAGTGTCATATGAGTTTAGTGAAAGTTATAGAATTTAAATCCTTAATTTCCTGAGTGTTTTATTAGAAATTGTGACTTGCACGAGACTTAAAAAAAAAAAAAAATCAGATTTAAAACAAGCCTGGATAAACAATGAATTGTTCAGAGAAAAGGAAGCAATTACTTTTCAGAAACAACATATATCCTTCTCCATGGTCTCTGGCAGAGTGTTTTCAAGTATGATTTGATCAATAACCTCACAGTAGTGGCAGATATAGGGAAGAATAAATGTTTATCACACTCGTAAACATCTGAGGCAAAGCCAAAGTATTTGCTGAAAAGACAACATCCATTCTTGAATTTCCCTGTGGGTCAGATCTGAAGGGTATTTACTATTATATTTATAAGGTTGGGTATTAATGATTGAAACCGGAAGTTAAACTAGCAATGCAATTTTGTTATAAGCATCTGTGTGCTGTTGCTGAAACAGTTGTGCTGAACTGTCCAAAGGCTGTTTCATTTCCATGAGCAAAAACAACACAGACCTGGGCAGCCAAAGAGAGGTAGGGAAAAGCTGCTGCTTTGAGGCCTCTTAAAAACATACAAACAAAACCAAGACTTCAAAAATCATTCCACTCCTTGTAAACACGTGTCTTAAACTTAATTAATCTTGGGATATTTTTTGATACTTGGACTGATTTCTAGATTCCAGCATTTTTAGGAGAAAGGTTAATTAAATTACTCAGATTGTAAGGAAATGAACAGGTAGCTGCTGGCCAAACCTAAAAACCAAACTCATTGGCCATCGAGTGGATTCCAACTCATAGCGACCCTATAGGACAGAGTAGAGCTGCCCCCTAGGGTTTTGGTTAGCAGCCGAGCTCTTAACCACTGCACCACCGGTGCTCCGAGATTGCTGGCAGTGGCATGTAAATAAAGTGTTTACAGCAAGAGCCAAGAGAGGTGGGGGCGAGACTCATCCTTATTTTCAGTTGTTTTTTATTTTATTCAGTCTGAGTCTTCTAATTAAATAATGTGTGCATGCATGTGTGCCTGTTGTGTGTGCGCGTTGAAACTCACTTTTATCCTGATTCTAGTTTTAGGAAAGCCATTTTTCTTATCTTTACAGGAAGGATGAAGAGCAAGGGAGAAAGTCATCCTTCTCATGACTGTATTGCTTTCTTTACATTCTGTGGAGAACAAAAGCAAAGTAGTGAAAACAAATAAGATGTATGTTTGGACATCTTGAGTCTTCTAAAACAGAAGTCACTGGGCATTTCTTAAAGGAACAGTTTGATATAAAAGAGATCCACTATGTAATCAGTGAAAACTTAGTAAACGCATGGGGATTCTGTGTGTCTCCCTTTCCCCCTAGACCTGTGAAGATGGGGTTTAAACTGCAGGTCTCTTGGGAGCTATCCATGATCCCGAGGAGACCACTTGACTGGACATCATGAAAGCAAAGGTCAAGTGCTGCCATCTCTTGGCACGTATATTTGACGCTGCAATTGTAGGCCTAGCACTCATTTTTTATGGGTTCTATTTAACAAAATTGTGTAGGGGTAGAATTTCTTAAAATGCGGAAGTGAGGGCATGCTTTATATGAGACAAAATGGCCTAGTAATACTAGTGTAGGAAAACAGCTGAATTCTGTCAGCCAACTTGAAGCCAGTGACCTTAGCGGCTTTAAATTGATCATTTAACTTCCACACTTCTTTACTGTGCTGTTTCCCTTACAACGCTTCCCACATAGAATTCTCTTAAGGAATGATGAGTTGAGCTGGGGGTCCATGTCACTGAGTTAATTATCAAATGATATAGTAACTGTGTAAACCTTTTTTTAAATGTCCTTATATAAAAGCAACTTATTAAAAAGTAAAGTGTACTAAATTATACACATACAGAGTCATCTTTCTACCCAAGGGGAAGTATTATGTGGATTTGAATGTGATTTAAAGGACCATCTACACTAAAAGAAATAAATGAGGGTATTCTACTTATAAAATGAGAAAATACCTTTTAAATTTTTAGATATATTAGATATTTGAGAAATTGCAGGCCTTATTCTTGATGTTTCCCAGTTCTTGCTAATAAATTACATCACTTATGGCTGAGGAAAAGTGCTTTTACCAACAATTTGCCAATCTAGCACCAGTATAAATGATTTGTCACATAGAAGGTGTATAGAATCTCATGATTACCAGTATCTGGGGATGTCCTCTACATGAAAAATTCAGAATTATCGAAAAATTGATACAGTCTTATATTAGGGAAAACAGTATGAGCAAGTTTACAGAGGATGTCAGTGAAATAAAACCCTAATGGTACAATCCTTTAGTTTGATGTGAGACTTCATGGCAAATAATAGCATAGTTCTGAGTCTCTCTATGTTCAAACATATCCATCTGGCTTATTTGCATTGTGTGTATTAGAAGAAACCAGTTGAAGAATTTAGATTGGGGTACTGTTTCTGAATACAGAGATATAGAAAAACTACATTCATTGGAAGAGCTGAGCTAATAGAGATAAGTATTTTAGAAATAAATAAATAGTGGGAAATAATATATATGGAATGTGATAATGGATTATGTATTAAACTTTGGTTGAGCGTAAGAGTAATCCACACAACTCTTGTAAACCACTTTTTCTGAGATGACTAGAATAATGGAAAAGGGAAGTAAAAATCCTTCTCAACCTTTCTCCATGAGGTCATGGAAACCTCAAAATGAGGTCAGCCCCTATTTTAGTCTGGGGCATCTAAGAGCCTGAGAGGTATCTAGAAAAAAGAAAGGATTCAGAAAAAGAAAAAGTTCTCAGAAAAATGTAGACTAGGAAAAACAAAAACAAAACTTAACAATGAAAAGTTTCCTTGTGTTGACAGCCAAGAAGAGGAAGAGATACATTTATGGTAGAGAAAACAATCAAGGAAAAATAACCAAGACTAATGGGGAGAATGTAATGCTCTTGTATTATTATCTTATACAATAAATTCACCAGTACCAGAGGGACAGAAGGAAAGATGGCAAGAAAAATAGAAAGCTACAGATAGCTACCTAACTAGGGTGGAAATAGGATTGCCAGAAACCCGTCCAAAAGAATGAACCACTCCATGGCCTTGCCAAAATGATTCCCTGAACAGAAGGGATTTTTGCCGTACAGCCCCATAAGCTGCTCTCTCTTCACTGGCAAAATTCCCTCTACTACCACTGCATTTGGGACACAATTCCCTGTGGCAGGTTCCTATATTCTAGACCTGGAATAGTGGCTGCAGCTGGCTGGCAGACCAGGATTCCATGTGCCTAGGAACAATCACAACATGAAGAATTGGGACTATCAAATATTGGTTTAGACATGTATTAGGAGATATAGCATGGAAACTTTTAAGAAGAATGTCAATGAATACATAAAATCCTGACAGTATATTCCCTCAGTTTATAGTTTTAAAAGAGATGTATTAGTACTTGTATTGAACTAACTAGAATTACATTCATAGTTATAAAAGAATTTGTTCATTGGCCAAGGAGAGGAGGTTTACTGAATAGTACTCTAGCTATTTTTCATATCTGATTTTACTGATCCTGTATTATTTGATTTCCTGTTTTTCTTAATAAAAAAGATGTGAATTAAGGATGCTACAAAAATACTGATTTTTTTCTTCCTTTATTGAATTTTTTTTTTCTATGCTCCTTTTTTGGTTTTATTTTAATTTTATGTGCCATATTCTGTAGACAGGTTTATTTTTTCTAATGGGCCCTAATCATTTTCTTCTTTAGTGGTTTTGTAACCTACCTTTTTGAAAGAAAAGTAGCTTATTGAAAATTGGTCACTGAAACAGCAGCTACTTCTTCACTCCCTACTTATGAAGACAGAGTGAAATGGAAAGCCCTTTTGGAACTATACAGTGATACACACATGGAGTGTATGATTTTATTATTTTCTTATGGCTTTATTGTTCTGGAAAAATGTTCCAAAATTTTCTTCATGTAGAAGATACATTATCAGTTCAGCTCTGTGCTGTTGATTGAATATAGATCTTAATAAATTTCTGCTGTAGAATCTTTGACATATGGAAGTTTATGTTTGTAGGTCTTGGAATTTTTAAAATGCTTTTATACACTCTTTCCCTTTTGTATTGAATATAAATACTAATGTACAATAAGCCATGTAAATTTAGGTTTAGGGCTCTAAAAACACAGAAGTTAAGAATGGTTTGGAGCCGCAATCCTGAATCAATAGCCAGTATTATAAATTGAGCAAAAATGTATAGCTTATTTTAACAAGGAAGAAATGTCACTGTGGCAAAAACGAATCTACCAAAGAGTGATAAACAAGAATTCAAGGAAAAGAATATTTCTAGCTGGTTTACAGGAAAGGTATTCTTACTGAGAAATGGTAGGTTGTGGTCAAGGTTCCCCAAGGGAATTTGTGGGCGCACTCTCCATTGAGACCTGATGGAAAACCATAAAATGCATTCTGGGGAACAGCCTTACCCTCCTGCTCTGAGTAATTAGCCTTGTACTTGTCCATTTCTCAGAGCTTCCAGGCAGTAGCAATAAAAACATCAGTTACTACACAGCTCACTCTTTCCTAACATATCAGCTTTTCCATACATATGTATCTCAATGGCTTTAATGAGGTGTAGTTTACATATAATAAATTCACCCATTGTAAGCACTCAACTGGATGAGTGTGGGCAAATGTGTACAACCACGTAGCTACCAACACAATCAAGATAAGAATGGATCCTCACCCCACGTCTCCTCAGGCAGTTTTCCCGGCAATCCTCTCCTCCTGGCAACCTTTGATCTGCTTTCTCGCTCTAGTTTTGCCTTATTTAGAATTTTATATAAGTGGAATAACACAATATTTAGTTTTTTGTGTCTGGCTTATTTCATTTAGGATCATATTTATTTTCATTCACCTAACCAATATTTTCCATCTGTTTCCTTACTAATAACTAACGTTAACCTTCTGGATACAACATCACAAATGGGAAAACTGGACCCAGGAATTGGAACAGAAATTGTTTAGCCAAATTAAATAAATAAAAATCAAAACAGAAAACAATTATTGCAACAGGCATTATTTGGGGAGTTTATTTGTACTTATTATTGTTTGCTGGGATTTTTATTCCCTTTGTCTTTCCCCTCCTAAGGTACTTTATAGTATCTATATTTTTTTAAGTTAAAAGGATAATTTTTTGTCAGTATTTTGTGGTAATTTCACATTCTTGTAATAATTTATTGTACCCTGTGATGTCTCATACCAGGACTAGAAATCATTGGATCAGAAAAGCCTAATATGAAAAAAGCAACAACTCAAACCTGTATGTGAAACTGTACTATAATTTTCTACTTTATACCAGTTACCGTTGAGCCAATTCCAACTCATGGGAACGTATCTCTAGTACTAGTAAATTATCTAAATGAATGTACCTTTGTTTTACATCCTTAAAAAATTATAAACTACATTGAGACTGATTGTCATAAAAATACAGGAGTCAGTTATTCCTATAGTGACTTGTTAGCTGGATACTTAAAAATATATATCTATCCAAGAATGTTTTCTACAGTGTGTCTCTAAATTGAGCGTTTATCTGCTTCCTACACCTCAACATATTTAATTAGAAAAATAGATTGAATAGGATATAAGAAGTTATTTTACAAGCAAGAAGTATTCTATGTTTCTGAAACTTTTCTTACAACAAATGGAATAGTCCCAGAAAGTGAGATAACTTGTTGGCTGTCATGTTTAGTGATGTAATATTTAGAATATATAATAGTACCTTTTACAAACATGTGTAAAATGTCCTGTAACACTTGACTGGCTGCAGCTGTCGTCTCATTTTTTCTGGATTAAGTTTGGTCAAGAAAGAAGCTGCCTCATTTTCTAGTTGTCATTTGCCCAGGAAGTAAAAGCAAATTGTAATGAGGGAATCACAGCAGGAGAACCTCCTAACAAATGAGAGGCATATATTGACTGGCAGCCAGCATGCCATTTCAGTGATAAATGTATTTCTGTGCACTGCTGTTCAAGGTCATTTGCGTTGTCATTGTGTGTGTAGCCATCAAAAGTCAGTCAGTTCGAATTCTCAACAACTATAAGAACTGGTGCAGAGATGCGTTATTAAAAAAAAAACAAAAACAGTCATTACTTTTATACAGCATTTAGAAACGTTAAATATCTTCACATTCTTATGATGGGTTTATCTTGCTGTGGTTAAAAAAATTGACCAGAAATCAAAGAACAATATAAAGTTGTGAGACAGTGGCATTTCTGAGGTGTATTTGTGTAGATTTATTTTAGTGTTCACAGAAGAACTTGAATGCAAACAAACCTCACTAATTAACCATTCTGTGTTTGGTGGTTCTTTAGTGTTTTAAATTTGTAAAGAACTTTTATAATCTAAGAATTCCAAACCAAAACTATTTTCATTTTAAGACTTTTAGCATATGTTTGAAACAGATTTTATATTAAAAATACTGAAAAGAACACTTAGCTTTTAGGTCTGCTTGAATGTGAAGAAAATGTTTCCAGTAACTTTTAAAACGTATGTTAGTTACAATTTAATATTCAGAGAGCAAACAGTCAATTTATTCACCATTTATACAAAACTGAGCCACACTTATCTAAATATAAAATCACCAAAACCATGTTATTATTCAGTTTTTTTAAATTTCTATAAATTACAAAATGCCTAGGTATGAATTTAATATTAAATAATGGTATTTTAAAAGTTAAACATGTGGAAAATGTGATGGCTTGGATCACATAATGTCTTTCAGTAAATTTTTTTAACATTATTGTTGGTTTAAGAGTCCTTCTCACAATATGTGCTCACAGTTAGTATATATTCACTGAAAACTGCAAGGCCCTTCATGATCTGTCTTCAGCTGATACTCCATCCACCCTCATCTCTCTCCACTTCATCCCTTGTACTCTAAATCCTAACCATTCTGAAGGTTTTTTTTCAGTTTGTCCAACAAACTAGACTCTCTCTTCCTTCTCAGCCTTTGAACATATTTTCTGCATGAAACAAATTTTAGGTCTTTCCAGCAAATAGAAACCCAAATGATTAACAATAAAATTTTAGAATTAGACAACTCAGTAGAAAGTCATAGGAGCAGAATTGAGGCAATGGAAGTCAGAATTAGTGAAATTGAAGATAAAGCACTTCACACCTACTTATTTGAGGAAAAATCAGATAAAAGAATTTTTTAAAAAAATGAAGAAACCCTAAGAATTATGAGGGACTCTATCAAGAGGAATAACCTACAAGTGATTGGAGTACCAGAACGGGGTGGGGGTGGTAGTGGATAACAGAAAATACAGAGAGAATTGTTGAAGATTTATTGGCAGAAAACTTCCTTAATATTGTGAAAGATGAGAAGATATCTATCCAAGAAGCTTATCAAACCCCACACAGGGTAGATCCCAAAAGAAAGTCACCAAGACATATTATAATCAAACTTGCCAAAACCAAAGATAAAGAGAGAATTTTAAGAGCTGCTAGGGATAAACGAAAAGTCACCTACAAAAGAGAGTCAGTAAGACTAAGCTCTGACTACTCAGCAGAAACCATGCAGTCAAGAAGGCAATGGGATGACGTATATAAAGCCTTGAAAGAAAAAAAATTGCCAGTCAAGGATTATATATCCAGCAAAACAGTCTCTCAAATATGATGGTGAAATTCGGGTATTTCCAGATAAAGAGAAGTTAAGGGAATTTGTAAAAACCAAACAAAAATTACAAGAAATATTAAAGGGAGTCCTCCGGTTAGAGAATCAATAACATCAGATAACAACCCAAGACTATAAAAGCCTATGAGCGGCCATCAAAGATCCTCCTCTGGTCTCACCCCTTCAGAAGCAAGTAAGAATGAAGAAAACTAAAGGTACAAAGGAAAGATTAGTCCAAAGGACTAATGGACCACATCTACCATGGCCTCCACCAGACTGAGTCCAGTACAACTAGATGGTGCCCGGCTACCCCACTGACTGCTCTGACAAGGATCACAATAGAGGGTCCCAGACAGAGCTGGCGAAAAATGTAGAACAAAATTGTGACTCACTAAAAAAGATCAGACTTACTGGCCTGACAGAGACTGGAGAAACCCCAAGAATATGGCCTCCAGACACCCTTTTAGCTGACTAATGAAGTCACTCCCAAAATTCACCCTTCAGCCAAAGATTAGACAGGCCCATAAGACACAATAAGACTAAAGGGGCACAACAGCCAAAGGGCAAGGAGTAGAAGGCAAGAAGGGACAGGAAAGCTGATAATAGGGAACCCAAGGTCAAGAAGGGAAAGTGTTGACACATCATGGAATTGTTAACCAATGTCACAAAACAATATATGTACTAGCTGTTTAATGAGAAACTAGTTCTGTCAACCTTCATCTAAAGTATAACATATGTCTGTATCTATATATATACACCTATAGATATATAAACCCAAGACTAGAACACAGGACAGAACAACCAGATATCAACCCAGATAGGGAAATCACAAAAAAAAGTCAAAGCTAAATCACTGAAAATAGGGAAACACAGACATCAATATGTAAAAGATGACAACATTAAAACAAAAAAGAGGGGCTAAATAGTATAGTCATAGAACTTTCATATGGAGAGGAAGTTAAGGTGGTATCAAGAAATAAAAGATTGGTTTAAATTTAGAAAAATAGAGGTAAATTTTAAGATAACCACAAAGGAAAACTAACAATCCTACACATCAAAATAAAAAAGAAGAAAAACAAAGACTTGGCAAACACAAAATCAACAACAATGAAAAGGATGGAAAGAAAATACATAAAGAAAAATGACTCAGCACAGAAAATTAAGTGGAACAAAGAAGCTATCAAGAATGCACAAACAAAGACATCAGAATGACAGCACTAAACTCATAGCTATCAATGATCACACTGAATGTAAATGGACTAAATGCACCAATAAAGAGACAGAGAGTGACAGAGTGGATAAAAAAACATGATCTGCCTGTATGCTGCATACAAGAGACAAAACTTAGACTCAAAGACACAAACAAACTAAAACTCAAAGGATGGAAAAAAATACATCAAGCAAACAACAATCAAAGAGCAGGAGTGGCAGTATTAATCTCTGACAAAATAGACTTTAAAGCAAAATCACCACAAAGGATAAGGAAGGACACTGTATAATGATTAAATGGTCAATACACCAGGAGGACATAACCATACTAAATATTTACACACTCAGTGACAGGGCTCCAAAATATATTTTTAAAAAAACCAAACTGTAACAGCATTGAAAGGAGAAATAGCTCCACAATAATAGTAGGAAACTTCAACACACCACTTTCAGTGAAGGACAAAACATCCAGAAAGAAGCTCAGTAAAGACACGGAAGATCTAAATGCCACAATCAACCAACTTGATCTCGTACACATGTACAGAACACTCCACCCATCAGCAGCCAAGTATACTTTCTTTTCCAATGCACATGGAACATTGCCCAGAATAGACTACATATTAGGCCACAAAGCAAGCCTTAACGGAATCCAAAACATTGAAATATTACAAAGAATCTCTTCTGACCATAAAGCCATAAAAGTAGAAATCAATAACAGAAAAAGCAAGGAAAAAAAATCAAATACATGGGAACTGAACAACACCTAGATCAAAAACTACTGGGTTATAGAAGAAATCAAGGACGGAATAAAAAAATTCACATTTTAGGCCTTTGGTCCCCCAGTTTACCCGGACATACACACACATACATAAAACACAACACATAATCACTCATACCCAGGAAACCTATGATTGGCCTATGCAGTAATCACGTAATTTCATTTGTGCCTGAGAGTACGGGTAGGGGCAGCAAATGAGTGTCTTCCCTGATTTTAGCTGAGAACATCTGATGAAACCTATGTCTAGGTGTTCAAAACAGTTAATCTCATACTTTTCTCTGACTTTCCATACATTTTTCCACTGTCCCAGGAACAGACATATATGCTCTCCCTCCCTTCCCCCCAATATTTGGAGATGTTAGAAGTTACAAGTTTCTGGTGTCTGCAGTAGATACTTAGGTTCCTGTTGTCTGACTCGGACCTTGAAATGCTTTTTCCAGTAGAAACTGTTATAAATAGTGCTTAGGAGATTCAGCTGGTACTATAAATTATAAAACATTAAGAATTCTGTAGGTTTTTAGAAACTGGAGTAGAAATCTAACTACTCTTGGCGACATTATCTGTGGATAAATGTGTTCAGAGTTCCAAACAACTGAATTCCAAAGAAACTGTAGTACCTCTCATTTGATGACTGCCTATATGGAAACATTGCATATACTCCATGAAAATGTCACTAACATGCGATAATAAAAAATTGCTGGATTGCATATGGAATACATGGAGTGACAGTCTGTTGTGAATATTTAGAACAGCAAAGAGAAGGATTTCTTATTTTTAATGCAAAATGATCAAGAATTTAAACACACAGAAGTTCTTGCAATTTACATATTGATCTTTTCAAAATGTGCATGCAGGGTCTGCCTTTCAGTGAGGCACTTATGACATTGGGCTGTGACTTTTCCATATCCAGCTCAGGGTGTGTGAACCAGAATTCTCACTGAATTTCAAACTTTCCAAAGCTGAGACCCAGAAATGGTATTTTCAGTTCTGTGTTAACTTATACTCATCCCTTGAGTATGGATGGTTTGCAGTGGTTTTAAGAAGTACTGTTAGATTTACTGGTTGATTTGCTTTGTAGTTTAAGTTCTTTGTTGAAGCAGTTATAAACTCTGACACCTGAACAATGACAAATTATAAATCCCTAAGTGCACGTATTTTATAGTGCCATAGCACCGTAGCAGGCATCTTAGTGTACAAGACTGTACTAAATACTAATCATAATTGACTGTTAAAACATTTACCATTAAATGGTTATCATAATAGTACAAAAAAAATGTTTCTTCAGCTATAGCATATCATTTTGAAAGAACCCTCCCCTTTAAAAGATCACCTGCCTTTTGTTGCTTTGCAAAAATGGTCTTTATCATTTCCAAGCTATAAAAGCAACTAAATATGTGTTAAATAGTGTTTCATTGTTAAGTGATATGTCTTTTTTTTTTAAGCTGGAGCACAGTTTTGAAGAGCTGCCCTGACCATGTAATGCACAAGTTTGATTTTAACATTTTAAAGAATATTACAACTATGACTCTTCTCATCTCTACACAAATAAAATACTTGTACTAAAAATTAAAATAATGCAGAGCAATAAAAAATTATTGATACTAGGAAAAACGGATAAACTTTACTATTTCAAAGATAAGCTAATACAAAATCTGAAAGGATATGTACCAGATGATTCCTGGTGGCTCTTCTGAAGGTTGGGATTTGAGGAGTAGGAGTAGTTGGGTGGAATTTAATAAAAATTCAAAATCCATTGCCGTCGAGTCAATTCCGACTCATGGTGACCCTCTTTGTTACAGAGTAGAACTTCTCCACAGAGTTTTCTTGGCTGCAATCTTTATGAAAGCAGAGTGCCAGGCCTTTGTTCTGCAGTGCTGCTGTGTGGGTTTAAGCTGCTAGCCTTTAGGTTAGCAGTCAAATTCAAACCATTTGCACCACCCAGGGACTTACTTTTAGTATTAGTACTTTAAAAAAATGGTGATATTATAGATAATTTTTAGTTTGCTTTTGTGTATGTTGTGTATTTTGCAAAGATTCTAAAATAAAAATCATGCTTCTGTTAGAAATTATGTTTACTAATGCAAAGTTCATATATATAATACATTAAGCCTTCAGAAATGTGTCCAAACTGTCTTCATACACTTACTTTTTTTTTTTTTTAATGATATTTTATTGTCTTTGCAGTGCAGGTTTACACAGGAATTTAGGTTCCCATTCAACAATTTCTACACAAATTGTTGAGTGACACTGGTTACATTCTTCATAAATCATGAATGTTGTCATTACTTCTGTTCTGGTTTCTCCATTTCAATTAATCTAGTTTCCCTGTCCCCTTACCTTCTCTTTGTTTTAAAGTAATTGTTGACCATTTGGTCTCATATAGGTGATTTTTTTTTAAAGGAGCTCAGTACTTATGGGTGATATTCTTTATTTTGTGAGCCAATCTATTATTTAACTAAAATCTGATCTCAGGGGCTTGTTTTGGTTCCAGGTTTAAAGAGTATCTCAGGGCAATAATCTTGGGGAGTTTTCCAGTTCCAACCGGCCCAGTAAGTTTGAATTTTTTAAGAATTTGAAGTTCTGTTCCACATCATACACTTACTTTTAACAGGAAAATATTATGTTAAATGGAAAGCTTTTGGTTGAATTTTATCTCAAAAGTGAATAAAATTGATATGCATCTAAATTATGCATTTAATACCATCTGTAGTAAGGCATATAATGATATTTTAAGATACACATCTGTGGATTACAAACAGTATAGAAATTATAAGCAGATTACTAACGAAGTGCATTCTCGGTTATAAACATACAAAAAGCTTCAATGGATTCATGTTTGCTTGGGAAGAACATAAATTAAAACATCAAAGCAGTTTGTTTCCCTTAAGGATTGTAGTTATTTGAATAGCTTGTCAGTGGTAGAGATGCAACAAGTGGGCTAGTGTTATTGATTTTCACCTTGTGTTACCAAAACATTTTTCATTGACAAATATTAATTGCTTATTGAGTGCTAAAGAGTTTGATGGTCCAAATATTGAATTTTATAATGAATTGGCCTTTCAGTTTTGCTTATCATTAGACAGTATGATTGCATTAAAGATACAAAGGCTTAAGCCAGCATATCTCCCACATTAAGAACACTAAATAGGTATTCCTATAGAGCTTAATCTCAGTGATAGGCTATTCATTTTTCTTTACATTCTGATGAATTCTCATTGGCCAAACTATAGGGAATAGTCATTTAAGCATGTGCTGTATGATTATAATTAGTTGCAAAGTATCCAGTACAGTTATTAGGTTATTAGGTGCTGTCAAGTTGGCTCAGACTCATAGCCACCCTAAGTACAACAGAATGAAACACTGCCCTGTCCTGCGCCATCCTCACAATCATTGTTTTGCTTGAGCCCATTGTTGCAGCCACTGTGTCAGTCCACCTCGTTGAGGGTCTTCCTCTTTTTTTGCTGACTCTCTACCAAGCATGATGCCTTCTCCAGGGAGTGGTCCCTACTGATTACATGTCCAAAGTACATGATAAGAAGCCTCACCATCTTCACTTCCAAGGAGCACTCTGGATATACTTCTTCCAAGACAGATTTGTTCGTTCTTCTGGCCATTCATGGTAAATTCAGTGTTTTTCACCAATACCATAATTCAAAGACATCAATTCTTCTTCTTTCTTCCTTATTCATTGTCCAGCTTTCACATGCATATGAGACAGTTGAAAATACCTTGGCTTGGGTCAGGTGCACCTTAGTCCTCAAAGTGACAGCTTTGCTTTTTAACTCTTTAAAGAGGTCTTTTGCAGCAGATTTGCCCAATGCAATGCATGGTTTGATTTCTTGACTGCTGCTTCCATGGGTGTTGATTGTAGATCCAAGTAAAATGAAATCCTTCACAGCTTCAGTCTTTTGTCTGTTTATCATGATGTTGTTTATTGGTCCAGTTGTGAGGATTTTTGTTTTCTTTATGTTGAGGTACAATTCGTACTGAAGACTGTTGTCTTTGATCTGTATCAGTAAGTACTTCAAGTCCTCTTCATTTTCAGCAAGCAAGTTGTGTCATCTGCATATTGCAGGTTGTTAATGAGCCTTCCTCCAATCCTGATGCCACATTCTTCTTCATAGAAACCAGCTTCTCAGGTTATTTGCTCAGTATCGTGAAAGGGTACAACCCTGACACACACTTTTCCTGACTTTAAACCATGCAGTATCCCCCTGTTCTGTTCAAACAACTGCCTCTTGGTCTATGTACAGATTCCCTGTGAGCACACTTAAGAGTTCTGGAATTCCCATTCTTTGCAATATTATCCATAATTTGTTATGATCCACGCAGTCCAATGCCTTGGCATAGTCAATAAAACACAGGTAAACATCTTTCTGGTATTCTCTGCTTTTAGTCAAGATCCATCTGACATCAGCAGTGATACCCCTTGTTCCACGTCCTTTTCTAAATCCGGTTTGAATTTCTGGTAGTTCCCTGTCGATGTACAGCTGCAACAGCTTTTGAATGATCTTCAGCAAAATTTTACTTGTGTATGATATTGTTCAATAATTTCCACATTCTATTGAATCACCTTTCTTTGGAAAGGACGCAAGTATGGATCTCTACCAGTTGGTTGGCCAGGTAGCTGTCTTCCAAATTTCTTGCATAGACAAATGATCACCTCCAGTACTGCATCCATTTGAGGAAACATCTCAATTGGTATTCCATCAATTCCTGGAGCTTTGTTTTTTGCAAATGCCTTCAGTGCATCTTAGACTTCTTCCTTCAGTACCATTGGTTCTTGATTGTATGCTGCCTCTTGAAATGTTTGAACGTCGGCCAGTTTTTTTTGGTCTAGTGACTCTGTGTATTCCTTCGATCTTCTTTTGATGTTTCCTGTGTCATTCATTATCTTCCCTGTAGAATCCTTCAATATTGCAACTGGAGACTTGCTTGAATTTTTTCTTCAGTTCTTTCAGCTTGAGAAATGCTGAGTATGTTCTTCCCTTTTGGTTTTCTAACTCCAAGTCTTTACACATGTCATTATAATACTTTACTTTCTCTTCTCAAGCTGCCCTTTGAAATCTTCTGTTCAGCTCTTTTACGTGATCATTTCTTCAATTTGCTTTAGCTAATCTATGTAAGAACAAGTTTCAGAGTCTTTTATGACATCCATGTTGGTCTTTTCTTTCTTTACTGTCTTTTTAATTGCTTCTTGCTTTCTTTATGTATGATGTCCTTGTTGTCATTCCACAACTCGTCTGGTCTTTGGTCATTAGTGTTCAACGTGGCAAATCTATTCTAGAGATGGTCTCTAAATTCAGGTGGGATGTACTCAAGGCCATACTTTGGCTCTCATGGATTTGTTCTAATTTTTTTCAGCTTCAGCTTGAACTTGCATATGAACAGTTGATGGTCTGTTCCACAGTCAACCCCTGGCCTTTTTCTGACCGATGATGCTGAGCTTTTTCATCATCTCTTTCCACAGATGTAGTCAGTTTGATTCCTGTATATTCCATCTGGCAAGGTCCATGTGTATAGTCACCATTTATGTTGTTGAAAAAAGGTATTTGCAATGAAGAAGTCATTGGTCTTGCAAAACTCTATCACGTGATCTCCAGTGTCATTTTATCACCAAGGCCATGTTTTCCAGCTACTGAACCATCTTCTTTGTTTCCAACTCTCATGTTCCAATCACCAGTAATTATCAATGCATCTTGATTGCATGTTTGATCAGTCTCAGACTGTAGAAGTTGGTAAAAATCTTCAGTTTCTTTATTGTTAGCCTTGGTGATTGGTGTGAATATTTGAATAATAGTTGTATTAACTGACCTTCCTTGTAGGTGTATGTATATTATCCTATCACTGACAGCTTTGTATTTCAGGATAGATCTTGAAATGTTCCTTTTTGACTATGAATGTGATGACGTTCTTCAATTTGTCATTCCCAGCATAGTAGACCTTATGATCGTCTGATTCAAAATGGCCAATACCAGTCCACTTCAGCTCACTAATATCTAGGATATTGATCTTTATGGGTTCCATTTCATTTTTGATGACTTCCAATTTTCCTAGATTCATACTTCAAACATTCCACATTCTGATTATTAATGGATGTTTGCAGCTGTTTCTTTTCATTTTGAGTCATGCCACATCAGCAAGTGAAGGTCCTAAAAGCCAGACTCCATCCACGTCATTAAGGTCAGCTCTACTTTGAGAAGGCAGCTCTTCCCAAATAGTATTCTGAGTGTCTTTCAACCTGAGGGGCTCATCTTCCAGCACTATATCAGACAGTGTTCCACTGCTATTCATAAGATTTTCACTGGCAAATTTTTTCAGAAGTAAACCACCAGGTCCTTCTTCCTAGTCTGGATGGGTCTAGAAGCTCCACTGAAACCTGTCCACCCTGCTGGTATTTGAAATACCAGTGGCATAGCTTCCAGCATCACAGCAACATGCAAGCCTCCGCAGTATGACAAACTGACGGATGGATTGTTGATCCAGTACAGTAGTCCCCCATTATCCACGGGGGATATATTCCAAGACCCCCGGTAGATGACTGAAACTGCAGATAGTACCAAACCCTATATATACTGTGTGCTTTCCTATACATACGTACCTATGATAAAGTTTAATTTATAAATTAGGCACAGTAAGAGATTAACAGCAATAACTAATAATAAAATGGAACAAGTATAACAGTATTCTGTAATAAAAGTTATGTGACTAAGATCTTTCTCTTTCTCAAAATATCTTATTAAGTCAAGAACTTTTACCTTTTCACTTAAAGTAAGCACTTTATGGCTTCTCTTTGGCATATTCAAATTGCGAGCGTCCTTACTCTTGTGCTTTGGGGCATTATTATGTAAAATAAGGGTTACTTGAACATAAGCACTGTGATACCCCGCTAGTGGATCTGATAACCATGCAGCTACTAAGTGACTAATAGGAGGGTAGCATATACAGGGTGGATACCTGGACAACAGGATGATTCATGCCTCAGTTGGGGCGGAGCAGGATGGCATGAGATTTCATCATGCTACTCAGAATGATGCATAATTTAAACTCATGGATTTTTTATTTCTGGAATTTTCCATTTAATATTTTCAGACCGCATTTGATTGCTGGTAACTGAAAGTGCAGAAAGTGAAACTACGGATAAGGGGGGACTAGTGTATATCTTGCATTGATTTAGTTTATGAATCCAGTGAATCGGTAAGATTGTATCAGAATAAAATTGGTGATCATGATCATTAATTTTTTTTTTAATCATTAATTTGGTTAAAACATTTTTCCTTTTAGTTTGGAAAATAGTCTATATATCAAAGTGAGCAATCAAATACATAAATGCGTGTGAATATATGTATATGTAAATATGTGTGTTTGTGTGTGTGTATAGTCTATATATATATAGACTCCCTGGGTGGGGTGGTGCAGATGATTAATGTGCTCAGCTAGTAACCGAAAGGATGGAGATTCAAGTCTACCCAGAGGCACCTCAGGAGAAAGGCCTGGAGATCTACTTCTGAAAAATCAGCCATTGAAAACCCTACAGAACATAGTTCTACTCCGACATACATGGTGCCTCCATGAATCAACTCTAGCAATTGGTTTCATTTTGCATATATATATATATATATATATATATATATATATATTTGTGTGTGTGTGTGTGTATATTTGTTGTTGTTGTGTACTGTCAAATTGATTCCGACTCATAGTGACCATACACACACACGCGAGTTCCGTTTTAATTACTCTTTGTTGTCTTGAGCTTTTAATAGTACATGTTTTTTGTTTCTTTTTATAAATTACACTGGGAGATGTCTTAAGTATATTATATAATGGCCTTTCTAAAATACTGTAATTTGTGAACAAAAAAAACGAAAAAACCAAACCCACTGCTGTTAAGCTCTTAACCACTGCACCACCGGGGCAGTGTGAATAACTGATGAAATTTAAGGAAAGTTAAAATTATAGAAATTGAACTGTCAGTTTTGATAGTTGAGTGGTACTGGTAGTTTGTTGTTGGTAGTTGTTGTTAGGTGCCGTCGAGTTGGTTCCAACTCATAGCAAGCCTGTGTACAACAGAACGAAACACTGCCCAGTCCTGCACCATCGTCAGAATCATTATGTTTGAGCCCATTGCTGCAGCCACTGTGTCAGTCCATCTTTTGAGGATCTTCCTCGTCTTCACTAACCCTCTGCTCTACCAAGCATGATGTCCTTCTCCAGGGACTGGTCCCTCCTGATAATGTTTCCAAAGTATATGAGACCACGTCTCGCCATCCTTGCTTCTAGTTTAAATATATGCTTTTGATCCTAGAAACTTGACTTTTTTATAATTTATTTACTGTTCTCTGAGTCAAAAAATTACTACTTGATAATGGGCTTTTATTTAAAAACTGAAATATTATCAGACTTCAAAGCAATTTATTAAATTTCATCACAAAATTCTTACCCAATAAGTGACTTGTGCATTGAAACAACTTTGAAATCTTTCATTTAAAAATAAAAACTAATACCTAAAAACAGATTTTAAATCTACAGTTTATAAAATATCCCCAACTCTTTCTCTTCTGCGCATGACTTGAACTGTGAAAGTCCCCTGTAATTTTGTCCTTATCTTCTGGTCTTTTCACTGAGAGGGATAGTATCTCATCTTTGTACTATGACATCTCACAAAGTGCCAAAAACATAATAAGCTCTCAATTAACATTTTTAAGTACATTTATCCTAAAAATATGCCATACAGATATCCTTAGTTTAAAAAATAAACAAATTGTGGCTCAGAAAATTTGGTGACTTGCCTGTTCATAAAAACAAGGACAAATT
This sequence comes from Trichechus manatus latirostris, assembly GCF_000243295.1. Lineage (NCBI taxonomy): Eukaryota > Metazoa > Chordata > Mammalia > Sirenia > Trichechidae > Trichechus > Trichechus manatus. Next base: position 7,252,462 of record NW_004443999.1, read on the forward strand.
TTAATCCATGAGGTGGATTGGGCTCATCTAGGAGTAACTCAGAGGACTGACAAATAACATCAGTGTCATTTTGCCACACTGATTGCTTTGGAATGTTTACAGATCTACATATATTATTGTATTGTTTATGAATGTTATTTTAATAAAAAGAGTTTTGGATGTTACATCAAAGTTAGGAGGGCAGTTTTATGTGTTTATAACTTGACATTTCTTGACATAACTAAAAAAATGGACTTTATAATATAGAACATCATTTTATAAGTTCCAGACTAATCTGATTTCCTTTTTTTAGTAAGTTAAAGAGGCATAATAAACCATAATAAAAGGGTAAAATTGCTAAACCTGTATTGTATATTAATGGAGACACTAAAAATTTCTCTAACGTAAACCTGTACCAAAACATATGGTAATATATTGGTTAACATATGTATGAATTTTAAAATTTTATGCAGCGCCCTTAATTTTCTTTAACACTTTTAAGTCATTTCCCATTTTGGACTGGTAAAAATATTTCCTTCTGAAATGTTTTTTTTTTTTTCAATTTAAGTTGTATAGATTTAGTACAATCTACATAAGACAAGTTTGTACGACCGGGCACTATACGAGGCAAAGGAGAGGTGGAGAAGTGAGAAGGGACACGTGTGAAGGCCTTGTCCTCCTAATCTAGCCAAAAATAATCTTCCATTAACCTTAACCAGAACCAGAACCCATGAAAATGATGGACATTTGGGAATGCGATTACGGTTCCCCTCAGCTAATGTGGACATGTGGCGGCTGAAGGCCTGCTATGTAAGGCCTGTGATGCTTTGAGAGGATACAAAAGTAAACATCACAGTTCGGGCTCCTAAGGAACTCCAAGTGGAAGCAATAAGGATTTACTTTTGTCCCACAATAGTATTACCTTTAAAATTTTCATCCTGTCTTTTTTGAAAATCCATATAACCATTTTATGTTATGTCCATTTTCTTAGGAATCTATTTAATATTTCACAACAGGATTTTTATAATCTGAGTATCCAAAAACAAAACTTTGTTCATTTTGAGACTTGTAGCATGAGCCCAGGTGGCACAGCAGTTAAACACTCGGCTGCTAACCGCAAAAGGTTGGCAGTTCGAACCCACCAGCCACTCCACGGGAGAAACGTGGCAGCCTGCTTCCGTAAAGATCTACAGCCTTGGAAACCCTATGGGGCAGTATGTTTGAACAGATCTTGCATTAGAAATACTGAAAAGAACGTATGTGGCGAAAACATTTTCTATAGCTTTTTAAGTATATGTTGCAAAAACCCATTGCCGTCGAGTCAATTTCGACTCATAGTGACCCTATAGGACAGAATTGAACTGCGCCATAAGATTTCCAAGGAGTGACTGGTGGATTCAAACTGCCAACCTTCTAGTTAGCAGCCCAGCTCTTAACCGCTGTGCCACCAGGACTCCAAATATATGCTAGTTATACTCTAATAAATGTTTTGTAATTATTTCATGCCAACAATGTAAAAGCTTGATAACATTTATCAAATAAATATCCTTTTATTTAAAACAGGACCATATTTATCTAAATCACATTAGCATCCAGTGTTTGAGTATTCATGAGTAATGTAATTCTCTAGTTATTTTTTAAAATATTGAATTATATTTTAAAAAGTTATGGTTTGAATTATATCTCTAACTAGCTTTTTCTTCCGTTTCGTTACTGGGTTTAAGAGTCCCATTCACAATACAAATATACTGCTGTCATTTTATTAGTCAAATGGTGGTAGTAATTGTAGTAGATAATAACTTGGAAGATTATGATGCTTGGGATTTTTGGCAAAACTAGTTTTCAAAGTACAATTCTATAAAACTGATCATTTCAATGTGCAGAGAAAGGACATATCCATTATGCATAATTGAGTTGCATATTTTGTAGTTGCTTCATCCTGAGTGTATTTGGTCTGATGAAGCAGGAGAGGTGGGATTTTCTGTGTGTTTGATTAGCTCCTGATTCTTCGGAAGGAAAAGGAAGGAGAAGGGCTTCGACACAGGTGAAAATTATGGAAAGTTTATTCTTTGAATCTGAAGAAGTTTCTCAGTTGAATAGAAGAGGCAAAAAAAACTCCTGAAAACAGTACAAACTCTTTACAGAAGTGGCTGCTGTGATGACTACAAAATTATTGGAAAACAACTATTGACTTCAATGTTTATTTCTCTATTTGTTCATTCATAGACCTTCCTTTTTGAAATCAGTTGTGATAATTTATCATTGGTATTAATGAATATGTAAGCCTCAATATCTTTAAAGTCTGAAATTATTAGTAATGCCTAAATAACAAAACAGTCTTGAGCATTTATGTTGGTTCTTACTATTCCTTGATAAGAATGTTGTGTGTGTGTGCATGTTGGTATATAAACTCCCCACAGATGAAATGTCATGAATCATTGCTTGTGTCATCAGGATTACCAATATGTAGATGTTGAAAAGTTACAATAGTTTGTCCCCCAAATGATGTGTAAGTAACTTTCAGTAACTGAAAATCGGCGATAAACACTGCAGCTATTTTTAAGGAATAAAGAGAATCTGTTTACTTGAGGCATTATATCTTATAATAAAACTACAGTAGCTCTCTTTATTATATTTATCGTTAAATCTATTTTCCATTAAGATGTTAAAATGATACCAGATCTGCTTGTTTTCCCCTCTGAATGTATATCTTTTCAATTAGATGGTGATAGAAAATAATTTAGTGAATAGTTCCAGTGCCTCTTGGATTGGAAAATACCGTAACGGGTTGGCTCTATAGCATAGAGTTGGCATAATGTGAATAAAAAGCATCGCCTCAGCCCTCTATCAAGAAAAAAAATTATAGAGATAAACAACCCATCTTCAACCCTCAAATCTCTGTTCAAAATCACTGTAGAACTGCCAAAGGGCAGAAGCTGGGCTGATGTGCTTGGACTGTAGGAGATAGTCCAGCCAGTAAGAAAAGCTGGGCTCTCTTCAATACTAGAGTGTTTTAGGATTACATTTACTGTGCACTTTCATTTTGGTTGATACTTCCAGTTTCTGTATCTTGTGTCCCAAGTGAGAAAGAGACAGTCTCCTAACCTTATACATTCTCCATTCCTAAAAATACATGAGAAAATTGACTGTGTAAAAGTCAGGCAATAAACCTATATATTGTAAAGGTTTTGCATTCCCAGAAAGCTAAAAATATCAAGAATTGTTTAATTACTGTTTCTATAGGTAGGAATTGCCTCTTTGAGGGCACAGCAAGGGTGAAAGTCTCAGACACCCAGGACCAGGAAGGGAGGCTGCTATGAGGGGGATGAGGCCACCATCCTCCTCTGGTCTGCGTGTTTGGGGAGCTGACACAGCCATTTTCCCCCTGCCCAGCCAAAGAAGAAGGTCAGGGTAGCTTCTATTCTTTAAACCTCTGTCTTAAGAGGTTTAAACCCCTGGACCTGGAAGGAGGAAACGAGTTTTCTTTATCTCTCCATGTGTGTAGGGCTGCCACGTGAGCGAGCATCCTCTGTGTCAGGCAGAGCTGCCCGTCGTTCCACTCGTCCTCACAGGGATGGGGGAAGGGGGAAGTGGGAGGTTCATCCAATCTACAGACCTGCACTAGACCGTCCCTGTATATGGAAACCACCTCCAAGCCACCTGGAGTTGGGAGCCTAGGGGTCCTGTGAGGCCCCTGGTATTGAATAAGGTTTGCAAGGTGAGGCTGACATGTCCAGGAAGGGGGGTAGACACATCCCCTGGGAATGCCTAGTCCCACCACCAGCTCCTGCTCTCAAGCAGCTCTGCAGCACACCCACCTGGGCACAGCGGTGCCCAGTCCCCTGGCAGCACCAGATAGTGCTCAAAATCGTCCTTATTTAGGAGTGCTCATGTATAACATACATAAGTGCCCGTTATGTGAAAGTCAAGCGTATGGAAATTGAAGGCTGGAAGTTTGCAGTTCCTTGCACCCAGTATTCTGTGAGGCAGTGTAGTGCAATAGTTGTGAGCACAGACTGTGGAGCCAGACTGTCTGGATTCTAATCATCTTCCTGTGCCGCAGGGCCCTCATCTGTAAACTGGTGGCTAATATAGCATTCCTGTCTTCTAGGGTTGTCGTAAGGATTAAGGAGTTAATGTACGTGAAATGCTTAGAAGGTACCAGGCACATAATAAGTGCTGTGAAAGTTTAGCTTCTTATTATACTTTTTTGGATTCTCTAGGGTGCCTAGCACAGTGATGCTCACATAGACATCCTTCAGTACACACTTTTTATGTTTATTTGAAGAATAACTAAACCGTTTTGCAGTTGACCTTTGCTAATTTTTTTTTTTTGGTGTTAAAGTATTAAGCATATGATGCGTTTTCATCCATGATGACAAGGACACGACAGAAACTATGCTCTTTGAGCCCCCAGGTGATATAATGTCAGAGTTGAGAACTGGTAAATTGGAGAAGTAGACAAAAAGAAATAGAATAGGATCAATGAGCAATAATCAAATGGGAGTGCGTTTTCAAATGAAAATAAATGGCAAGAATGCAAAATTAGCATTAACGTCTTTTGGAGAGTGAACTAAAGAGGATGGAGCAGGGATGGTGGTCAGTGGGTGCCACTAGAGGCATTTTAGCACGCCTAGGATGCTACCCATTGGACTCATGTGTCAACATCCCAGTCTCCTAAAGATTTCACTGGGTGCACTTCGGATGCCACCCCAGTACCATCTGCCTGCCAACGTCTTTAGCAGCTTTCTCTCTTCAAGGAGTGCTAGTAAATTATCTGCTAAGAGTAATCATCAGCCATGGCTGCTGTTCTCTGAAGAAATAAGCCTGCTGCTGGCTGCCTGCATAGGATTATGAGCAAGTATAGTGGGGTCATTTCCTGTTTCAGCACTTGATCCTGTTTGAAATTCCATGTTTTGCCTAAATGTGTAAATGACATAGTTGAAGAAGGTGACCTTTAAGATACCATCCAACTCTGCAGTGTTGTGATTGGAAAGCTTAGAGTATAAGGAAAAGCCACAGAAATTATTAAAGAATTGGAAAATGAGTCCTGAAAGGAAATGTTACAGTCACTGGGTTTTTTGTTTTTGTTTTTTTTAATCCTGAAAATAGAAAATAAATTTTAAAAGCAAGGGGCAAGTTGCTATTAACAGTTCTCAAGTCTCTAAAAGGTTATCACACCAAGATCAGTGACCAGCTGTTCTCCATCTCTACAGAGGCTAGAACAAGAGGAAGCAGGCTTAAAGTGCAGCATTTTGGGTTTAGATTTGATATAAGGAGAAATTTCCTGACAGCACACATTGTTAAACACTGAAAAGGGTGCTCAGGGGAGGTTTTGGAATCTTTTCTGGAGATATTTGAAAACAGAATAGATTTTCATCTGTCTGACCTGCTTTAAGGCAGCCCTGTCCACATACAGAAAAGAATGGGTAACCTTTCAGTGTTGTTGGCAACACCCTCTGGCCTTGAGAATCTAGGCACAGAAAAAGGCTTGACAAAGTTTAGTTCATAGTCATAATTAAATTTCATTTGGGACTCCTGATTGACCATAACCAAAACCCATTGCTGTTGAGTCGATTCTGACTCATAGTGACCCTATAAGACAGAGTAGAACTGCTCCATAGGTTTCCAAGGAGTGCCTGGTGGATTCCAACTGCCAACCTTTTGGTTAGCAGCCGAACTGTTAACCACTACACCAACAAGGTTTCTGATCGACCATAGATGAGGTTATATTTTTAAATGGTGTTATTACCTGCCTAAATTATTTGTTTAATCTATAATTTGTTCCCTTGAATGGACAAACCTTAAATATCTAATAAAATGTTCACAAATTGGTTGTGTGGGAGAAGAGAAGGGTGGTGTTTTTTCCTTGAATATAATTAATTATTAACTCTTTAACTCTTTTGAAATGCCTTTTTTTTTTTTTTTCTGATAAGTCTTTCCCTAGCCTAGCAAACCAAGCTGTCAGTTAGAGCAATGTCTTTGTCTTCTCTTTCGCTGAAGCACTTACCTCTGCTAGTCAGCCATGAAATCAGGGTCCTCCTGTATTGGAATGTTTGAAAGTCATGCAAATCAAACCCGAGTCCACCCTTGTCACCGCCCTTTCCTGACTTCTGCTGTAATATGTAAGAGATGCCAAATGTATATAGTTAATGCTTCAAGCGCAGAGGTAAGACGCCCTGAACCTCAGTTGATGTCATCATTAAGTGGACCAATACTAGGTGTGTTTGGTCTTTGGTATTGCCTCTCCTTTTCTTTTCGGGCTCTATCCTCACTTCCTGAGTCCCTGGGTGATGCAAATGATTGAGCACTAGGCTACTAACCAAAGCTTAGTGGTTTGAGTCCACAAAGAGATGCCTGAAAGAAAGGCCTGGCAATCTACTTCCAGAAGATCACAGCCATTAAAAACCCTATGGAGCACAGTTGTACTGAGCTGCAATTGACAGCAACTATTTTTTGTTTGTTTGTTTAATCTTCACTTCCTAGGCACTCACTTCCCTGAATATATATAGTTCATCTCCAACCTATTTCCTGTCTCCATACACAAACAGAGCCTCCACTCAGGCTCAGCTAAACTCAGGTCATGCTTGTGCCTCATGAAAATACACATGACCTGTTGGATCTCTGCTAGCGCATTCATGCCTTCAGTATGGATTACACCTCAACATAAAGAAAACAAAAATCCTCACAACTGGACCAATAAGCAACATCACAATAAACGGAGAAAAGATTAAAGTTGTCAAGGATTTCATTTCACTTGGATCCATAATCAATGCCCATGGAAGCAGCAGTCAAGAAATCAAACCATGCATTACACTGGGCAACTCTGCTGCAAAAGACCTCTTTTAAGTGTTAAAAAGCAAAGATGTCACTTTAAGGACTGAGATGCACCTGACCCAGGCCATGGTGTTCTCAATCCCCTTATGCGCATGCAAAAGCTGGACAATGAATAGGGAAGACTGAAGAAAAATTGATGCCTTTGAATTATGGTGTTGGTGAAGAATATTGAATATACCATGAACTGCCAGAAGAACGAACACATCTGTCTTGGAAGAAGTACAGCCAGAATGCTACTTAGAAGCAAGGATGGAGAGACTTTGTCTCACGTACTTTGGACATGTTATCAGGAGGGACCAGTCCTAGGAGAAGGACATCATGCTTGGTAAATCAGAGGGTCAGTGAAAAAGAGGAAGACCCTCAACAAGATGGACTGACACAGTGGTTACAACAATGGGCTCAAGCATAACAACGATTGTGAGGATGGCGCAGGACCGGGCAGTGTTTCCTTCTGTTGTACCTAGGGTCACTATGAGTTGGAACCTGACTTGACAGCACCTAACAACATAACAAGCTCATTCTAGGGAAAATGCCTCAGCCGAAGGAATAATTGTGTTTTTAGAAATTTCAGAAATCATGTGCAGCCAACTGGAGACATTTTTTAGTTCAGCAGATCCTTCAAGCACCCCTAAAATGGCAGCTGCCTGTCTCAATCCATACAAGCCATGTTATTCCCCAAGAAGGCCTGTGGCCAAGGTAGTCTTCTTCTCTCTCAGCCCTAAATACCTTGGGGCCATCAAGTTCCCATCCAAGTTCTTTCATTTTTTTTGGTTTATTATAATAAATACATACAAAGTACATGGATCAGTACTTTATAAAGCTTTCCCTTGTGATAGTATTCATGATAGCAAAATTTACCTACCTTTGGAATTTTCTTTCTTTATAATTTATTTTCAATGTAATAAAATATTTTGTTTGATTATTCTTTCCTCTCCTTAAAAGAAAAAAAAAAGTGATGAGACCTGCAAATAAATAGACAATATTCTTTTTGATCTTCTCAATTTTCAAACTTGTCATTTGGAAGCTGAATAGCAAGGACCCCAGGAAGAGACAAATCATGTGAAGAGCATTTTAAGGAGAATATTCTAGACAGTCATGGCTTCTGTTGACACTGACCAAATACGTTTTAGAAATTCATGTCTCTATTTCCTTTTCTGTACAACAGGGTTAATTCTATCTCTTTGCAGAGCACATTGAAAGTGTCTGTTAAAAACTGGTGGGTAAGTGTTAGTATTGCCCGTTATTAATCCTGCCTCTCGACTCCTTTTCTTTCATAGGAAAAGGAGGATGATTAACAATGCAACACTCTGTCTCCTGCTAGGGGTAATTGCTTGATTTCTTTCATTGTTTCCATAGCACTTCCTGAATTAGATTAATTTCTTCGTATTCCGTTTCTATCTTTTCAAGACAGCAATTTCTTTGATGAAAAATATAGCAAGACATGATACTCATTTGCACATTAAAAAGTCGACCAAACCTCTTTTTTATTTTGACACCTGTTGTTTTGGAAAATGCTTTCTACAGTCTAGCGTTTAAGATCCAAACCATTGGTTTGCCCTGTCACAAAGCACTTTGAAGTTTGCGGTGAGCCCCCCTCACAGCTGCATCGCTAATGCCAGAATCGAGGTTAAAGTTAGTTCAGGTGGTACCTGCACAGACCTCAGAAGTTCAGAGATTCAAAACGAAAGACAGTGGCAACATTTCCATCACACTGAGGACTGGAGCACCTCCCTCACAGGGAGATGGGAATGAACTCACCAGATGCACCAAAGCACTTAAAACCGCGAGCTTCTCTGACTCACCATGAGTGGCACTTGATTATAAGACAGTAGGTCTGTCTGTCTGTCAGCTGCAGATGGTGCGCCATAGTTTTTTCTAGGTTGCTTTAAAAAACAGCCCTGTGGGGCACCTACCAGTACCATACTGTGTGTGTATGTGTCTGTGGGTGTTAGTGTGTTGATGTGTTCTAATCTAAAGTGCAGTCCCCCTTTACCCAAAACAGACTTTAAAGAGCTAACAAAATTAAAGTCAGTATATATATACGAGGACCTCAACCACAAAATGTAAACAGAGCAATGATTTGTGAAATGAGTAGGAAGTATTTATTATTAGATGCACAGAATGAGCATAAATTTAGTTCTGAATTTCCTGGCAGTAAAGCAAACACATGTTAGATTGATTATGTAATTCTTGCTACATGATTTTAAAAAGGCAAAAAAAAAAAAATTTTTTTTTTTTTTGAAAGAGGAACATTTTCCTGTCCAAAAATTCCAGGAAGAACTTATTTCACAGGACCTTCTGTTAGAGACACTAGATAACATAATGAACAATGTCTTCAACTGACACAGAAGTATTCTTGAAGTAGATGTTTTAAGTACAACCCTCTATAAAAGATGAAGGCATAATATGAAATAGAAATTTAGTGAAGACTTTTCCGAAGGAGCAAATACGGTCTTGGTGTATTAGGTTTTCTGCCTTTGCGGTAGGACTAACTTAGTGAACAGAAAGTACAGTAATGTGCCCACTGGGCTGTTACATCCCTTAGACATACTGGCTTATAGAAGTTCACTGTCAATTCTCTAATTGTCTGAAGTAATGCTGACTGCTGATTAAGGAGGGATGCCAATCTGAAGCAGGCAGGCTTGGCGTTCTGTGTTGGAATCTAGGGACCAAAACTCCAGAAGGTGGATCAATCCACTTCTACACAGAATTGGACCTTGGGGAGCTTACAGTTTTTCTTAGAGGAGGCTTTAGTGTGTTCACACCTGAGATGGATACTGGGATCCCAGAACATGGAAGAAATGATTTTTGAATCAAGTATTTTTAATGGAAGGGTTACATTAAATGCCATGAGGGACCAGGCAGCAAGTCCATGAGCGAGGCAGCCTGGTGCTGGGCACACAGGCCCTTGCTTGTGCCAGTGCTGGGACTGTTGACATGGGGAATATGTGCCCTGGCAGAAGTGGCTGCCTTCACTCAGCCGTGCCTAATGTTGCCATGTGACAACAAAGGCCAGAATTACCTGACTTCCAGTTTTTTAGGAGAGGCTGGAAATCTTGATTTTACATGAAATCTGATGACTTAGAAAAACATTCTTGCAGACCAAACCAAGCTGGCTTCAGCTTAAGGGCCTTCAGTTGGCAGCTTCTTTTTTTTAAGGCAAGGCTTTACTTATCAACTATCTTAACCATAAGTAACCTCACATTGGCCTAGTAGCAGTAACATTTCAGATTTTTGGCATAACTAAATCTTTATTTAAAAAAAAAAAATTAAAATTGCTTTCCCAGTGAGCTTATTAAATTGACATTAGAGGTGGAACTGGCCAGTTTTTCCCATGTAATTTTTTTTTTCTTTCCCTGTGTGCGATAATTCTCATTCTCGTATAGTTGATGTTAAGCTGGTTTCTGACAATAATTGTTCAACAGGTTCACTCTGTTGTTTAATTTAGCACTACATTTGTGGGCCAGCACCATGGATAGTTACCCCGTCTGGAATCTGTGTGATATTTCTAGGCAACCCTGAATGCTGACACTGATTTTGATATATGCAGTGAGGGCATTTTTCCCCCTTGTTTCTTCATTAAACAGTGTGCTCAATTCATTGAAGTTATGTGATTGTTTACATTTGTTTGGTCATCTTCTAAGCAAGGAGGAGTAGCAAAAATATTTATAACATTTTTTGAATTCTTATTATGTGCCATGCACTGAGCAGAGTACTATATATGTATTATCTCATATCTTCACAGGTAATGAGGCAGGTATCATCATCATCATCATCCCTACTTCATAGACTGGGCTAACTAACATAGAAGTTAAATAACATGACCTGGTCACACAGTTAGTTAGTAATGGGGTCCAGATAGGAGCTCTAGTGGCACAGTGGTTAAGCACTCAACTGCTAACCGTAAGGTTGGCAGTTCGAACCCACAATCCGCTCTGCAGGAGAAAGATGTGGCAGTCTGCTTCTGTAAAGATTAAAGCCTTGGAAACCCTATGGGGCAGTTCAGCTCTGTCCTACAGGGTCGCTATGAGTCTGAATCAACTCGACAGCAATGGGTTTGGTTTTTTGGTTTTGGGGGTCTGGACTTGAACCCACACAGTCCAACTCAGTAGGCTCCCTGCCTGCCCAGGGCCCCGGCCTGCACCACCAAGATTACCTCCTTTTTTCTTTGGGTTCTGAAAAACAGACATTCTTTTGGATGTTACGATGCCTTGAAAGAGGAGTGATGGAAACAACAGAATGCAGAGCCCTGAGGAATGTGCTTGTATTCCCCTCTCTCTCCTCTCTTCCTCATTGTGAGCACTCTGCTATGAGTTATGAAAGAAGCCTCCTGAAATTTACAGTGTGTACGGGCTGAGTCACATAACGAGCCTGATGCTTTCAGTGAGACTTCAGGTTCACAGTTCTTCATCTAAAATTGCAGATGGGAACAAACTTCCTGTATTGTCTTAGTGTAAGGGAACATACTTCCCCATTTCTTTCTAGACAAAGGGAGGAGACCAGCCTACAGCTTGTAAGCCAGACTGAATATTGATGAATGCAATAGGTGTTTGATCTTTAATAGTTGAGTGGATGGTGATTAATATTATAATATGTTAATTTTCTTAGTATCCCAGTGTTTTCTGTAATTATTAATATCATTAGCCTTGAGTGTAATTTTTTCTTAGTAAAAGCCTTCTAACAAAGACCTATTCTAAAATACAATGTCCTTTTCTTATTCATGGCTAAATCAGTGATATCAGTGATAGCTGTCTGGCAAAGGCTCAGAAGTATCCCTGCTAACTTGTTTTTGATAGTAGTTGATTAATATGTGTGTCCAAACTTCCAACACATGCATACCTGTATGTTTGCCAGTTGTAGCTGCATGCATTTAAATACGGTGTCGTTGGTGTGAAACAAAGTATAAAACATGAAAAACCAAGGAGTTGGAATTAGAGCCTCTAACTCTTTTCAGAACAGGAATATTATGATACAGCTTTGTTTTTCCTTTCAGGTGAGCTAGGTTCTTGGATAGGTTTGGTGGTCGGTTTCTTACCTTTCTAATTAGTTGTAAAAAATCTTACCTATAATGGACATAAATGAATTAACACATTAGTTTTTCTGTTAAGGTGTGGGTTTTCTTTGGGCTCATGCGGCCCTCCCAACTAGGAAACCGATAGACATGTCAGAACAGGATTGAAGCCCTTAAATATATCAGTTGGAGAACTTTGGTTGCTTTTCCTATTTTTCTATCCTGATTGTATAAACAAAATAAAGAGAATAACAGTATTTAAATATCTGTGAAATAACTTCTTCAACATGGAATGCATTTGCATGTATAAGTGAAGTTGCGTGTCTAATGGTTCTGTGGCACGCACACATTAATGACTTCTGAATTTTATTTTAGACAATCCATGGACACAAGGGGCCAATCACTGCAGTGGCCTTTGCTCCTGATGGACGATATCTTGCCACCTATTCAAACACTGACAGCCACATTTCTTTCTGGCAGGTAAGTGCAGACATAGGGGTCTTGAAGGACGCGGCATGCTTTGCTTTTGGTAGGAAAAGCTTCCTGTTGAGCTTGTCCGACTGCCCTCCTGCCTCCCTGCCTCTCCCTCCTGCCATCCTCTCTCCCTTCCCTCAACAAATATCAAGTATTTATTGCTTACTGATTATGTACCAGGCATTAGCATGCAGGGTACTGAGAATAGAGTTAGCAATCTGGGACGAGGGAGCGTCTGCTGTCACAGAGCTTTAGGTCTGAAAGAGATGCAGATAAATAAACCAGCAATTACAATACAGAGGGGAACCTTAGACTAAGTGGCCTGGGAAGGCTTGCAGGAGGAGACCTCTGAGACATGAGATGCTGAGGAAGGGCCAGGTGTAAGGGTGGGGAGGAGTGGGTGCTTAAGGCGAGGGGGCAGCAGGTGCAGCGGTTCAGAGGTAAGCAAGGGCATGGTGTGTTTGCCGGTCTGGGGAGAGGCGAAGCTCAGCCTGGGAATTTACACAGATCTTCTAGCACAGTCGTTGAGTCTTCAACTCTGAAAGTTCAGAGGGAAAATAATGCAGCCTAGTAATAACTTTATGTCCTGTTCATATTATCTCTGCTTTGTGTGCATTCTAGATTTCCCACATAATGCTCTTAATTCCCAAACTATTCAAAACGTCTAAAAAGAATCTGAGCATCTTTGGCTGGCAGTTCATAGGAACGCCATTGTTTAATTCTGAGTAAAATAAATGTTAATTTTGAGCAACTAATTTTAATAATAGAATTTGTTATCCTCAATGATAACTCTCCATCACATTTTCTTTTTAATCACATTTCTCTTTTAGTCCTGATAATTTAAAAAAATTTAAACATTATCAATCCCCCCAAAAAAGTTAATTTAAGATTTGGTTATATTACCTTCACTTGCCAGGAAACCCTGGTGGCATAGTCGTTAAGAGCTACGGCTGCCAACCAAAAGTTCAGCAGTTCGAATCTACCAGGCGCTGCTTGGAAACCCTATGGGGCAGTTCTATCCTGTCCTTTAGGATTGTTTTGAGTCAGAGTCAACTCAACAGCAACCAGTTTGGTTTTTTGGTTTTCACTTTCCAAGGTGCAAGTATGTTGTATGAGGTTCCGTTTATTGCTTTGAAAGCTAAAAAAAAAGCTTAAACAAGGCTTCAGCAGAACTTGATGATGGTTTAAAAAAAATCAATAGCTAATAAAATGTAAAATGGATACAATAATTGCTTAATTAACAACATGCTATTAAAGCATGACAACTTCCAGATCTGTCATAGACTTTTTCTACTCTTCGTCTAATTTAGTTGTCCAGTTTATTTTCTCATTATACTTTCTTTCAGAATGTCTCTCAAGCATCTTAACTAGCTTAAACTCGTTTCCTCAGCGAGCTCACCTGGTCTTCATTTTTCCCAGTGAATAACCACAGAACTCTTATTTTACACTACTGATGCCCCAGAATGAGTCCATTAGTTGTCCATAAACTGGACTTTTGCAACAAATGTTTCTTTAAAGAGTTTACCTGTCAACAGTTTTTTCTACTTAGCCTAACACAGTGGTCTGTATTATACCAACTTGTTGTTTGATATAAACTTTTTCTTATTTTCTGTACTCTTAAATTCTCTGAGGAGCTTTTATGTAAAGCTCCATTCAGTCAACATTTATTGAGTGTCTAAGTGCTAAGTATGAGGGCAGTGGTGGTTCAGTGGTAAAATTCTTGCCTTCCATGAAGGAGACCCAGGTTCAATCCCCAGCTAGTGCACCTCAAGCGCACCCACCACTTGTCTGTCAGTGGAGGTTTGCGCGTTGCTACGATGCTGAACAGGTTTCAGTGGAGCTTCCAGACTAAGACGGACTAGGGAGATAGGCCTGGTGATCTACTTCTGAAAATCAGCCAGTGGAAACCCAATGGATCACAGTAGTTCTATCCTCAACCAATCATGGGGATGGCTCAGGACCGAGCAGTGTCTTATTCCCTTGACCATGGGGTCGCCATGAGTTGAGGTTGACTCAAGGGCCACCAACAAGTGCTAGGTACTGGCCTGCACTTTAGAGATATGGACATCTACAAGTCATGGGTTCCCTGCTGTTCAAGGATCTTGTGTTCTATCCATGCTTTCTTCTTTTGAGTAAACAAAAAAGCCTCTCTTTTGTTACACTTGTCCAACCTTTTTCTACTAAGCAAATATAATTTTTATATAAAGGACTACGTCTTATATTAGCCAGATTTAAAACCACTTCCAATGTTTTCCTGTATTTTCAAAGTAATGAATCTTTTTCCCTTTATCTAGATCGTGAAGGTTTTATTTAGATCTTTTTATCCCTTCCATGAGTGTTTTTCTATTTTTATGAAAGTTTCTGCCTCAGTCATCGATGGAATTTTGGCTAGCACCCTTTCTTATATTAGCGCTCATGATCACTATTTAGATAATATCTTTTTTTTTTCCTTTACTCCAGGCCTCTACCTTCAGTCTCACTGTTAGTTGCTGTCGAGTCGATTCTGACTCATGGTGACCCAATGTGTGGAGAGTAGAACTGCTCCATAGGGTTTTTTTTTTTTCTCCCAAATGATATTTTATTGTGTTTTTGGTCAAAAGTTTACACAGAAAATTAGATTCCCATTTAACAATTTCTACAAGATTTGTTTAGTGACATTGGTTACATTTTACACAGTGTGTCAGTTTTCTCATTATTTCCTTTCTGGTGGTTATTTCTGTTTCTGGTTGTTCCCCCATGCGTTTGTCAGTTTGTCATACTGTGGGGCTTGTGTGTTGCTGTGATGCTGAATGCTATGCCACCGGTATTCAAATTACCAGCTGGGTTACCCGTGGCGGACAGGTTTCAGCTGAGCTTCCAGACTAAGGCAAACTAAGAAGAAAGACCCAGCAATCTACTTCTGAAAAGAATTAGCCAGTGAAAACCTTATGAATAGCAGCAGAACATTGTCTGATATATAGTGCTGGAAGATGAGCCCTTCAGGTGGGAAGGCACTGAAAATGTGACTGGCGAAGAGCTGCCTCCTCAAAATAGAGTCGACCTTGATGACGTGGATGGAGTCAAGCTTCCGGCACCTTTATTTGCTGATGTGGCATGACTCAAAATGAGAAGAAACAGCTGCAAACATCCATTAATAATTGGAACGTGGAATATACGAAGTACAAATCTAGGAAAATTGGAAATCATCCAAAATGAAATGGAACACATAAACGTCGACATTCTAGGCATTAGTGAGCTGAAATGGATTGGTACTGGCCATTTTGAATCGGACAATCATATGGTCTACTATGCCAGGAATGACAACTTGAAGAGGAATGGCGTTGCATTCACCATCAAAAAGAACATTTCAAGATCTATCCTGAAGTACTATGGTGATCAGTGATAAGATAGATCCATACACCTACAAGGAAGACCAGTTAATACAACTGTTATTTCAATTTATGCACCAGCCACTAAGGCCAAAGATGAAGAAATTGAAGATTTTTACCAACTTCTGCAGTCTGAAATTGAACACGCAATCAGGATACATAGATAATTACTGGTGACTGGAATGCAAAAGTTGGAAACAAAGAAGAAGGATCAGTAGTTGGAAAATATGGCCTTGGTGATAAAAATGATGCTGGAGATTGAATAATAGAATTTTGCAAGACAAACGATTTCTTCATTGCAAATGCCTTTTTTCACCAACATAAACGGCGATTGTACACATGGACCTAACCAGATGGAATACAAAGGAATCAAATCGACTACATCTGTGGAAAGAGACAATAGAAAAGCTCAATATCATCAGTCAGAACATAGTCAGGGGCCAACTGTGGAATGGACCATCAATTGCTCATATGTAAGTTCAAGCTGAAACTGAAGAAAATTAGAATAAGTCCATGAGAGCCAAAGTATGACCTTGAGTATATCCCACCTGAATTTAGAGACCATATCAAGAATAGATTTGATGCATTGAACGCTAATGACCAAAGACCAGACGAGTTATGGAATGACATCAAGGACATCATACGTGAAGAAAGCAAGAGGTCATTAAAAAGATAGGAAAGAAAGAGAAGACCAAAATGGATGTCAGAAGAGACTCTGAAACTTGCTGTTGAACTTTGAGGAGCTGAAGTGAAAGGAAGAAATGATGAAGTAAAAGATCTGAACAGAAGATTTCAAAGGGCAGCTTGAGAAGACAAAACAAAGTATTACAATGACATGTGCAAAGACCTGGAGATAGAAAACCAAAAGGGAAGAACACGCTCTGCATTTTTCAAGCTGAAAGAACTTAAGAAAAAATTCAAGCCTCGAGTTGCAATATTGAAGATTCTACAGGGAAAGTATTAAACGACACAGGAAGCATCAAAAGAAGATGGAAGGAATACACAATCACTCTACTGAAAAGAATTGGTCACATTCGACCATTTCAGGAGGTAACATATGATCAGGAACTGATGGTACTGAAGGAAGAAGTCCAAGCTTCACTGAAGACATTGGCAAAAAACAAGACTCCGGGAATTGACGGAATATTAATTGAGATGTTTCAACAAATGGATGCAGCAATAGAAGTGCTCACTTGTCTATGCCAAGACATTTAGAAGACAGTTAGCTGGCCAACTGACTGGAAGAGATCCATATTTATGGCTTTTCCCAAGAGAGGTGATCCAACTGAATGCAGAAATTATCAAACAATATCATTAATAGCTCACACAAGTAAAATTTTGCTGAAGATCATTCAAAAGCAGCTGCAGTAGTATATCCACAGGGAACTGCCAGAAATTCAAGCCAAATTCAGAAGAGGTTATGGAACGAGGGATATTATTGCTGATGTCAGATGGATCCTGGCTGAAAGCAGAGAATACCAGAAAGGTATGTACCTGTGTTTTATTGACTATGCAAAGACATTCAACTGTGTGGATCATAACAAATTATGGATAACATTGCGAAGAATGGGAATTCCAGAACACTTAATTGTGTCATAAGGAACCTGTACATAGGTCAAGAGGCAGTCGTTTGAACAGAACAAGGGGATACTGCGTGGTTTAAAGTTAGAAAAGGTGTGTCACAGTTGTATCCTTTCACCATACCTATTCAATCTGTATGCTGAGCAAATAATCCAAGAAGCTGGACTATATGAAGAAGAATGGGGCATCAGGTTTGGAGGAAGACTCGTTAACAACCTGCAATACGCAGATGACACAACCTTACTTGCTGAAAGTGAAGAGGACTGGAAGCACTTACTGATGAACATCAAAGACCACAGCCTTCAATATGGATTACATCTCAACATAAAGAAAACAAAAATACTCACAACTGAACCAATAAGCAACATCATGATACATGGAGAAAAGATTGAAGTTGTCAAGGATTTTATTTTACTTGGATCCACAAACAACACCCATGGAAGCAGCAGTCAAGAAATCAAATGACACATTGCATTGGGCAAATCTGCTGCAAACGATCTCTTTTTTAAAGTGTTGAAAAGCAAAGATGTCACCTTGAAGACTAAGGTGTGCCTTACCCAAGCCATGGTGTTTTTAGTCACCTCATATGCAGGTGAAAACTGGACAATGAATAAGGGAGACCAAAGGAGAAATGACGCCTTTGAACTGTATGGGAGAAGAATATTGAATATATCATCAACTGCCAAAAGAACGAACAAATCTGTCTTGGAAGAAGCATGACCAGAATGCTCCTTAGAAACAAGGATGGTGAGACTACATCTCACATACTTTGGACATGTTATCAGAAGGGATCAGTCCCTGAAGGACATCATGCTTGGTAAAGTAGAGGGTCAGACCCTCAACGAGATGGATTGACACAGTGGCTGCAACAATGGGCTTAAGCATAGCAAGGATTGTGAGGATGGCACAGGACTGGGCAGTGTTTTGTTGTTGTACATAGGGTCGCTGTGAGTCAGAACTTTGTCGACGGCACCTAACAACAAGTTTCTCTGCCCCCTTCATTCTTGTCTTTGCTTTAGAGTAAGTGTTGACTGTTTGGTCACATATAGATGTTTTTTTAAAAGGAGTGCAGTACTCAGGGGTAATATTATTTATTTTATGAGCCAGTCTATTATTTAGCTAAAAGATGACCTCATGGAATAGTTTTAGTTCAAGATTTAAAGAGTATCTCAGGACGATAGTCTCAGGGAGTCCTCTAGTGTCAACTGATCTAAAAGGTCTAGATTTTTTAAGAATTCAAGTTCTGTTCCATATTTTGCCCCCATTCTATCAGGGTCATCTAGGTCAATTGGTACAACAAAGTTCATAAGAAAATGTTCTACATCCAAATTTGGTGAGTAGCATCTGGGGTCTTAAAAGCTCGTGAGTGGGTATCTAAGATACATCTACTGGCCCCATCCCATCTGGAGCAAAGGAAAATGAAGAAAACCAAAGACACAAGGGAAATATTAGTCAAAAGGACTAATGGACCACAAGTACCACAGCCTCCACAAGCATGAGCCCTGAAGAACTAGATGGTGCCCAACTACCACCACTCAGGCAGGAATCACAATAGAGGGTCCCAGACAGACTGGAAGAAAAATGTAGAACAAAATAGCAAATTCACACACAAAGACCAGACTTACTGGTTTGACAGAGACTGTAAGAATGCCTGAGACTATGGCTTCCGGAAACCCTTTTAACTCAGAACCGGAGCCACTCCCGAAGTTCACATTTCAGCCAAAGATTAGACAGGCCTATAAAACAAACAATAGCACGTGAGGAACGTGTTTCTTAGTTCAATCAGTATATGAGACCAAAAGGGCAACACTTGCCCAAAAGAAATGACAAGAAAGCAGGAAGGGACAGGAAAAATGGACAGATGGAAACAGGGAATTGGAGTGTGGAAGGTGAGAGTACCAACAAAATACAGGGATTTCAACCAATGTCACAAAACAATTTGTGTATAAATTATTGAATGAGAAACTAATTTGCTCTGTAAAGTTTCACCTAAAGCACAATTTAAAAAAAAATTTGAGTTCTGTTCTATATTTTGCATCCGTTCTATCAGAATCCATTTACTGTGTTCCTGATCAGAACAGTCAGTAGTGGTAGCCGGGCACCATCTAGTTCTTCTGGTCTCAGGGTAAATGAGGTCATGGTTTGTGCAGACTGTTAGTCCTGTGGACTAGTTTCTTCTCTGGGTCTTTGGTTTCCTTCATTCTCTTTTACTCTGGACATGTAGAGACCGATAGTTGTATCTTAGATGACTACTCGAAAGCTTTTAGGACCCTAGACACTACTCATCAAATTAGGATGTAGAACATAAACTTTACATACTATATTATGCCAGTTGACTGAGTTATCCCACTAGACTATGGTCCTAAGCCTTCAGACCCCATGAACCAATCCTGCGAGGTGTTTAGTAAGTATCTGTATTTGTGCCCTCTACAGATGATACCTTTTTGAAATAACCTCTATTCATCTTCCGGTTCCTCCCTCCCCCTCACCCCTACCCCTTGTAGTTGCCTCTGTTGTCTCTAGGCTTTGCCAAGTACATTTAAACCTCCGTGCCTGTACATGTGGCTTTGTGCAGCACGGGGCAGCAGCACCTTAGTCCACAAGCTCATGTACTCCAAGGGCTGCCTTGTGTTGTCTGCACAAGTGGGCATTCAGGGCACGGAGCACCAAAGCAACTCAGGCAACACCCAGTTCTTTATTGCCTCTCAAACCAATGTCAGAACTTAAAATACAGCCTATTCCTGCATGCTTAAATTACACACAGCTTGGTCTTGAAATTTAAGTGGACCATCCAGAAACATATCATTTCAGCTTTATCACGAAAATACAATAAAACCCCTGTCTGAAGCATAGCGGTCTTTTATTTGAATTAAAGAAGATCCAAAAAGCAGCGTTGGAACTACTGCTGCTCTCCCCAAATGGGCTTTGCTAATTTATTTAGATAGCTGTTGTTTAGTTCTAATGATGTATGATAATACTTTTATATTGTTCCAGTAAGTGTACTGTAATATATTTTGGAAACTTAATGAAGTCTTATTAATACAGAACCTTACTAGAGCTATCGGCTATTAAAATCTTTGCTGAGAAATGAGTGTTAATGAGAAATATTGGTTGGATAATTACTCAAGTGAGACTTAGTAAAAGGTTTGTGTGCAGCATTACTTGTATTGCGAATAGCATTAAACCGTTTCCTGTTATTTGGTGAATGATGTGTATATGTGTTTCTATGTGTTCAAAAAATAGTCTTCACGGTACTGGTTTTGTGAAACATTATTTTTAAAGAGAAGAGAAAATCCAAAATTGCATTTTAGTTTGTTTACATACTTAGCTATTGAATGAGGTAGTTTAACAATCATTCAAGCACTTCCATTCTCCAACATCATATTTCCCACAGTTCAAATAGCTCACTTTGGTATCTCCATTGAGCAAGGAGAGTCTGATAATGAGATGCATCTGTAATTCTCTCACCACCCTCCAACAAATAAATATCCTCTTTCAGAAATGCTAATCATAAATTAGACAAATATTGGTTTTTATTTATTTTTATTCATACCATTATACAATAAAATACTATTTGGCCATTTTAAAAATGATGATGTAAATCTGTAGTCATTAACGTGAAAAGATTGCCCTTGTCAGCTGAATGAAGAACAGTTGAATGAAAAAGCAAACTGTGAAACTGCCATTTAATATGAGCCTGCTTATATAATATCCCTTATATCTGCATCTCCTTTGTGTGTGTGTGACATATATATGTGAAAGGGTCTCTATCAAAATGTTAACAGTGGTTGTCTCTGGGAAGTGCGATTTCAGGGGATTTTTGCTTTCTTTCTTATGCTTCTCTTTACTCTTTGCATTTTCTACAGTGACCACGTATTATCTTTATAGTAAGGAAAAAACTTAATATAACCAAAAATTATAATTCCAAGTAGTTTCCATTTATTCAGGGCTCACGTTTCTCTCTAGCATAGTTGGCAGTCAGTCACTGGTCAAGAATACATTAATACTGAATAACAAAGTGGTTAATTCCTTCAGCGAGAGTTCTTTGGCTGAGCTCATTGGGAAAATTAATACTCACCCTTACTGTTTCAGATTCATCCCTAATTTGAAGAGGTTATAGGGAAAGGATAGTCCGAGGAGCAATGGATTATAGTTAACATGGTGCTCATCTTCATTCCAACACTATGCAACTATAATCACTATGTCCCTTACAGAATTTCACATTGCTCTATTCTAGGCAGGAGGCTGTTTGACCCTCCCAAAGGCATTTGTCAAAGTTGTAAGGGGAACCCAGAAACAAAAATAGATGCTTTCTTTTTTTGTTTAATCTTTCCATCTATAGCATTTCCATAAGGTATTTCCTCCCTGGCCCTGTTTAGCTCTTAGCCTACCTCTCCTGTGCCTGGCTAAATTTGAAGGGAAGAATTAAAAATAGGAAAGTGTCTGGGCATTTTGGATGCCCCTAGCATTTTGAGCCACCAGCAGAAATTAAGCTTCATTCATATTATCAGTGAAAATCCATAAAGAATGAAAAATACTTTGCAGTTATTTATCAACTGAGAAATTAGATTTTTAAGAAGCTCAGTATGCCTTTGATGCCAGTTAATTTTAACCAGGAATTTTCTGGATCATTTGGAGCTGTTCTGTAAAAGAACAAAATTATTACGTACTGTTCCTTTTTGTGGAAGTGAGAACTATCAAATGGAACTTACCATCATCGTTTATATTTAAACTATTTGGGAACCTCCAGAAAGCAATAAGGCATTGATTTTTTTTCCTTAATCTTTTATGGAGTTTTTGGGAAAAGGAAGAAGGAACGAAGCAAGGAAAGAGACTTTTGAAAGGACGACAGTAAGATACTGCCTGGTTTTCAGTGTTAACTGAACTTTAGCAGAAAGAGTTAACTATAACCATACATTTGGTTTTAAAATGTGACCTCGTACACTAGTGATTTTTTTTCACCTCTGTGTTGTGCTCGGCACTATTATTAATGCAGGAAAATCAGTAACATTAGTCATCTTAAAAGGGTTATTACTCAAGATGATTTAAATTGTGAAAATGTCAGTGGAGCCTGCACACACCATGCTAGAGATGCCATGATTTACGCCTGCTGACACCCTCCTGCTGCCGAGAAGGGCCCGGAGAAGGAATGGCTGATAGTTTGTCCTGATCCTAATGCAGAGCGTGATATCAGCAGTAACACATCTTAAACGTCCTAGGATTTGCCAAGGTTTCTTGTGTCAACCATTTGTGTACATGGGGTCATAATCTGCATGCTTTATGCAATTCCCTCAAATCTTCCCTGTTTAGGTGGAGGTTTTACTGGAGAGGGGAACTGGAAATGAAAATGAGTACAAAGAAAAAATATTATTTCCAAGATTCCTGTGCTAGTTTTCAGTATGCT
This sequence comes from Trichechus manatus latirostris, assembly GCF_000243295.1. Lineage (NCBI taxonomy): Eukaryota > Metazoa > Chordata > Mammalia > Sirenia > Trichechidae > Trichechus > Trichechus manatus. The sequence goes on from NW_004443999.1 coordinate 7,275,116, forward strand.
TTCTGTGTAGTTTGTAATAACACAGGTGATGCTTGCTGAAACCATTTAAAGTAATGCTTAGAATCTAAAGGGTTCTTCAGACTCCATTGCTCAGATAACGTCCACTTAGGTAACATCCACGAGCCCTGGTGGCACAGTGGTTAAGAGCTCAGCTGCTGACCAAAAGGTCAGCAGTTCGAATCCACCAGTTACTCCTTGGAAAATCCAATGGGGCAGTTCTACTCTGTCCTATAGAGTTGCTATGACTCAGAATTGATTCGATGGCAATGAGTTGCTTTAGATAACATCCAAGATTCAGTACTTTGAAATGAATGTGTACTGTATTTTTATACAAATAACACGTGCCCTCTGAGTTTGTTTGCCAGCCACACCCTCCCCGCCACGTAAGCACTATGTTGTTTTTTTTTGTTTACAGCAACATGTGGAAGAGGATTGGCATGGCAGTACTTGTGAGGATGCCTCGAAGTGGGGAGGTCATGGCTGGCAAACAAACCCAGAGGATACGTGTTATTTGTGTAAAAATATGATAGTTGTTCATGATTTATAATTTTCATGCCATTTTTCCACAATTATGAACGGATTAAGAAAACTTAAAATAATTTTAAATTCAGAAAAGCTGCTAAACAGAAATACTGACTTATAAAAAATCATTGTCAATAAAGTGTTAAAAGTGTACTTAGCTCATCAAAACAATGAGTCACAAATAATGTTGAAATGCACTTCATTTGTGTTTCCCTTCAAAATAGACAAGAGCTTTCTAGGTACTAGATTGTTTAAAAGCAGGTGAGGAGTGAAGGGGTTGATAGATGGGGGTAAGTTTTAACCTCTGATCCAGTAACCGACCACTCTTAGCATTGTCGTTAAAGAACCAAAAAGTCTGTATTATTCAATGCCCTGGTGGCACAGTGGTTAAGTGTTTGGCTGCTAACTGAAAGGTCAGCAGTTTGAATCCACCAGCCACTTCTTGGAAACCCTGTGGGGCAGTTCTACATCCTGTAGGGTCTCTGTGAGTCAGAATTGACTTGACGGCAGCAGGGTTTCCTAATATTGTTGAATTAAACTGTTTTGTTAGCATCTACTGTTCAGCTCCCTTCTTAAAGATCGTCGTACTCTCCTGCTGTCGAATTCTTCCCACAAAGTCAAATTTCTCTGTATTTGTGCATCTACTGTAACAGCATCAGAACAATTTCAAGTACATCCTAAGGGACCCTTTGTTGTTGTTAGCTGCTGTTGAATCGGCCCCTGACTCATGTCAACCCCATGCACAATGGAACAAAACAGTGCTCGGTCCTGCACTATCCCCATGATGGGTTGCAGATCAGACTGTTGTGCTCCATAGGGTTTTCATTGGCTAATTTTCAGAAATAGATCACCAGGCCTTTCTTCCTAAACAACCCTCTAGGGGTTAAGAATAAAGTCTTAGTTGAGTCTGAATAATCACATAGAGGAGAAAGTGGCCGTAAGTGTATGTCACCTGAACCCCCCTGTGTTCATGGAAGGAAAATGGCTCTTTAAACACACATGTGCTGTCATCCCCTCTCTCCCTCCAGATGAATACCTCGCTCCTAGGAAGCATCGGCATGCTGAATTCGGCCCCTCAGCTGCGCTGTATCAAAACCTACCAGGTACCCCCCGTGCAGCCCGCCTCCCCCGGCTCCCACAACGCGCTCCGACTGGCCCGCCTCATCTGGACTTCCAACCGCAACGTCATCCTGATGGCCCATGACGGCAAGGAGCACCGCTTCGTAGTCTGAGACTCCCAGCCGGTGCTCTAACTACACTGGCGTGCTCTCAGTCCTCTGTCCTTCCTCACTCGAGCATGCCTCAGTGCCTGCCCACACCAGTGTCATCGGGTGTCGCCTCTGCATGGTTCTGGGGCAGACCCCACTCATGCCACCCATTGATTAGAGCATGCACACACAGCTCCGCCGGATGTGGCCGCCCTATCACTGGGTAGTTTTTCCCTGCCAGACATGGGAGGGGAAAGGCAGCGGTTCCTGGGAACACTCTTGTTGCTTGGTGCAACAGAAGCCTGGAAATCAATAAACACTGTGATTGCACTCTCAGCCCAGATCGGCATTTCCAGGGACCTAAACCCACCTCGGCAGTGCTGCTGGAACTGGCCTTTTGACGCTGGGCTTTGAGGTATTGTGGCGGCCCTAATTATCGAAGTTATTTTCCTTTGGCTTTCCTAAAGCATATTATTGTTTACCAACAAGATTCTGTGTTTATGTGTTGTTGTTGTTTTTTCCTTCCAAGGATTGCTAGGAAATTACTTAATCTAATTTCCTAGAGTTGAGCCACTACCTTCTTTATTGACACCGAACTGATTTGAGATTTGTGAGAAAATAGCAAAGAAAAACATTTTCCTTGCAGAGAATACAGTTGTCCAGACACCTAGCCTTCTAAAGTGCTCATATCCTGCTTAAGTTGATAGTGTATTTAGTAGTTTAAAATACAAATCATCACTTCATATGAACTAGATAATATAATTATCCAGTCAGTATAACTAATCTCTTAAGAAACTTTTGTGATAAAGAACCAAGTTTGGAAACATAGCATATACCTAAAAAGAAGGCTCTCGTATCTATTGCTACAGATGTTTTTGTTTAGGGTAGAGCGTACCCCCACTCCCTTCAGAAATTTTATGAGTCTGCAATCCCCATATGTATGACATATGTCAGTTATCATGTAATAATTACAAGTCAGCCTTCAAACTACTAGTGATCAATTAAAAGAAAACAAAGAAGGCATTTCTTTTAAACAACTGTCCTAGAAAATTAGTAAACGTGGCGTGAGCTCTGACGAATATATATAAAATGTGAGAGCTCTCAATCAATGTATTTGAATAAACATTGCAATGAGGGTGTTCATCATGCTTTGAAGTAAGCTTGAACTAGGTAACTGTTTTCTCATGTCAAATTATGCTGGGTCTTGCTCATAATAATGGGGAAAAAATCCATAAAATAATATTTTGTATGAATTGTTCCTAACAAACTTTAATCTGTATATAATTCGGGGATTTTGTTGGTTGGTTGGTTGTTGATTGGTTGGTTAGTTGGGCAAAATGGTTTATTAAATTCAAAATAGAAAAAATGATTTATTAAATTCAGAGAAAATATGCAAAGTTTACAGAGGAACCAAAATGATAATGGGAGTATTTAATTTTAAAAGCATAGCCTGTCAGAGTCTGTGTAATACACAAAAAAGCAGGGCCAGAGTCCAGGAACATCCATCTGTTATTTCACTGATGCAGATCTTTAAGGAAGATATTAAACAGTGAAGATCATTAGAACTCCTCTTTCGTATTGATGTGAAGTGTGCTATTTCCATTGGTGGCATATCTGTACTATTCCTTGGTTTTACACTTTGAGTGTTCTTTCAAAAGCGAATTTATGCCACATGCATGTACATTGTAATTATAAAGATCATATATGTAGTTTCCAAGGAAGAAGCAAAGAGCTATATAGTGTAAACTTTGTTTGGTGAACATGCTGTTGCGTTCGGTAGAGATGTAAAAACGTGTAGTAAAGGTGCACTTTGTTTTTCCAGTGGATTCCCCAAGTCTTCTCTGTACTCAGCACATGTTTACTTTATGAACCTAAACCAGAATTAATTTATTCTAGACTAGAAAGCTATTGTGGAATGATGAGATAAAAGTGTACCTTAGAGACTTTTTTTTTTAAACAAAATTTGCAGTGCATCAGGAAAACGTGTGGGAACGGAGGCCGGCCCCCACAAATATTCGGGTGAGATACCCCGGGGAGATTTAGAGCAAACCTGTGAGCCCCAGAGGAGCCAAACAGCCAGGTGATGGATGCAGGCCAGACAGGGTGACTGGCCAGTAGAACATTGTGACTGTGGGATTCTGGGGTGGGTGATATCTAATGGCTAGACAGACGTCTCTAGCTGCTAAACTAATATTTGCATTCTTGTTAACACAAATCTCTCCTTGGCAATTTTGACGACCACAGTCCCAAACTTCATCACAGCTTACATTTCTCAGCACTGAGGTAAACTTTGTACTGTCACCCCAGTGTCTGCTTTAAGTGTTTTATTGATTTTGTTGGCACTGTATTTGGACTTGTCCTTGTAAATGTAGAGACATATGCGGCTTAGTTGGTAATTCACAAGCAAAAGATGACATGACGTGACACCTGTATGAAAATGTTGTAATGATTGAAGTCACTGTGTACAGCAAGTGATTTAAAATGTCTGCCTCTCAAGACTTTTCTTGATTATTTCACTTAATAGACTCTGTATGTACTAAATGTCCCTGTGTACATATGTGTGTTAAATAAAAAAGAATTGTACTGAAGGCTGTTTTTCACATATGATTGCTTCTTCTGTTCATTCTTCTTTAACATTCTCAATCGAAGTCCACATGCTCTTTTCCCCTCTCTTTGGTACCAAATTAAAGCCTTCTATTTCTCTCTAATTATTCATTTTCCTGGAGACCTAGCTTCAAGAAAGGTAAGCTTGCTCACAAGGGACAGTAAAGAAGGAAGTCCCTCTCCTACACTGCAAAAGTGTGAGAACTAGATAGACTCTCCTACTGAAACTCAACAGCACCCTCTGTAGTTTGGGCAAGGGAATTGTACCCTAAGTTGCTCCTAAATAGACTGTTAATTGTACCAAATTATATCTTGTCAGATTTGATGACATAGGTCGACTGCCCCACGGGAGCTGGGTGAGATCATTAAATTCATTTCATTTAATACCCAGTTTGGAGTTGAATTTGAATCCCTGAGGTAAACGGTGTAATTGGTTTTCAGAAAGAGCAAGAATAACAAAATAGGTCATCATCGCTCACAGAGGGTTATGTGTAAGTAGGGAACGTATTTGTTTTAATTTTCAGATAAGAAGATTGAACAGCTTGAATTGAGTCAATCGTTAGGTCACAGTATAATGGTCTATAAGAGAAACATAAAGGAGTTGAATGCAGCAGCATTCTCGGCCCTAATCAAATGCCCAGAGCATCGGTCCAGGAATTGTTTTAATGTCTGGTGATGACTTAAATGTATCCTTATAGGAAAATAGGGGCAGTAACAGTTCTGTATGATTGGTGATCACATAAACTGATCAAATGTGGAAAGGGCATGACATTAATAGGAAGGTAAAGCCGAGCAGTGCTGGGTGAACTTTCACCTTTCACCCCTTCGGCTGACTGACAGAGCTGAGTGTTGAAGAAAATCAATACTTTGGAGCCAGGAGGGAAATATTTCCAGCCTCTAACTAGAGAATGTATTCTGACAAGGCCAAGATAATCCAAGCTGCACAGGAGAAAGAGAAAAGAAGACTAATTTTTAAAGCTTGACACTTCAAGGTGTTTTTGTACAATGGTTTAGAGATCGTCAATACATACAAATACCAAAGGTCAAAAAGAAAAGCCAGAAGAATTTCAAAAATTAGACGTTTAGTTCTTTTTGCTGTTTACAAACTAAAAAAGATTTCAGAAAGGCTTGTGCTTGTAATTTTTGTTTAAATGAACTGAACAATTGCGCATTCGAGATTATCATTGTTTTTAATCAAGCCTTTAAAAGGGGCATCATTATGAATGTTGAGTGCCCAAGAAGGTGTTCAGGCTTCTTGATTCTGTTGATTTTCTTGGACATAAGTTATATTTTGAGTGGTTATATCACATTATGCTAACATCTCAGAATTTTGTTTTGTGATTCATGTTTGCCCTGCCATGGTGACATCATAAATCTTAGACCCTCCTTCACATTTAGTTCAATTTTTGGCATAAGGAACACGTTGCTGCATCTTTGGAACTTGAATTACTTCTAGTTTCCATAGTCCCTTTAAGCAAATTACTTATAAGAGTCTATTCTAATTAGTGCCCTTCTAAGCGAAAGGCTTAAGCAATTCACTCCGTTCTTACCAGCAAGATTAGATCCATTCATTCTGTAGACAGATAACTCCATCAAACCGATATAGATTCTTTTCTCTCCTATAGATAAGAAAACCAAGAAGTCGAATGGCGCCCAAACCTTCCCGCCAAGCTCAGAAGGACAAAGGAATCCTGAGTACACTGTGGACCGAAAGTCACCACCTGTGTGCTTTCTCATGGACGTGATCATCAACAAACCTGCTATAAACATATAAGTATATGATTATTAATATGACAGTGAAAGTATAGCCTCCAATTATATGCCCTCTTTCTCATTTGAAAAAAAAAATCCACTCTATTCTGAGGAAGTAAGATATGGTTGGAAATTTTTAGTTTTAATTTGTTTCAGAAGGAAAACACTGGCAGCCAAGACACCTCAGTGCTCTGAGATTTCCCAGAAAAGACCAGGAATTCAGCACATGTCTGATTTGTAGTAGGTAGCCAGTATTTCTTGAATTTGTTAAACCCATGAGATTATGCATGTCAATACTTGGAAGACTGGCATGTAGTAAGCACTCGGTAAGTGTGAGCTAGGATTTTAGTAGGCATTTAGAAGTCCTTATGAGCATGGATACACAACATTATAAATGAATCTCTGTTCCTTGGAAAACATTGTTGGCTTTTTGTTTTGTGTTCTATCTGGACTCTAGTCACAGGTCTGGACACCTTACCCAGTGGAGAGTCCTTGTGCTTCTACCTGTATTCACCAGCCTCTTTGCCATGTTGCTATTTGTTGCCGTCTTCCTTTTCACCAAGATTTGTGGACACTGAAGAAATACAGAATATAGGTCAGTGGATGATGCTGGTTGGTTATGGCTTTTGAAGTTTTGACTGATTCCTAAGAAAGTCAGTCAATCACCCCATTAAATTAGGACTCACATTAGCACTGGGGGCGACTCTGAGTTATTTTTATGAGTATCTTCCAAATATACCTCTATCGAGATTGAACAAGATTTACTGAGTATTATAGAGCATATTTCATAGAATCACCAAAGCAAAAGAGACAGAATGTATAGGTTCTGTTACTGAATATCCTCTTGTTTTGACTAGTGTCAAAATAACTTAGTGCTTCAGTTTTCCCACATATGAAGTAGATTGTCTAAAATTTGACCAACCTTGTGACACTTTTTAAGTTTTAGTGAAAATGTAATCCATTGTAATGAAATGTCATTATTTAAGCAACAATCATTTATTAATGTTAGTATATGCCAAGCATATGTTCTGTATTCTATTTTCCTGCTGCTGCTGAGCTCACAATCTAGCAAAGAACCGCAACATGATGGAATAAGTGCTAAAAACAGATGTGGATAAGGAGCAATGAGAACACAGGGACTGGTTAATTCTGGTGAGGTAGAGTCATTAGGCTTCACGGAAAGGAGGCATTTGCACTGGGCCTTCAGGAATGAATAGAAGGTAATTAGGATGGAGAGGCTGTGATAGGTAGGAATTCTATGGACTTCCACGTTTTTATATGATCTGAATGGATATAAAACTACTTCAGACCTACAGCCTGAGAGCATGGGTAGGTACTACTGACAATCCAGACACCTCTTGCTTGCAGCTATTACTGCAAGAAAAGACTCTTGTGCCAAAGAACATGTGATATCTATAAGTCTAAAGTCCTAATAAACTATTTCTCCAGGCTTTTACTAGTTTTTAAAGTTTAATTTTCTTTTTCTTTTCTTTTCTTTTTTTTTTAAATCTCTTTTTGCTTTAAAAAATAAGTTACGCATTCTCCTTATCCTGAATTCTACTGTGTAGATAGCATGGTATACCAGATGCCTGCCACAGTGCATTACCCAGAACTGCTCCCTTCCACTCTACCCAAAGATTGAAACACTTATTCCCCCCACCTGCTGGGAGTGTTGAAGTCTAACAACTCCCTGCTGAGTCCTCTGAAGATCACTTCAGAACTAAAGAGATCCATTTTACCCCAGATCCTGCTCCCTTTGCTGTGGAAAACCACATCCAATGATGGGTAAGGGAGGAGGAATAAAAGCCCAGCCCCTGGCTTCATTTCAGAACTCTGAAGGTCATCGCAGCTCTAGAACTCCCCATAGGACCATCTGACTTCTCCCTCTGCCCACTCCTGATTCTTTCATTCCCTACAGGTATCGATCCTGAGAACATCGCCCCATAAACTTCTTATATGCAGCTCTCTGTCTCATAGCCTGTGTCCCAGGGAGCCCAATCTCTAAAAGTTGGTAACAAGAGTGCTCCAAAAAAGGCAGATTCTAAAAAGGAACTTAGGAACTGGGTCTCCCACTAGCCTCTGGCAGTAAGGATCCCATCACTAGTGGTAGGTTCATGGCAAGCCTCTGGCATGCAGGAGGTGTGAGATTGTTCAAACTTTTACTGGTGATGAATGGAGATGGCATACTGATGGAAGGGAGCCACAGGAGAGTGCAATGTATCAGGCATTTAAGAAGTAAGGGGAAGTAGAAATTATAAGGACAATGAAATTGGATGGCTGTTTCTGGGTGCACTGGAAAAAGACAATGAAAAGCAGAAGGTGATTAATCACCAATTAAAGGCTAACTGTGAAAGCCAGAGAGGCTTCTTAGCAGCATGTATGGAGAGCTTCATCTCCTGCAGTTGAAAAAAGGCTGAGGACTCGGGCTAGGACTTAATTATCAGAAGTAGAGCTCCAGGGGAGCATGAACTCTTTGCAGCTGAAGGGGTGCTACACCAGGGTTAGAGCCCTGACTGGGAAGGGATAGGACTATCCGGGTCAATGCACTTGAACAATCTTGAATCCCCAGACTCCTGTGAACCCTCTGGGGCTGTGTAAGGGCCCACTCCTCCTTCTTAAAAGCTAGTGCTCCTCCTTTTCGTTCTTTTTTTTTTTTTCTTTTATAGTACTTCAGGTGAAGGCTTACAGAACAAATAGTTTCTCATGACAGTAGTACACATATTGTTTTATGACATTGGTTAACAACCCC
>NW_004443999.1:7288887-7359499 GCF_000243295.1 Trichechus manatus latirostris
CCCCCAAAAAACAGAAAAAAAAAAACAACGAAAAAAGAAATGCCCTCAGGGATCCCTCTGCACGTCTGTGCAAGCCGAGGGGGTAGTCTCCTTGCCACGCAGCACCAGCTGGCCAGAAAGGGTTCCCAACTCAAGAAAAGGAAAAGAACACAAACAAACAATTCAAAACAAATAAACGAACAAAAGCCCTGGGATCCCACCAGCGCGGCAGCCCAGACTGGGAAGCAGCTCCACACTCGAACAGAGCTCCACAGCCCCTCAGGAAGAAGCAAAGATGGCACACAGAGCCAGGTATTTGAGGGAAAGGAGGGGGAGGTGGTGAGAGGTGAGGAAGAAATCAAAAGAAGCAAAAAAAAAAAGCAACACCAGCAGCCAACAAATGTCACTCAGAGAGCCGGCCCATTCAGGTGTGTGGAATCCAAGCAGCCAGTGTTTCCGGGACAAGAGATTGTGGCCACGGGAAGCAGAGGAGGCCAAGTGGGGGTGAAGAAGGGTGGGGGGGTGGGAAAGCGTGTATTGCAAATTCCTGGTTGTTTTGTCTCCCGCTGGAAGCTCTGTGAAGCTGCTTTCTCGTAGCCCCTGTTTGCTGGTCTCTGATAGGAGTCCAAGATGGCGGATCCATGCTGCGTTAGCTGGTAGGGGACCTCTGCATGAATCTCTCCTCGCTCTGCCTTCTCTGTCAGTTTTCTTACTCCATTTGGTGCTTGGCTGAGTTCTTTATCTCTTCATTTGATGTTTTAGGGTTTCAGGATTGTTGTTTTCTCCGTTCGGCTTAGTTTTTCGGATCTTTGCTGTGGAGGGACGGCGTGATGCTTCTGCCTAGAGCGCCATTTTGCTGGAAGTCTGCTCCTCCTTTTCTTGAGGATGATACAGAGGCCTCTCTTCTGTAGAACATCATATATTCCCCACCTCCTCTGCTACTCATCAGACCAATTAACTAGGGTTAAGTCTCAATATAACCTGGCTGTGAAAGTGCTGGGCCTGCGAGAGAGGAAAAGAACTCTGTCCCAAAGGAGATGTAAGGCTTAGCCAACATGGACCTGCAGAAACTGGGAGGGTTATGAGACTGGATTCTGAGGGTGCTGTGTCCAAGAGAGACAATATAAACTTAGACAAAGCAGAGCTCATTGATATGGGTTTCAACACCCTGGCAAGGACCTGGGTGAAGGTGCTAATCTGCTGCTAACAAGCTGCTAAGCTTGGAGAAAATGATGCTCACACTTAGTCAAGAGTGGGACTGCTGGAGCAGATATCATACGTAAGGCCAGAAAACCCACCAGATGACTCTGCTCTTTGAGAAAGGCTAGGGGACATCTCTTTCCCAAACCAACAAGGATTATGCTGATAAGAAGGACACCAGCATCATTGTAGGCCAGGGTGAAGGTAGAAGATGCCATTACGAAGTGGGCCCCCTGATAATAATGGGGATAATAGGATCCTGGAATAACAGTGTCCCCTCCTCCTAAAAAATAAACCAAACCTGTTGCCATCGAGTTGATTCCAATTCATAGCAACCCTATAGGACAGAGTAGAACTGCCCCACAGGATTTCCAAGGAGCGGCTGGTGGATTCAAACTATTGACCTTTTGGTTAGCAGCCATAGCTCTTAACCACTGCGCCACCAGGGCTCCAATAAAGGCCCTGTGGGTCCAATTATCTTAATGGGCACCAAGGCTGGAGTGGTAGCCAGAGGGGTCAAACCTGCAGAAATCTCTATGGAGATGATTAATAAAACCTATCATCTCTAGGGGCAAGATTGAAGGGCAGCCAACAATCTATACAACCAAAAGAAATCCAGAATGAATAACAAGAGGCTGAAGGAAGCCACTCCAATAAAAAGTCAAAATAACTTGCCTGATTTGTAAACCTGAAGGGCATGGTTAGCAGGAGCTCAGACACTCCCGTGGTTAAGGATCTGGGTCAGCCCCCTAGCAAGCCACCAAGATTAGCAGAGTTTCTTGCCAAGGGGAGGAGAATTTAGAATGGATAGGAGAGGAGTGGTCTCAGTGGTGGCCTCCAGACCAACAACAGGAATTGTAATTTGTCCCACTAATATTTATAAGTTTCCCTCACAGTCCTGGCAGAGCTACTTCCACAATTAATTCAAAGCAATTGGATCTGTGTGGGGCAAGAGGTGAACTGTAGTAGATACTGTGGTGTGCACTAATTCCCCCAAGTGCTGGGGTTTTTGGCACCTAACATCCTTCAGCTGAGTCCTTCCCCAGGAATTGCCTGGGGCTGAAGAGATCCACTTTTCTCAAGGTCACACCCTCCTTCCGGAAGGCAGCTACATCCAATGACTAGTCAGCCATGGGATACAAAGACTTAACTCTCATTGTAAGTGTTAGGTGCACTGATTATTCTACTTAATTCTTAATCCTGAAAAGTAACTGGTCTTCCCTCAATTTGGGACGTTTCTGAAGGGCTATCTCATATTCATACCTCCCAGTGGGCTTGGCTGAGACCACTGTTGCAACTGCAGTATAGCCCAACTTCTCACCCTGCCCATTCTTGCTGCCTTCACACAAGTGTTGATCCCGAGACCACTTCCCAATAAACCTGCATGCAAATCTCCGTCTCAGAGTCTCCTTCACAGAAAATGAGTTCTGTAACTGCCTAGGTTCAAATCTGGCTCTGCCACTTATTAACCAAGAGCTCTCCTTGAGCCCCAGTTACTTAAATCTCCTTGTTCCCCAGTTTCCTCATCTGTAAAACTGGAATAATGATCACACCTACCTCCTTGTCTTGATATAAGGATTAAAAAGAGAAAAGAATTGTGTGTAGAGCACTTAACAGTGTGGGCACATAGTAAATACTCATACATGGTAACTATGCTAACTATTATTATCATTTTAAGGTACAATTATGAGATTTGTCAAGTCTACTTCATATTCTACTTCTGTATTACAGGAAAAGATGCTTTCCCGTTAAATTTTTTCTTGTGTTTTTTTCTTTTCTTCAGCCCAGATCAAAGTGCCTACTTCTAAAAAGTGAGGTGGAAAGGCAGAAGGGAACCAATATTTCTGAGTATTTTTTTGTGCCAGATACTGTATTAGGTACATTCATTATTCTGCTTAATCCTTAATCCTGAAAGCCATGAATTATTATCTCCCTTTCAGAGATGAAAAAAAATTGCAGGTCACACAAGATAAATGATCAAGACTGCACAGCTAATAAAGGGCAAATCCAATATTTGAATCCTGGATGCTCTGCTGCCAAGGCCCAGGCCCTCTCTGTCCTCCCGGTGTCTCTCACACGATAGAGATGAGGTGGAACAGCAGGAGGCTGCCGTCCATCTTCTTGTAGAAGCAGAAGGAAATAAGCATTATCCAACCCCCTTTGGTTTTATGGCCATTGTGCCAAATTTTAAAAAGAATTGGGGTTACTTTGATTCTCAGTTGTGAGTAATATGACTATTTTACCATGAAACAGTTGAGTTAAAATGTGTAAGCTTTAAAATGGGCTGTATTCCAAGGAGTGATTTTATTACAATTCAGGGACCATTTTTTTCTCCTATGAATTGAGTTTCTTTGGGAAAATAAAATTTGGTTCGCAGAAATCAGCCCTCATTTTCCTGACTACTCAGTAGCATTTGGCACTGCTGACCAATCCTCCTCTCTCTTCCTGCCTTCATGGAATATCCTGTCTCTCTGACCTCTCCTCCTTGGTGCTTCTGGGGGCAACTTCCTTAGGATATTCATTCTCATATTGACTCAGTAAAAAACTAAGGAGATCAAAATTCAATTCTCATAACGTGAGAGTCACTAACATATATAAAACACACTCCAGAAAGTTAAAATGTAAAAATGGAACCAGAGACCAGATTTCTAGGGCTCACCTCCCAGGTGACTTGAACGTCCATCTAGACAGAAATATCACAAAATTTAATTACTCAACTTGGCCAGCATTTGCCAAAGAGGACCCAATACAGGGGTGTCTCCAGTCTCTTCTGTCACATATTGGGTTTACAAAAACTTAGTTCCCCATCCCTGATGATCTCAGTCCTGGAAATATAGGAATGTATCAGAACTTTCCAGAGCAAACTAGGACACACATCATAGTCATATCCCTTAGACTCATCTTTGGCACTGGGGCGTGTACCAGGCCCCAGCTCCATGATGAACAAGTCTTGGGTCTCTTTGCTAACAAATCAGAAGGCCCTCTTTGAGGGTCTAGGTGGGCTTTGCCTGTCCTTTTATTGAGAAAATATCTGCTCCTGTACCCACTTCCTCTACACCAACTCATACTTAGCTTTCTGCCTGTTGTTTCCAAACCATGTATGGGAAGGGGATAGATGAGGCTTCCAGAAAACATTAGTGAGTAATGAACTGCAATTAACCACTCACTTTGGCTCTGAATGTCTTAATAGCTGGAGCAGAGGTGGATTGTTGTTGTTGTTGCTAGTTGCCATCGAGTCAGCTCTGATTCATGGCAACCCCATGAAAAACAGAATGAAACACTGTCTGATCCTGCACCATCTTCATGATCATTGGTATGCTCAAGTCCATTGCTACAGCCATTGTGTATTTTGAATGCCTTCCAACCTAGGGGCTCATCTTTCAGCACTATATGGACAATATTCTGTTGTAATCCATAGGTTTTTCATTGGCTACTTTTCAGAAGTAGATCACCAGGCCTTTCTTTCTAGTCTGTCTTAGTCTGAAAGCTCTGCTGAAACCTGTCCATCATAGGTGACCCTGCTGTTATTTCAAATACCAGTGGCATAGCTTCCAGCATCATAGCAACACGCAAGCCACCATAGTACACTAAAATGACAGATATGTGGTGGAAAGGTGGATTAAATAGTCCTAATTATCTGATACAGGGAGGACCCACACTGGGCATAAAGAAAGATAAACTTCCTATCCCTATGTTCTGAGTGGAATGTACTGCCTTAAATAAAAGAGTTTGAAGGAAGAAACATACCTTGAGACCATGGTAGGCACTTGATGTACATGACCTCACTGAAGCCTCTCAAAAATACTATGAGTTAGATATCATAGTCCACATTCTATAGGTTACAAAACTGATACACTGAGAGGTAAAGTAACTGGCCTAAGGTCACACAACTAGTTAAGTACTGGAGCTAGAATTCAAATCCAAAATGTTCTTTCTTACCATCAATGGACAACATCTTCAAGGCCAGTTTTATAGTAGCTCAAGAGAGATGCTTCATTCTCATATTGACTCCATAAAAAACCAAGGAGATCAAAATTCAATCTTCATTTACTTATTCCAAAATCACTTATTGAATGCCTATTATTTTCCAAGCATTGCTAGAGAAGACTAAATTAACACAGCCCAAGCACTCACATCTTTTATGCATCTCAAAAGCTATCCAGCTAATGTGTATTTTGTGAAGTCCATTATACATATTGTGTGTGCACACATGCACGCGCATGCATACACACACACTGCCCCTCCCTTCTGCTGATTTAACTTAGAGCAATTCTCAGTGACTATGCTCACTCAGTTTCCTCACAGTGTCCATAGGTGCTGGGCTCTGTGTGGTTTCCCTAGATTGATCAGCGCTTCGTCTTTCTTAAGTGCTTCAGGCTGTGCTTCCCTGGATCCTAGCCTCCCAAGCTCCATTGAACCCGGTCTTCATTTCTCTTCCTCTTCCAGCCTTCCAGAGCCTTCAGTCCTAGGATATGTGAACACAGTCTGAAGGGTGCGATGGAAACTCAGAGAAAGAGGGAAATGAGAAAGGAAACAAGTATCCGGCCCTGGGAAGTCTCCTCTGTAGAGCAATGACGCTGGCGGACAATTGTGACATTCATTTGAAAATGTCCATTCTGGTACATTCTATTGAAATTTCAACTTATTAATTCATTTGTTCATTCATGTGTTTACAGCTGGGTAATTTTCTCAGCCTGCTTCCAGCAAGTAGAATTTTGGAGGCCTGACAGCCTCCTTTCATGATGTACTTTCTCTGTTCCTTTCAGTCCAAACTGTCACTGGGACTCATTCCATTAGATACAGAAGGGTGAGAATATCAGGGTGCAGGGATCATAGGGTCACCCTAAGAATCTCTTCACCACACAGGGAGAACACTTTAGGAGCTATTGCAGAATCCAGATGTTGAAGTTCTGAACTGGGATGGTCACAATGGAGATATGAAGATGAACAGACAAGTTCACTATACATTTTGGAGGTGGAATGAACAGTGTTTATTGATGGCTTGGATTGTGTTAAAGAGAAGAAGAAAATCAAAGATGATTCCAAGATTTCTGGCTTGAGCAACTTGGGGATGGTAGTGCCAGTTCTTGCAATGAGGAAATCTTCAAGCAAGATGGGACAAGTAGGCAGGGGGAGGTGGGTTGAAACCAAGAGTTCTGCTTCGGACATAAATTTGAGATTCTTGTGAAATTTGCAAGTGGAAATATCAAGTACATTAAGAACACAGATGAGATATCTAGGCTAGAGGTACAAATTTGAGAACACCAAATTCTGCATGATATTTAAAGCCTTGGGAATGAATGATCCTTCCCAAGGGTGAGAGTGTGGATAAGGAGATATCAGAACCCAGATCTTATGGACACCAATAGAGGAGGGAAAAGAGACAAGGTGAACAAGGTGGAGTATTCAGCCAAGCAGGAAGAAATTCAGAAGAGGGTGAGTCACCTTATAGGCACCTATCTTATTCTTCTAGAGAAGATCTTGTGACCAAGTTGATTTTTCTCTTGTGTTTCAGAATCAAAGACAGTGCTAAAGCCTTTGAATTTGGCATCCACTCAAGCTAACACTTGATAGTCTTTGACATAGTGAAGCTACAAGTATTAAAGAATCAAAGGATGAAAAATCCAATGAAAATTAAAGTTGACTTGAGCATTTTTAAGACAAGCATGCCTAGTACAACTTGAGGACACAGGCTAAAGTCATTAGTTCAAATGGTAACTATCATTAAATAGAATTTTGGTTATTGATCTCTAGTATATTTAGGGAAATTTACAATAAGAGAAAGAGGGTTAAAACCAGGATTAATTTCTCAAAATAAACGATGTGATCTTAATTGTTCCCAAAATCTTCCTCATCAAAGATGTTTATCAAAATAATCCTCTCTTCATCAATAACCCTGCTCAGTAGGTTCCTTCACCTTCTGCTTTGTTGAGATAAAAGTAAGGCAAGAATTATGAAAATGCAAGTAAAAGACTGTAGCATTGTCTACTCAACTGTGAATTCTTCGAGGCATGCATTCATGAAGCAATGCTCATCTTTGCGTCTTCTGCAAAGTCTAGGCTAGAGCTTTGCTCTAAACGCATACTCTGGAGCCAGAATGCATGAGTCTCCTTGCGGCCTTGGGAAAGTTACTTAACCTTTCTGTGACTTGGTTTCCTCATCCATAAAGTAGAGATGATAACAGCACCCAACCTAGAAGACTGTTGTGAGACTAAAAAGAGATAATATGCATAAAGTCTCAGAAGATTGTCTGGCAAATAGTAAGCACTAAGCAAATGTTAGCTATAATTGCATACTATTTTTATTCAATTTAATGCAAAAAAAAAACTTGGGTAGGGTAGGCTAAGATGTTATAACAAATTAAAAGAAAAGCAGTTGCTGTCAAGTCAATTCTGACTTGTAGTCCAGGTGTTTCCTTCTGAACTATTTGGTTGTTGGAGGGAAGGAGGGGTGGCATTCACCTCACTCATTTCTAGGCTGGGTATTCCTCCGCTCTCTTTATAGAAGAAACTGAGCCAGAGGAGGTGATCTCTACTCAGCCTTGATCAACATGAGGAAGAGGACAGAGACAAAGGGACACACGGATTTTCTGGTAATCCAAGAAATAACCAGTACGAGTGGCAGGGCATGGGAAGGGGATAGACACCTCTTGAGAGCCCTGAGCCTTTTCCCTGGTGACCCTCTGCCCTCTCTGTGGTCTGTGAGCACCAGGCTCCTAGGGCTGACCCTTGATCACTCAGGTCTGAAAATTCACTATTAATTGGGTATAAAAGTAAGGCAAAGCGCAGCTTCCAGCCTCTTTGTGGGTGTGTGCCACTTTACAGGTGATTCTTGGGCAGTGTCTTAGTCATCTAGTGTTGCTATAACAGAAATACCACAAGTGGATGGCTTTAACAAAGAGAAATTTATTCTCTCACAGTCTAGAAGGCTAGAAATCCAAGTTCAGGGCACCAGCTCCAGGGGAAGGCTTTCTCTCTCTGTCGGCTCTGGAGGAAGGTCCTTGTCATCAATCTTCCCCTGGTCTAGGAGCTTCTCAGTGCAGGAACCCCAGTTCCAAAGGACACACGCTCCTGGCTCTTCTTGCTTGGTAGTAATGAGTTCCCCTGTCTCTCTGCTGGCTTCTCTCTTTTATATCTCAAAAGAGATTGACTCAAGACACAACCTAATCTTGTAGATTGAGTCCTGCCTCATTAATATAACTGCCACTAATCCCACCTCATTAACATCATAGAGGTAGGATTTACAACACATAGGAAAATCGCATCAGATGACAAAATGGTAGATAATCACACAGCACTGGGACTCATGGCCTGGCCAAGTTGGCACGCATTTTGGGGGGACACAATTCAATCCATAACAGGCAGCCTCTGAGGAGAAACAATGCTAGGGAGGCCACCAGCCAGACTAAGAACTGTGCATTCATACAAACTTACTTTGCAAACTATAAGGTGAAAATTAATCCAGAAGCCAAGGCAGGATGTTTGTTTCAGGTATGTGGTCTTGCCCTGAGCTTCCTCAGGTAAACTGAGGCATGAGAAGGAGGGGGAGATATTGACAGGGTGATAAACCTCCCCATTCAGCCAGGCCACTAGATCACAGTCCCTTGTCCAATCACGGGAATGGGAGTGTGGGGGAATCTCCCCAGATGATTTTGATAAAACTTAAGTTGAAAACCACTGAGCTAGAGCAGATGTTAGCGAACTACAGCCCAAGTGCCAGATCTGGCCTGCCACCTGTTTTTGTACAGCCCTTGATTTACAGATGAATATTTGCAATTGGTTCAATGATAGGGAGCACTAGCTTGGAACCCCAGCTAAATGAAACGTTATCCCTGTCCAAAAAAGTTTTCTTATTAGTAAAACTGTATTACAAAATATTGCAGTCAAGAATTCTTATTATTATAATATTTTGAATTTCATCAACAAAAATTTTTCTAGAAATTAGTTTTCTTTTTTGTTATCTAAAAAAAAAACCATTTCTGTCAAATCAATTCCAATTCACAGTGACCCGACAGGACAGAGTAGAACTGCCCCACAGGGTTTCCAGGGAGTGGCTGGTGGAGTCAAACTGCCGACCTTTTGGTTAGCAGCCGAGTTCTTAATCACTAACTGCCTACATAATATTCTCTATTTTGCCTGTTGGTCCGAAATGCCTAAAATACTTACCATCTGGCTCTTTGCTGACCCCTGAGCTAGAGCCGTACAATCACAGGGGGGCCTGGGGACTAGCAGTATCAGTGTCCCCTGGGAGCTTGTTAGAAATGCAGACTCTCAGGACCCCCCTTCCCGCCCCCCCATCTCCTGAGGCAGAATCTGCAGTTTGACAATTTCCTCAGGATGGATTCATTTGCATATTGAGTGGGAGAAGCGCTGAGCCAGAATCTAAGTAGGAATCGCACAACTTTTCTTAATGGTTTTATTAAGTACCTGTCTTAGTTACAGTTATGGATTGAATTGTGTCCCCCCAAAATACATGTTGCAAATACTACTATAACTGTGGTTATAATCCCATTTGGGAATAGGTTTTTCTTTGTTATGCTAATGAGACGGTATTAGTGTAGGATGTGTCGAGTCACTCTCTTTTGAGATATAAAAAGAGCAGATTAGGCACAGACAAGCAAGCAGAGATGAGGGAAGATAGACGCCACACCACGTGAAGATCACCAACGAGCCAAGGAAGGAAGCTGAAGAGACAAGCACTCCCTCCAGAGCCGACAGAGAGAGAGAGCCTTCCGCTAGAGCCTGTGCTCCAAATTTGGACTTCTAGCCTCCTAAACTGTGAGAAAATAAATTTGTTTGTTAAAGCCACCCACTTGTGGTATTTCTATAACTACGACAGTTACGTAGGGCTGCCATAACACAAATACAAGTGGTTATTTGTGAGGACCTGGGAGAAGGTCCTTCTCTAGGCCTTCCAAGGTTAACTCTGAGCTGGACAGAAAGGCAGAAATAGCAAGAAAGTTCCCTGGAAGAAAACAGCTGCAACCAGTGTTGATACCAGCTCAACACGGAGGGTAGTGAGGTAGAAAGAGCACGCACTTTAGAGTCAAATGGAATCAGCCTGGTATTTGGGCTCTTCCACTCAATACATGTGTGAGCTTCTTTGGATCTTGGTTTGTTAATAAATAAAGTCAGAATAATAAAACTGACCCCAGCGCTGTTGTGAATATTAAATGAAATAATGTTTGCAAGTGACCTAGCCCAGGGCCTGGCACACAGTAGGCCCTCCAACAATGGTAGATAATTTTGTTATGTCCACACACATGCATCTGTCACTGTTAGCAATACCTCAGATTGTACAGTCAGGCTCGTGGGGTGCCACCTCATACTCCTAGGGCCCCTCAGAACAGAAGGCCTTTGAGAAATGGTGGGATGATTTGGTTCTATTTGTTATCCTGCTATAATTTTTGTGTTTGGAAATTCGTTAAGAGTTCACTTTGATGAATCCCAGATGCATGCACCATGAAAAACAATTAGCATTAATAGTGTAAAAGAAGGTGATCAATAAATAGATTCATTTTTAAACTGTAATAATTTATTTTCTTCCTGACTTTTGGGAAATACTGCATCTTCGGGTGACAGGTCGACCATTAGACAGCCGAATTGCAATGATTTGTGAGAGAAGATTGATATTTAGCACACAGATGCTGCTCGCAAGTCCTCAGCATCAACAGCCAACCAGCAAACAGCGGGAAGGAAGGGAGCCAGTGCTTTGTGGGAGATGAGGCAACTTGACAAAGTGTTCATAAGAATTTCCCATCTTTACACGCTTCTCAAATGCAACTCAGCAGATGGTCACAATTAACAAGGCCAGGGAGCCAAAGACGGGAAGGAAGAATCTGGCATTTATCAGGATGGTGATCAGGGAGAGGAAGAAGTATTTGAAGATGGGCTGGTGAGGCTCTGAAATGCAGCACGGTGCTGTTCCAGAGCACAAAGACACAGGCGGGAATGTCTGGGAGAAGAAATAGGAGGGAATTCTAGACAGAGGAAGGAGGGGAAGGCCCAATGAAATGAGCGGGTTCTTAGCCATGAAGCTGAAGGAGAAAATAGTGAAAGCCACTCATCACTCACTGGTAGAACAGAGGGTTGGCTACTGTCATTCTAGAATTCTCCTTTCCTACCACTACAAATGAAAAACAACCATCTCTTTTTCCTTATATCTAAGAAACTGGGGCAGACTCTTGGAGCTGAAGGAAGTGAGGGTTTGCTTAATGAGAAGGGGCCACCAGTTGCCATCTAGTCGATCCTACGACCCCATGTGTATCAGAGTAGCTGTGCTCCATAGGGATTTTAATGGCGATTTTGGGAGGAGTAGATCACCAGGCCTTTCTTCTGAGGTGCCTCTGGATAGACTTCAACCTCCAATCTTTCTGTTATCATCTGAGTGTGATAATGGCTCGCACCACCCAGGGACCCCAATGAGAAGAGTCGGGGGGTTGAAAGCCAAGCAGATGCCCTAGTCTATTGCATCTCCCTTTGGGATGTCACAGGGGCCAGCAGCAGGTCGAGAAATGTGTGGGTTCTGTGCGCCTGTCAATGCAGGGCTGAGGAGGAGGGGCAGACAGAGCCCAGGGCCCTGGTGCCTGGAGGCCCTCTGCAAGGCTACTGGTCTGATCTGGCAGCAGGACCGAGAACACCCTGGTTGGGTGGGTGGCTGCAGATGGCCAGCAGCGCCCACTCTGCCCGCCAGGCCCAGGGCTGGGGACTGGCCACAGATTACATTTTAAGGTGATAGTCATCTTTGACCTTTGGCACCTCTGGGGTTACTGGTCATCCATCTTAGAGCCGCTGACCAGCAACCTCTGGGCTATTTTTACAGGCAGCAAACATTGCCCATTGATTGAATTGATTGAAACCTGCAGCTGGTTTGTGGGGAAAGGACACTGGCCTCACGGTCCGGGATGTGCAGCTTCATTTTCTGTCATTGTCCTCTCCTCTCCTTTCCCCTCCCCTTCCCTCCCCTCTCCTCTCATCTCCTCGCTCTTCGCCCCAGCCCCAGCACTGAAGTGCATGTGTAAACGAGGGCGCACACAGAGACACACATACTGGACACATACACACAGAACCTCACACACGGACACACAAGACACACATACACAGTAGAAGCACAAACACAGACACACACTCCCCCCCCCAACACACGTACACATCAAGCATACAACCACAAACACACAGACACCAAACACACGTATTCCCCACACTCTTCCAGCAGAGTTCCTGGCATGGTGCTCATTTTCCTGCCAGAATTTAAAGGAGTTGCCAAGGGAATCCAGTTGAGAAAAGCAGTCCACATACACACACACAAGAAATACACAATCGGGAGCTTGAAATATAAAAACAAACAAACAAAAGCATCTATCAGGTGACTTTGCAACGTGTCAACTTGGCTCAGCTGCACTATGTTTCCCATAATTCCATTTCCTGCATGTTTAGGATGAAATTTGGGTGAGATAGGTTAGGCAGAAGAGAAGCAGTAGTCATGTCTATTCTGGAAGGTGACGTAGGGCAGGCCCCTCGGGCAGCTCTGTGGCCCCCTTGCCGGTACCCCAGCTGGCCCACAGCCCCCTAGTTCTCACAGGTTTCATTCCTCCAGCTGCTCCAAACCCCGGGCCAGGTGTGCTGCGTGTGGCTTCAGAGCAAGAGTGTCCCTTCTCCGGTGGGCAGGCCCACCCCAGCAGCAAAGCTGGGGCCTGGAGACGGCAGAGGCCAATGCCTATCCCGCCTTGTTCATTGTGGATCACCGTTCCTGCTCTCCCACCCACCCTTCAATCCCCACAGCTGATATTGTAGAGTTTTTACCAGTATCCTGGCTTCTACCCACTAGACGCCAATAGAGCTCTCCCTTTCCCCCGCCTGCCCAGTTACGGCAATCAAAAATATCTGCAGACATTGCGGAATGTCCCCTGGGGAACAAACTCTCCTTGTTGAGAACTATTGCTTTACCGAGCTGAGGCCCAGCAAGTCTCCACCGGACGGGCTGGGGCAGAAAGCGCTGCCTCAACCATCTGCTCTCCCCTTACAAGCTGCGAGACCTTGACCAAGTCCTTTGGCTCCTCTGGGCCTGTTTCCTATTCTGTAATTTGGGGTAATAGTATGTCCACCAAAAGGCTCCTGGGGTGATAGTTATGCGAAAGTATTTGTAAACAAGTTATTTGGATTGAAGGCATCACTGTCATCATCATTATGTGGAACAGCGCTCCCCTGAGGAGTGGGAGTTTTGTTGGGCTGGTCACAGCTGAGAACAGAGCCAGGCACAAGGGCTCGGGAAATGCCTGCAGCTGAGGGGTGAAAATCTATGCGCCTCCTGGACTGGTGATCCGCTCTGGGCCTTGCGTTTCCTGCAGCTCTGAAAGTCGATGACATTGATTCACCTGTGACCTTTGGCCCTGACAGCATAGCTGTCACCCAGAGGTTGGTCTCAAACAGGAGTGCGCACGAATCCCCTGGAGCCTTGTCAAAGACCCGGCTTCCCGGCCGCGCGCAGGTGAGTACAGTTTGGTGGCTCTGGCGAGGCCCAGGAATCTGCATTTTAGTGAGCTTCCCCTTGTAATTCTGACTCAGGGGCACTGTCACCCAAACTGTCACCACTCCCAAGGGAACAGTGGCCTCCCTGGTGCTAGGGCAGAAGTCCCACCCCAGGGCCCTATTAGAGCTGCTGGCAGCTTTCCAAGCCCTGCCCTCCGCTGTGGTGGGATGCTGATAGTGCCCCTGCGGCCCCTGCAGCTCCTCCCTGGGGCATTGCACGCGCCAAGCAGAGGGCACCCCCCGGGGTAAGCAACCTCCCCGGCAGGCCAGCCACCTCCCACTTCTCCCACGGTACTGATGAGCACTGTGTGGAAACCTTACCCCACCCCAGGTAGACAACCCCAGTGGTGCACCTGCCACCAGCACCCAGAGCTGTCCATCGTCACTGTGGCGCTTTCCCGGTGCCCAGGATGTACTTTCTGATCTACATTCTTTACTGTCTTGGATGTGAGAAAGAAGAGCTGACGTGACCGTGTGCTGATGCAATATTCCCAGAATGTGGACTCAGCTTTTGGAGTCCACAAAGAGAGGGTCTTCAGTCTGAGACCCTCACACATAAGTTGGGTCCTGGCGGCCTCACGAGCTCCATTGTCACTGTCCTGATCATTTTTTGCAAAGCAGGCTTTCTTAGGGCAGAGCCTTGAGTATAGTAGATCCGCAGTAAGTTCTGGTTTTAAATAAGGGATAATTCTAGAAATTGGTAAGCAATCGCTAAGCTTCCTCCAAGCCTCAGTTGTACATGGAATCCCCACAGCAGCTTTAACCTGCTGAGAAGCCACCTCTGACAGATCCTAAGGGGCCCTGAAATGCAGAGAGAGGCTGAGACCTCTCCTGAGCCTCTTTAGTTCCGCTCCGTAAGCAGGAAGCCTGAAGCCTCAGGAAAACACAGCACTGATATCCCAGTGTGATGGGCTTGCTATTAAGAACCCTATTTTTTTTCTTTGTTTGCTTTTGTTTTTACTATTCAAAAGCCATACTGAAGCTAATCAGGGTTTTTAATAGCTTCATTACAACTGTTATGCCCAAGACTTACTTAGGTCTCAAGAACAACTGGCAGTTGGAAAAGGTTGTTCCCCAACCACAGCTAGAGAGAACCCTTCCCCACCCTGACTCAGTAAGTCCAAGCACTCTCCGGGCTCGCAGGGGATGAGCAGCTGGCAGGGAAATTTTTCCAGCAATCAGAGGTGGGTGCAGCCCGGGAGCCACTCCATGCCGAAGGACTGGGGCCTCTCAAGTGGCCAGGCTGGCGGAGGCTGCTGCTTCGCGCTTCATAACATTATTTTCCATCCACTATCTAAGTCCCTGAGGACACAGGTGGTTCAGCGGCAGAATTCTCACCTTCCTTTCAGGGGCCCAGGTTTCATACCCATCCAGCGCACCTCGTGCGCAGCCACCACTCGTCTGTTAGTGGAGACTTGCGTGTTGTTATGATGCTCAATGTGTTTCAGTGGAACTTCCAGACTAGGACAGACTAGGAAGAAAGGCCTGGGGATCTACTTCTGAATATCAGTCAATGAAAACCTTATGGATCAAACAGAACATTGTCCAACTCGCTTGCTTTGGACTCCTCATCAGGAGGGATCAATTGTTTGATGAAGTGGAGGGCCAGCGAGGGCAAGGGAGACACTTGGTGAGATGGACTTGGACAATGCCAGCAATTGTGAAGATAATGCAGGACCAGGCAACATTAGGTTCTGTTGTACGTGAGATTGCCATGAGTCTGAGTTGACTCAACAGAGCTCGCTCACTCTATTTATCTATCTGTCTGTCTGTCTATCCATCCATCTATCCATCTATCCACGTACACACCTGTCCACCCACCCAGCCACCTACCCACCTAACTATCTACCTATCTATCTATCTGACTTCACAGTGTATTCCCTGGGAGTGCCGGGGCATCATCTGGCATGTGATGGTGCTTTTAAAACAAAAAGCTGCTAGTAAAGTGCAAGGAACAAAATTTTCTTCAGGCTTTAGCCCCTTTGCTTTAGCCCATGTCACAGCCTCCACTTCACACTAGCCCTTGCCTTCCTTCATCGTATGTCTTTATTTAGCCAGAGGTAGAGGTACCAGGAAGGATCAGTCCCTGGAGAAGGACATCATGCTTGGTAAAGTAGAGGGCGAGTGAAAAAGAGGAAGACCCTCAACAAGATGGACTGACACAGTGGCCACAACAATGGACTCAAGCTTAACAATGATTGTGAGGATGGCGCAGGACTGGGCAGTATTTTGTTCTGTTGTACGTAGGGTCGCTATGAGTCGGAACCAACTCGATGGCACCTAACAACAGAGATACCATAAACTCATTGTTGAGTTGATTCCGACTCATAGAGACCCTATAAGACAGAGTGGGACTGCCTCCGTCAGGGTTCCAAGGCTGTAAATCTTTATGGAAGCAGACTGCCACAATTTTTCTCCCGCAGAGCAGCTAGTGGGTTTGAACTGCCAGCCTTTCCATTAGCCACCAAGTGCTTTAACCACTGCACCACCAGGGCACGGTAGTGGGAGGGAAGAGTGTGGCTTTGGAGTCAGAACAATATGGGTTCAGGTACTGCCTCCTCCCCTTATTTTCCAGGATTTCGGGGATGTTAATCTGAGTTTCAATTTGTTCACCAAAAATATCCCCTGATGTCTTCTTAAAACCAAACAATAGTTTAGCTTAACTAGTAAAAAATGTCTGCCTTAAGCATTATGCTCTTTCAAGAACTATCTATATGGGATCAAATTGACAACATCAACTTGAAAGATTAGATAGGAACCTTAGGGGCAGTGAATTTATAAGGATCCACAGAGATGTTGTGGAGATGAAATGAAACAACACACACACACAGAGGGCCAGGCTCAAACTGTTCAGAAGCTCAGTAAATGCTAATGTTAATGTCATTAGAACTGGGGGCATTACATGTCCAATAACTATGAAACCATTTCGCCAGTTGTAGTTTAACGGCCCAATCTTGGCATTTCTCAATAGCAAAAGGCCTGCTCCCTACCACCCTAGAAAAGTGGAAGGGCAGCGGCCTGGCTCTCGAACCTCCTGCCCTCCAGGTGAAGCCTTCTAGGTCTGTGCCACAGGATGGGGCCTCTGCTCTTGCCTTATCTGACCATTAGACCTGGGAGCAGGATCATGAGGTGTTACCTGGAGGGACAGAGACAGAGATGGAGCAAGGTTCACGGACAGCTGCGAAGGCTGGGAGCCAGGTCTTATAGAGTTATCAGAGGTCAGAGAAAGCAAGCAGGGCAAGGGGCAGGAGGAACCCAGTGCCAATGATAGGACTGGCCTGCATATTATAGGTGGGCTGATTTACAGAACACAGTCAGGGCAGTTTGCTCAGGTGGGCCAGGGTAGCAGCCATCATGGCCCAGTGGTGTGACTCTGATTTGGGAGTGAAATCCCACTTAGGTGGGGCATCTACTCACCTCCTGAGTCTTGGATGAAAATGGTGTCCCCCCCCCACCAGCTGTGAGAGGTGAGGTTCAATCTAGTTTCCTCCAACAGAAGGATTTCCTTAGGGGAAGCCCAGAAACACTAAAGCAGGTGATATCTCTATAAATTAAACCTGAGGGTGGCAGAGCTGTGAAGGAATGCAGTGATCATCTCATTCAACATCTCCATTTTATAGCACAGAAAACAAAGGCCGGTGGAGACCAGTGTCTTGTCGCACATGACACAGATGGCTAAGGGCCCAGGGCCAGCCTGAGCCTCTTTCTACTCTGTCAGGAGGGGTCTCAGCTCCGCCAACCCCAATGCTCCCTTTGCAAAACAAATATTTTGTAATGACCTCTTTACTATCTTATTTTTATATAATCTTATTTCGTTGTTGTTGCTGAGAATATACACAGGAAAACATACACCAATTCAACAGTTTCTACAGGTACTATTTAGGACATTGATTATATTCTTCGAGTTGTGTAACCATTCTCACCCTCCTTTTCTCAGTTGTTCCTCCTCCATTAACATAAATTCATTGCCCCCTAAGGTTCCTATCTAATTTTTCAAGTCGCTGTTGTCAGTTTGATCCCTTATAGATAGTTCTTAAAAGAGCATAATGCTCAAGGCAGACATTTTTTACTAGTTAAGCTACACTATCGTTTGGTTTTAAGAAGACTTCAGGGGATATTTTTGGTTTAAGTTTTAAAGATTATCTCAGGGCAATGGTTTCAGGTATTCATCCAACCTTCATGACTCCAGAAAGTCTGGAGTCCATGAGAATTTGAAATTCTGTTCTGCATTTTCCCACTTTTGATCAGGATACTTCTATGGAATCTGATCAAAATATTCAGTAATGGTAGCTGGGCACCATCTAGTTCTTCTGGTTTCGTGGCAAAGAAGGCAGTTGTTCCTGGAGGCAATTAGCCACACATTCCATATCCTACTTCTATTCCTGACTCTCCTTCTTCCTTTGTTGTTCCAGGTGAATAGAGACTAATTGTTGTGCCTTGGATACCTGCTTGCAAGCTTTTAAGACCCCAGACACTATGCATTGAACTAGGAGGTAGAGCAGAGGCACTAAATATGTTATTAGGCCAATCAACTGGGATGTCCCATGAAATCATGACCCTAAATCTCCAAACCAAGAAACCAAATCCCACGAAGTTTTTGATTGTACTCAATCAGCCTCAGCAGCTACTCTTTCTTTTTTTTTTTGTCATTGCTGTAAATATATCACACAACTTTTGCATATTCAACTTTTTACAGGTGTACAACTTACAATAATTTACAGGTGTACAACTTGCAATAATAATAACAGCAATTACAATAATCAGCTGTGCAACCCTACCCTTAATCAACACGCTATTTCCATCATCGTTAACCACCCCCCTCCTTTCTTACTCCCTCCTGTCCCTAAACCAACCAAACCAAACCCATTGCCATCGAGTCGATTCCGACTCATAGCGACCCCATAGGACAGAGCAGAACTGCCCCAAGTGTTTCCAAGGAGCGCCTGGTGGATTCGAACTGCTGACCTTTTGGTTAGCAGCCATAGCACTTAACCACTACACCACCAGGTTTTCTTCTCCTGTCCCTGGTAACTACTAATAAACTTTGTTCTCTATACACTTGTCTTTTCTTGTCTTTTCATACAAGTGAGGTCATATAATATTTGTCCTTTTGTGATTGACTTATTTCACTCGGCACAGTGTCTTCCAGCTCTAACCATATTGTAGCATGTATCAAGACTTCATTTCTCCTACTGGCTGAGTAGTATTCCATTGTGTGTATGTACCACATTTTGTTTATCCATTCATCTATTGATGGGCATTTAGGTTGTTTCCACCTTTTGGCTATTGTGAGTAGTGTTGCAATGAATACTGGTGTACAAGTCTCTGTTTGAGTCTCTGCTTTCAAGTCTTTTGGGTATATACCTAGGAGTGAAATTGCTGAGTCATATGGTAGTTCTATTTTTAGTTTTTTGAGGAAATGCCACACTGTTTTCCACAACGGCTCTATCATTTTGTATTCTACAAGCAATGGATATGGGTTCCAATTTCCTCACATCCTCACCAACATTTGTTGTTTTCTTTTTTTACCTTAGCCATCCTAGTGGGAATAAAATGGTATCTCATTATGGTTTTTGATTTGCATCTCTCTGAAGGCTACTGACACTGAAAATCTTTTCATGTGTCTGATGGTCATTTGACTGTCCTCTTTGGTGAAATGTCTGTTCAAGTCTTTTGCCCATTTTATGATTAAGTTATTTGTCTTTTTGTTGTTAAGTTGTTAATGTTTTATATATATTTTGGTTATTAGATTCTTGTCGGATAAATGGTTTCCGAAGATACTCTCCCAGTTAGCAGCTTGTCTTTTCACTTTTTTTGGTAAAATCTTTTGATGAACAAAAGTTTTTAATTTTTATGAGGTCCCATTTATTCATTTTGTCTTCTGCTGTTTGTGCTTTTGTTATTATGTTAGATAATCCATTGTTAAAAGCTAGGCCTGACAGTGTTGCCCCTGCTTTTTCTTCTAAAAATTTTATGGTTTTAGTTTGCACATTTAAGTTCTTAATCCATTTTGAATTTGTTTTTGTGTATAGTATGAAGCGTGTATCTTGTTTTATTTTTCTGCATGTGGAAATCCAATTTTCCCAGTACCATTTATTGATGAGATTATTCTTTCCACATTGAATGGACTTAGCACTCTTGTCAAAAATCAGTTGACCGAGAGGTAGGGCGAAGATGGCAGAGTAGTCAGACACTTCCCGTGGTTCCTCTTACAAAAAAGACCCAAAAAAACAAGTGAATACATCATATATGACAGTCTAGGAGCCCTGAACATCAAAGACAAAGTTGAGGAATTGGACTGAGCATCAGGAGGAGGGAGAGATGGTTCAGAAGCAGCTAGGAGTTGTCAGATCTGACCTGGCCAGCACTGCCACCCTACAGGCTGGATCTGTGGTGAAAAAGCAAGGAAAAAAACAAATACATCGAAACTGAACAACATCTTGTTCAAAAATTACTGGATTATAGAAGAAATTAAGGACAGAATAAAGAAATTCACAGAATCAAATGAGAATGAAAACACATCCTACCAGAACCTTTGGGATGCAGCAAAAGCAGTGCTCAGAGGTCAGTCTATAGCAATAAATGCACACATCCAAAAAGAAGAAAGGGCCAAAATCAAAACATTAACCCTACAACTTGAACAAATAGAAGGAGAGCTTCCAAAGAAGCCCTTGGGCACCAGAAGAAAGCAAATAATAAAAATTAGAGCAGAATTAAATGAAATAGAGAATAGAAAAACAATTGAAAGAGTTAACAAGACCACAAGTTGGTTCTTTGAAAAGATCAACAAAATCAATAAACCTTTGGTCAAACTAACAAAAAAAAAAAAAAACAGGAGAGGAATCAAATAACCTGAATAAGAAATGAGATGGCCAATATCACAACAGACCCAACTGAAATTAAAAGAATCATAACAGAATACTATGAAAAATTGCACTCCAACAAATTTGAAAACCTAGAGGAAATGGAATTTGTAGAAACACATTACTTACCTAAACTAACACAAACAGAGGTAGAACAACTAAATAAATCTATAACAAAAGAAGAGATAGAAAAGGTAATTAAAAAATTCCCAATTTAATAAAGCCCTGGCCCTGATGACTCCACTGGAGAATTCTACCAAAGTTTCAGAGAAGAGTTAACACCACCACTACTAAAGGTATTTCAAAGCATAGAAAAGGAAGGAATACTCTCAAACTCATTCTATGAAGCCAGCATAACCCTGATACCAAAACCAGGTAAAGACACCACAAAAAAAAAGAAAATTACAGACCAATATCCCTCATGAACATAGATGCAAAAATTCTCAACAAAATTCTAGCCAATAGAATTCAACAACATATCAAAAAAAAAATAATTCACCGTGACCAAGTGGGATTCATACCAGGTATGCAGGGATGGTTCAACATTAAAAAAATAATCAATGTAACCCATCGCATAAATAAAACAAGACAAGAACCACGTGATCTTATCAATTGATGCAGAAAAGGCATTTGACAAAGTTCAACACCCACTCATGATAAAAACTCTCAGAAAAATAGGAATAGAAGGGAAATTCCTCAACATAATAAAGGGCATTTATACAAAGCCAGTATTCCCTTGTCCTATTCAAATGACTGCCTCTTGATCCATGCACAGATTCTTCATGAGCACAATTAAGTGTTCCTGAATTCCCATTCTCCACAATGTTATCCACAATTTGTTATGACCCACACAGTCGAATGCCTTAGCATAGTCAATACAACACAGGTAAACATCTTTTTGGTATTCTCTGCTTCCAGACAGGTTCCATCTGATATCAGCAGTGATATCCCTGTTTCCATATCCTCTTCTAAATCTGGCTTGAATTTCTGTCAGTTCCCTGTTGATATACTGCCACAGCTGCTTTTGAATGATCATTGGCAAAATTTTGCTTTTATGTAATATTAATGATACTGTTCGATAATTTCCGCATTCAGTTGGATCACCTTTTTTTGGGAACAGGCATAAATATGGATCTCTTCCAGTCGGTTGGCCAGGTAGCTGTCTTCCAAATTTCTTGGCATAGACAAGTGGGCACTTCTAGCACTGCATCGTTTGTTGAAACATCTCAGTTGATATTCTGTCAATTCCTGGAGCTTTGTTTTTCGCCAATGCCTTCAGTGCAGCTTGGACGTCTTCCTTCAGTACCATCGGTTCCTGATCATATGCTACCTCCCGAAATAGTTGAACATCGACCAATTATTTTGGCAAAGTGACTCTGTGTATTCCTTCCATCTTCTTTTGATGCTTTCTGTGTTGTTTAATGTTTTCCCCATAGAGTCCTTCAGTATTGCAACACGAGGCTTCAATTTTTTCTTCGGCTCTTTCAGCTTGCGAAATGCTGAGTGTGTTCTTCCCTTTTGGTTTTCTATCTCCAAGTCTTTGCACATGTCATCATAATACTTTATTTTTTCTTCTCTAGCTGCCTTTTGAAATCTTCTGTTTGGCTCTTTTACATCATCATTTTTTCCTTTTGCTTTAGCTACTCGACATTCAAGAGCAAGTTTCAGAGTCTCTTCTGACATTCATTTAGGTCTTTTCTTCTCTCCTGTCTTTTTAATGACCTCTTGCTTTCTTCATGTATGATGTCCTTGATGTCATTCCACAACTTGTCTGGTCTTCGGTCATCAGTGTTCAATGCATCAAATCTATTCTTGAGATGGTCTCTAAATTCAGGTGGGATATACTCAAGGTCGTACTTTGGCTCTCGTGGATTTGTTCTAATTTTCTTCAGGTTCAACTTGAACTTGCATATGAGTAAGTGATGGTATGATCCGCAGTCAGCCCCTGGCCTTGTTCTGACTGATGATATTGAGCTTTTCCATTGTCTTTTTCTACAGATGTAGTCGATATGATACCTGTGTATTCCATCTGGCAAAGTCCATGTGTATACTCACATTTTATGCTGGTGAAAAAACGGTATTTGCAATGAAGAAGTCATTGGTCTTGCAAAATTCAGTTATACAATCTCCAGCATCATTTCTATCACCAAGGCCATATTTTCTAGCTATCAATCCTTCTTTGTTTCCAACTTTTGCATTCCAATCACCAGTAATTATCAGTGCATTCTGATTTCATATTCAATCAACTTCAGACTGCAGAAGTTGGTAAAAATCTTCAATTTCTTCATCTTCATGGTTGGTGCATAAATTTGAATAATAGTTGTATTACCTGGTCTTCCTTGTAGGTGTATGGATAATATCCTATCACTGACAGCATTGTATTTCAGGATAGATCTTGAAATGTTCTTTTTGACAATCAATGCAACACCATTCTTCTTCAAGTTGTCATTCCCGGCATAGTAGACCATTTGATCGTCCTATTCAAAATGACCAATACCAGTCCATTTCAGCTCACTAAAGCCTAGGATATTGATCTTTGTGTGTTCCATTTCTTTTTTGAGGATTTCCAATTTTCCTAGGTTCATACTTTGCACCTTCCACTTTCCAATTATTAATGGATGTTCGCAGCTGTTTCTTCTCATTTTGAGTTATGCCACATCAGCAAATGAGGGTCTCGAAAGCTTGACTCCATGCATGTCATTAAAGTCGACTCTACTTTGAGGTGGCAGCTCTTCCCCAGTCGTATTGTGAGTGCCTTCCAACCTGAGGGGCTCATCTTCTAGCACTATATCAGATAATGTTCCACTGCTATTCATAAGGTTTTCACTGCTTAATTATTTTCAGAAGTAGACTGCTGAGTCTTTCATCCTAATCTATCTTAGTCTGGAAGCTCAACTGAAACCTGTCTGCCACAGGTGACTCTGCTGGAATTTGAATACTGGTGGCATAGCTTCTAGCATCACAACAACACACAAGCCCCCACAGTATGACAGACTGACAGACAACAGAACAAGAGCAAGGGGATACTGCATGGTTTAAAGTCAGGAAAGGTGTGGGTCACGGTTGTATCCTTTCATCATACCTATTCAATCTGTACACTGAGCAAATAATCTGAGAAACTGGAATATATGAAGAAGAACGGGGCATCAGGATTGGAGGAAGACTCATTAACAACCTGCATTATACAGATGACACAACCTAGCTTGCTGAAAGGGAAGAGGACTTGAAGCACTTACTGATGAAGATCAAAGACCACAGCCTTCGGTATAGATTACACCTCAACATAAAGAAAACAAAAACCCTCACAAGTGGACCAATAAGCAACATCATAATAAAGGGAGAAAAGATTGAAGTTGTCAAGGATTTCATTTTACTTGAATCCACAATCAACATCCATAGAAGCAGCAGTCAAGAAATCAAAAGATGCATTGTATTGGGCAAATGTGCTGCAAAAGACCTCTTTAAAGTGTTGAAAAACAAAGATGTCACCTTAAGGACTAAGGTGCACCTGACCCAAGCCATGGTGTTTTCAATCACCTCATATGCATGTGAAAGCTGACAGTGAATATGGAAGACCGAAGAAGTATTGATACCTTTGAATTTTGGTGTTGGCAAAGAATATTGAATATACCATGGACTGTCAAAAGAATAAATAGGTGTGTCTTGGAAGAAGTACAACCAGAATGCTCCTTAGAAGCAAGGATGGTGAGACTACGTCTCACATATTTTGGGCATGTCATCAGGAGGGATCAGTCCCTGGAGAAGGACATCATGCTTGGTAAAATAGAGGGTCAGTGAAAAAGAGGAAGACCCTCAATGAGATGGATTGACACAGTGGCTGCAACAATGGGCTCAAGCATAGCAAGAATTGTGAGGATGGCACAGGACCAGGCAGTGTTTCATTCTGTTGTGCATAGGGTTGCTATGAGTTTGAACCAACTCAATGGCACCTACCAACAACAACAACAATACAAAGCCAACAGCCAACATCATCCTATACAGAGAGAGTCTGAAAGCATTCTCTTTGAGAATGGGAACCAGATAAGGATGCCCTTTATCACCACTCTTATTCAACATTGTGCTAGAGATCCTAGCCAGAGCAATTAGGATAGAAAAAGAAATAAAGGGCATCCAAATTGGTAAGAAAGAAGTAAAAGTATCCCTATTTGCAGATGATATGATCTTGTAACACAGAAAACCCCAAAGAATCCACAAGAAAACTGCTGGAACTAATAGAAGATTTCAGCAAAGTATCAGGATACAAGATAAACATACAAAAATCAGTTAGATTCCTCTACACCAACAAAGAGAACTTAGAAGAGGAAATCACCAAATCAATACCATTTACAATAGCCCCCAAGAAGATAAAATACTTAGGAATAACTGTAACCAGAGACGTGAAAGACCTATACAAAGAACACTGCAAGACGCTACTGCAAGAAACCAAAAGACACCTACAGAAGTGGAAAAACATACCTTGCTCATGGATAGGAAGACTCAACATTGAGAAAATGTCAGTTCTACCCAAAACCATCTACAGATTCAAAGGAATCCCGATCCAAATTCCAACGGCATTTTTAAATGAAATGGAGAAACAAATCACCTACTTCATATGGAAAGGGAAGAGACCCTGGATAAGTAAAGTATTACTGAAGAAGTAGAACGAAGTGGGAGGCCTCACACTACCTGATTTTAGAGCCTGTTATACTGCCATGGTAGTCAAAACAACCTGGTACAACAACAGATACATAGACCAATGGGACAGATTTGAGAATCCCGATGTAAATTCATTCACCTATGAGCAGCTGGTAGGATAGTGGTTAAGAGCTATGTCTGCTAACCAAAAGGTCAGCAGTTTGAATCCACCAGGCAGTTCTTGGAAACTCTATGGGGCAGTTCTGCTCTGTTCTATAGAGTCGCTGAGTAGGAATCGACTCTGTTCTATAGAGTCGCTGAGTAGGAATCGACTTGAGGGCAATGGGTTTGATTTTGTTTTTTTATGAGCAGCTGATTTTGACCAAGGCCCAAAGTCTGTAAAATGAGGAAAAGACAGTCTCTTTAACAAATGTTGCTGGCATAACTGGATATCCATCTGCAAAACACTGAAACAAGACCCATACCTCATACCAGGCACAAAAACTAACTCAAAATGAATCGAAGACCTAAATATAAAATTTAAAACGATGAAGATCATGGGAGAAAAAGTAGAGAGAATGCTAGGAGACCTAATACGTGGCATAAACAGAATACAAAATATAACTAACAATGCACAAAGATCAGAAGAGAAACTAGATAACTGGGAGCTCTAAAAATCAAACACTTATGCTCATCAACACTTCATCAAAAGAGTAAAAAGACAACCTACAGACTGGGAAAAAAAATTTGGCTTCGATATATCCGATCAGTGTCTTATCTCTAAAATCTACAAGATACCGCAAAACTTCAGCAACAAAAAGACAAATTACCCAATTAGAAAATGGGCAAAAGATATGAAGAGGCACTTCACCAAAGAAGACATTCATGTGACTAACAGATACTTGAGGAAATGCTCACAGTCATTAGCCATTAGAGAAATGCAAATCAAAACTACAATGAGATACCATCTCACCCCAACAAGGTTAGCATTAATCCAAAAAACACAAAATAATAAATGTTGCAGGGGTTGTGGAGTGACTGGAACACTTACACACTGCTGGTGGGAATGTAAAATGGTAAAACCAGTTTGGAAATCGATTTGGTGCTTCCTTAAAGAGCTAGAAATAGAAGTGCCATGTGATCCAGCAATCCCACTCCTTGGACTATATCCTAGAGAAATAAGAGCCGTCACACAAATAGATATATGCACACCCATGTTCATTGCAGCACTGTTCACAATAGGAAAAAGATGAAAATGACCTAGGTGCCCATCAACGGATGAATGGATAAACAAATTATGGCATATTCAGACAATGATAAAGAACAATGATGAACCCGCGAAACATAACATGGATAAATCTGAAGAGCATTATGCTGAGTGAAATTAGTCGGTTGCAAGAGGACAAATATTGTATGAGACCACTATTGTAAGATTTCAAGAAAAGGTTTAAACACAGAAGAAAACGTCCTTTGATGGTTATGAGGTTCGGGAGGGAGGAGAGGGGACTTCACTAACTAGATAGTAGACAAGAATTATCTTAGGTGAAGGGAAGGACAACACACAGTAAAGGGGAAGTCAGCACAACTGGACTAAACCAAAAGCTAAGAAGTTTTCTGAATACAACCAAACACTTCGAGGGACAGAGTAGTAGGGGTGGGGGTCTGGGGACCATGGTTTCAGGGGATATCTAGGTTAACTGGCATAACAAAGTTTATTAAGAAACTATTCTGCAGCCCACTTTGGTGAGTGGCATCTGTGGTCTTAAAAGCTAGCGAGCGAGCAGCCATCTAAGATGTATCAACTGGTCCCAACCCACCTGCAGCAAACGAGAATGAACACTAAAGACACAAGGAAAATATTAGCCCAAAAGACAAAAAAGGCCACATAAACCAGAGACTCCATCAGCCTGAGACCAGAAGAACTAGATGGTACCTGGCTACCACCAATGACTGCCCTGACGGGGAACACAACAGAGAGTCCCTGACGGAGCAGGAGAAAAGTGGGGTGCAGAACTCAAATTCACATAAAAAGACCAGACTTAATGGTCTGACTGAGAATGGAGGAATGCCAGAAGACATGGCCCCTGGACTCTCTGTTAACCCAGAACTAAAACCATTCCCAAAGCCAACTCTTCAGACAAAGATTAGACTGGACTATAAGACATAAACTGATACTCGGGAAGAGAGTGCTTCTTAGTTCAAGTAGATACATGAGACTAAACGGGCAGCTCCTGTCCAGAGGTGAGATGAGAAGGCAGAAAGGGATAGGAGCTGGTTGAATGGACATGGGAAATCCAGGGTAGAAGGGAGGAGTGTGCTGTCACATTATAGGGATGGCAACTAGGGTCACATAACAATGTGTCTATAAATTTTTGTATGAGAAACTAACTTGAGCTGTAAACTTTCACTTAAAGCCCAGTAAAAAGAAAAAAAAATCGGTTGACCATAGATGTGTGGGTTTATTTCTGGACTCCTCTTTATTATCCTGATCATCAGTTTGTAGATAATATAACCTGCCTATGTACATAGTAAAAAATCAATATAATGCCCTACATGTAATATAAGAAATAGAAGGGGAGTCATTTATAGTGAAATATTTCAATAAGTAGATACACAGGTATAACTACTCTCCAAGACAATCACCATGAATGCCATAGCTAAAAGTGCAGACTGATAGAGATAGGTTGGGCTTGGGACTAAAATGCCCTAAGAGTTGTTGCTGTCAATTCCATAGTTTTCTGAAATGGTTAACAACTCTTGGTAAAGTTCCACACAAGACAAGTACACGCTTCCCTCTTTGGGGACATTTTAGCCCAGGTTCCCTATAGAACAGAATGTGAGGCAGAAATAAAGCCATGATCTTCCTCCAGGAAATATAATCCCAGGGCAGCAAGGGTGAGGGAGGAGGGAAGTAGGTGAAGGATGGAAAGCAATACAGGACGATGCATTCCTGGGCAACCTGCTATTTCAAGACGAGCTTCGAGGCGACACAGAAGTCTCTGCATGGAAGAACCAAATGTCAGAACAGTCAGAACAGGGAGAAGGAAGGGAGCAGGAATCCTGGTTCCCACTGGCCACAGTTTGTCTGGGAGTTGACTCCCCTACACTTCTGGGTTATGTCATCTGGTCCCTTAGACAACTGCTCAGGAAGCCAGATTGCATCCCCTGAAGTGTGACCTTTTGTCTGAGTCTAGAAGTAGAAGGTGTTTCCAGAGACTCAGGGCCTGCAGGCACATGGTTTGTTGACCTGAGGTGGTGGACCCATGATGCTTTGCAGGGAGTCAAGTGGAACAAGATGCTGAGGGTGCTCTGTAAGGCAGGAGCAGCCATGAGAATTTCAGGAGGTAAATAAGCTTTGTCCGATACAACACAGGGATTGCATCCCTGGGAGATTCAGTATATGTGAAAACCTTGAAAAATTTTGTTTTTATATATAAAAGGAAGTTAGGTTTTAGGCTCAAATCATTACAAAGTCATTTTTCAACCTATATAAAAGTTTGGTGGAAAGTTTCAAAGACGTTTAGAACACAGGACAATTATTCACTACATGGGACTATTCCTTAGATTATAGGAAAATGATAACTAATATTTGAAGGTCCCAGGCATTGTTCTAGGGGTCTTGTGTAGATTGATTCACTGAATGCTTATGACAGTCTTATGAGGTAGGTCTAATTATTATCGCCATTTTATAGACGAAGAAACTGAGGCCAGAGAAGTTACAAAGCTAATAAGTGGTAGCACTGGGATTTGAGCCCAGTGGCCTGGATCTTGAGGCAATATTCATCACTCCAATGGCCCCAGCCTTCATCCACTAAATGCTAGTAGTGTCCTCCCATCAACCACTGTGACAATCAAAACACTCCCCAAAACTTCAAATGCCTATGGGAGCATTATGTTCTCCACAGAACTGAGGAGCTGTGGAAGGACACGGTGCCTGCTGGGGCCACTGGGCTGAGCTGAAGGTGTACGAACACCAGCCAAGATTAAGGATGGCGTGGGGTGGGAGTGGTAGGTAGGAGCGGCCCCGGAGTAAAGAGACTGATGAAGAGAAGGAAATGTGAACCATCCTCATGAAATCCATTTACTTATACATCTTGACAGCAAGACAAGCTGGGACCTTTGGATGAAGTGGTGGCTGGAAATTTTCAGAAGTTTTAACTGTCATCACCCAGATTCTAGTGGGGTGCCAGAAAAGAGAGAGAGAGAAACCAAAACCAAACCAACCTTGTTTCTGTCTTCTTACAACTCAGTCATTACTCTTTGTGGCTAAAGCCAGCCGGCTGTCACCAGACCCAAGGAGCCCCCTGGCATGCCAGTTTGTCCCCATCTGAATCTCTAATTCCAAGAATATCTTTGAAACCCACTTCTGCCGACAACTGTCTGGTGACTGTGGCTCTGTGGAGCCGAGGGGGAGTTTTTCCTGCATCTGTAGGGGAACTCTGGCTTCCTGGCTGGTGGTCTCAATCTGTCAAGCTGCTATGATTGGGGTGCCCAGACTGTGAGGGCAGGGGTGCAGAAGGGGAGCAGCCAAATGAACTCTGTAATCCAAACATCTGACATTGCCTCTGGTTCCTTGGGAGAGGAGCCCAGCTTTGTTCTGGGGCCAAAGCTCCTTCAGATCTCAACCAGCCAAGATAACGTCTAAGACTGCCTACCTCTCACTCCTGGGATACATACAACAACAATAATAATGATAATGGCTAACCCTTACCTAGCACTTACCATGTCCTAGATACTGTCCTAAGCACTTTGTGTATATTAACTGTTGCAACAACCCTAAAAGGGGCATGCTTTTATCATCGCCTACTCCCATTTCACAGATGGAAAAACTAAGGCACAATGAGTTTGACTGATTGGCCCAAGGTCACATTAGCCAGTAAGTGGATCCCAGGTATGTGTTTCTAACCACTGTACTGTACTGTCCTCGGCCTCTTCCGCAGCCCAGAGCTCCAGCCTGCCTGCCAGCTTTCCTCACCCACTTCTCTCACCCACAAAGCATGGGGCCTCTGCCCAGGTCAACAATCACAGTCCTTTTTGAGTTGAGCCACCTGTCTAGGGATGTTCATGCTATCTCTTCCTTCTCCCGTGCCGGGGGCAGGCATGGCTGATGGATCCCAGACTCGCTCTGACACCAGCCTGGATCCCAGCACTCTGGTGGATTTCAGAGATGAGAGGGCACATTCTGATTTCTTTTTTATCACCTTGAAGTAGAAGAATTCTTGCCTTCCATGCAGGAGACCCAAGACCAGTTCCTGGCCAGTGTACCTCATGGGTGGCTACCACCCGTCTGTCTGTGGAGGCTTGTGTGTTGCTATGATGCTAAGCAAGTTTCAGCGGAGCTTCTAGACTAAGATGGACTAGGAAGAAAGGCCTGGCGATATACTTCTGAATATCAGCCAAAGAAAACCCTATGGATCATACGTCCTGATCCCATTATGCATGCGAGCACCATGAGCACCAGGCCAACTTGGGGGTGGCTAACAACAACAAAAACGGCCTTCTTGTCCCCAGATTGACTTTTGCCTCCCTCCACTTGACTTTAGTCTTTTTCTTTGGACCTCCTTATCCTTGAGCTGAACCCTGGACTCTTTCACCCTCCACCTAGAGGGGCCCTGGCATCTGCTCCTCTTCATTCTCTGGGCCTCCATCATGCTCGCAATCTTGAATAACAATCTGGAATAACAGACCTCCTGGCCTGCCATGAACTTCCTGGACACTGGACATGCAAGGCCCAAGATGCCAGGTTGATGGCATGTAGCTAACAGAAGTATTGGTTCTTCCACTAGAATGAACAGCTATTTAATTTCATGGCTAACTCATGATGCCATTTATCCTCTAAAACAGGAAGAAAAAAAAAAGAAGAAGAAGAGAAACAAAAAACCCAAATAAAGTGGATTTCCATTCGGGATTGGATATGGCCCTATTTTATTTACATCTGAAATTCTAGAGTCAAAGGAATTCTTCCAGGCTTTAGGGTAGACCGGGCGTCCTCCTTGCCGCTCCCAGGCGGGGGAGGCTGGGGTGTAGGAGGGCCATTCCTGGGAGCGGCTCCAATCCAGGTTGTACTGGGCGTCAGCCCTGGCATGGTGCATCCGGAACCATTCGACCCCCCAGCTCCGTGCAGCGCTGCCAGGAGCCCAGAGGGCCCCTGCGGGTCCTTTGTCGTCGGCACCGAATGTGCATTCTCCAGTGGGCACAGCAGGCGACCGTGCTAACAGGGCCCTGCCAGAGCGCAGGATTACCGAACCAGCCAGCAGCGGCAGATGGTAGCGCTTAGAGCTAAACGGCCCTTAGATGCTTTGAACATCTTGAAAAGATTTCTTTAGAAGTTGAAACTTGGCTTGGGAGTGACAATATGGTTCAGTCTGTGGCTTTGAAAAGGCCTCGGGGTGGGATGAGGGGTGGCTGTTTCGTGTATCCCCCTCCTGCTTGGTAGGCTCTTGTTCCCGGAGCCCTAGTTTTCATGTGTCTCACGGAGGCCCCTGGATTGGGGCCCATTGTTTGGGAGTCTTGGTGCCCCAGTCGCCTGTATGGATGGAAACGCCATGCTGGCTGTCCTGCCCTGTGCTGTGACTGCCCATGGGCCTCGGGACAGGCCCATGTCCTCGGCACACCCAGTGTATGGGGTGCTGTGTCAACCCAGTGCAGGGCCCACAGACGCCGAGGTAGGTGTTTGAGTCCCAAACCTTCCGGCACCAGCCAAGACCAATTTACAGCTTCTCAAATCCTGGAGCTCTTGGCTAATTGCACTGGAATAATACCCTCCAAATCCCCACCCTAGGCTCGTCCTGTTTAACGAATCCTTTGAGGCAAAAAGGGTTTGATCATCTCTGTGCTCAGACAACACCCCTGCCCCCCCAATATTTTCCAGTCCTTAATTTGGTCACACCAACCTCTGTCAGGAAAGGCCCAACCTTCTCCCCAAGCAAACCACTCAGGGACATCTTCTGGGGTAAGACAGGCCATTAACTGGGCAGGAAGGTGATGTGAGTGCCGGGCCACGAGACCCGGCTGGCTACTGTGGTTCTCAGAGCTTCGGCAGCCAGAAGCAGGCTCCATTGACCATTCATGACCTGTCAGGTGGTCTACAGATGGAAACACGGCATTATTGATTTTTACTAGCCTGCTAAAATTGAAAGGGAAAACAAAAAACAAAAAACACCCTCCTTAAAAGCTCCCGGTTAAGCTTTGTTTCCCGAATGATAATTCCAGAGCTCTGGGTTCGTCAAAGGCAAATTTAAAATATCAGGTTTGGCAGAGATAGAATAAAATGAAATCTTCTTACAGCCATTAACTTCGCAGAGGAGGAGATCTCGGGCTCAGGCTTGGGGGTCCCACGGGAGGAGGAGACAGGATCATGGAGGGAGGGAGGGAGGCGGGAAGCTGGAGGAACAAAACAAGCAGCGCCTCCCTCCCCACAGTCTCTTTGATAAGATCGGATGCGGATATAAAGAAATACGTTGAAACCATTCTAAATTGACAACAGTTCCCAGGCTAGACACCCACAGGGGATGCACTTGGGGGAGAGGTCGGCCCATGGGCCCGCATCAGGGCACTGACTTGGAAAATGAGGAAATTTTGGGGCCAGGCAGATGTGCTCTCTGGGGAGGAAGCTGGAGAAGGAGGAGGTCTGCATTGTCCCGCTCAAGTTACTTATTTAGATGTTGTTGCTGCTGTTTTCCATTTTTCTGTGAGCTCTCATCTGTCCAACAACAGCTGGTTCACCCCTGGCTTGTACCCTCAACTGCACAGTAATATCTGCGGAGGTGT
The DNA here is from genome assembly GCF_000243295.1 of Trichechus manatus latirostris. NCBI lineage: Eukaryota > Metazoa > Chordata > Mammalia > Sirenia > Trichechidae > Trichechus > Trichechus manatus. The sequence continues at coordinate 7,321,862 of NW_004443999.1, forward strand.
CTGCCCTCCCGTTCAGCTTTCTTGGATTTGTGTGGTTCTTGTTGGGTGTCCTGTTGAGTCATTTTTCCTCAACATTTAAACATAGGCAAAGCCTCTCTGGAAAATGCCCTGATGAGTCCACCAAGGGCATGTACTCATAAGGTTGCCTCCTAGAAATGAGGGCCTTGCTTTGTGACTGAGTCACTAGAACCTCTGCCTGAGAGTGTGTGTGCGGTATGTGTGGGGTGTGTGTGTGTAGTGTGTGTAGTGTATGTGGGGTGTGTGTGTGTAGTGTGTGTGGTGTCTGTGTGGTGGGGGAAGGGGTGTGTATGTGTATATGGTGTGTGTTCTATGTGTGTAGTATGTGTGGTGTGTGGCAGGTGTGTGGTGTGTGTGTGGGGTATGTTGTGTGTGATTAAGTGTGATAAGACGTGTGCTATGTGTGTGGTATGGGGGATGTGTGGTATGTGTGTGGTGTGTGTATAGTGTGTGGTGTGTGTGTGTGTGATTATGTGTGATAAGGTATTTGCTATGTGTGTGATGTGTGTGAGGGGGTGTGGTGTGTGTGATTACGTGTGGTATGTGTGATGTGTGGGGTGCGTATGTGTGTGGTGTGTGTGGTGTGTGAGAAGGCTTTATCTGCCTGTCGGATTGAGATGGGAATGCTATTTGGCTGGTGCTGACTTCTTTCTGAATTGTACAGTGGCACTGCAGCCAAGATATGGATTGATTTATTGATTTTCTTGAAATTAAAAGAGCAAGGAGCTGGGAGCCAGGAGACCTGGGATCTGGCCAATGGATCAATCAGCAGATATCCATCGAGCACTGGAAAGCACTGTGCTGGGCATGTTGGGGAATTCAAAGAAGACAACAATCCACTCCCTGCCCCAGGCTACAAAATGGTGTGGGTCAGTCACCGATTTCCATCAGGTCCTCTGACTATGGGTCCAGAAATCACAGAACTTCAGGGTTGGACAGGGTCTTGGGATCCCTTTGTCCAATACTCTTACCATATGACAAGGAAGCTGAGGCTCTGGGAGTTGAGCAGACTTGTGTCAGATCCCCCTGGAACTTCCTCAGCTCTAGTCCATGGTTATTGACCACCTGGACAGCCTAAAAGAGAATGTGATCGCTGCTCTCAGGTTGACCCAACGAGAGTTCAACCTACCCATCTTCAGGATTTCTTTTCTAGCAGACAGGCAGGGTGATCATTCACAAGTGGTGGGAAACTCAGTGGAAATGACCCTGGAAAGCTCTTTCAAGGGGTGGGGATGAGAGAGACTTGGATTTGACCTACACTGTTACTATTGTTATACAACCATTAGCTTCATCCAGCAAGAACTAGATTCCAGGTGCTTTGCTGAGGTCCCTGCAGTCATCATCTATTTTAATTCTAAGAATAGCATCATGAGGTTGGTACAATGATTGCATGGGGTTTGTACATGAAGACATCCACATTCAGAGAAGTGAAGTAACTTGCCCAAGGCCACACAGAGAGTAAGAGGTGCCAGGACTTGAACGTGAACACCAGCACCCATGGTCAAAGTGTAAAAAATTCAGGGACCTATGTAGTGTTTGTTTCTGTGTGTCTCACAGACTGTAGAGAATGTATTTATTGCTGATAACACTGGCTGCTTTGAGATTAACATAGACAAAGTGTGTTCCAGCACCCCTTTATAAAGCCGAGGTTGGGTAATTGGACAATACATTTCCGGTAGACCAACCGTGTTCCCCACCACCTGTCTGTCAGTTCGTGGTACTGTGGTGGACTGCGTGTTGCTGTAATGCTGGAAGATATGCCGCTGGTATTTCAAAACCAGCAGGGTCACCCATAATGGACAGGTTTCAGCCGAGGTGCCAGGGTAAGACAGACTAGGAAGAAAGACCTGGTGATCTACTTCTGAAAATTAGCCCATGAAAACTGTATGGATTGGAACAAACTATGGCCCAATATGGTGCTGGAAGACGAACAAACATAGCAGTAATCATGAAGACGGTGCAGGATTGGGCAACGTTTTGTGCTGTTGTACACGGAGTCGCCATGAGTTGGAGCTGACTCACGGCAACTAACAACAACAGCAACAGACACCCTGTTTCATTGCGGTTTGGCAGCATCTTGTCAAACCTCATAGGCGTGTGGTGGGGAGGAGCTGTAATTAAGTCTGTGGCATCACAGAATCCACTACAACAGAATGTTAAATGATTGCAGTCTTGTGGTTTGGGGGGATCCTCCCTCCGCCCACCTAGAAAGATAAATAGTTTTGAAATAATTTTTTTTTCCATTTTAGAAATAAAATACGAATCCTAATTGCCTGTCATACGCCTTGCATACAATTTCAAGGTAATGATCAAATTCCTTTCTTCTCTGGTGATGAAATCTGCTCATGGTCAGGGATGGCCAACTTTCAGCTACTATGGTGATCAGTCGGAAATACACAAACAGTATGATGCCTGGTTCTCCTGTACATTCAGCATTTCCACCAATTACAGTATTTGAAGAAGCATAAAATCAAGATTTGGTTGGATGTTGGGCATGCTGTTTGTCTGTGTCAATGTCTTCAGGAAAAATGGCATTTGGCTACATAATATATATTTATATATATCCACTGAGAAAGAGGGGAGAGGCTATTTGGTCCTCGGGCAAGCTGGGTAGTTTTACTCAGACTCCATTTTGAGAAAGAATTATGGAGATGCTAGAAATTTCAAGGGCAACCTCTCACACACCCTTCTCTTCCTGCCTCCACCCCCACCCCCTTTAATTAGGTTCTTTGGTTTGTCCCTGACTGTAACCAAGGTAACCAGGGCCTAAGTGGAAAGGGCACTTCCTGGTCCCCATCTCCAGCAAGATGATAGACGCCCAGCAAGAGTTAAACTCGGAGGGGACCCTGGTGACAAGGGTGCACATTCTCCCTCCCAGGAGCTGCTGTGGCTGAGTGACAGCTGAATGGCTGCAAGTGTCACCGAGAGACGGAAGAAGGCCCGGCACTCTGGACAGATTTTTATCACTTGCGTGAATACTTCAAATTACAGGCATTAGTTCCCAGGCTTTGTTTAGCAATTGGTGCCGCAGCAATTGGTTTCTGTTCATTGATTTACATGCGTGCGCACTGTAGCTGGCTTCTCGGGATACCTAATTTGTGTCACGGGGTTGCTTTTGTTCCTGCGAACTCTTTAGGGAATGTAGGAGGATAAAAATATCATCCAGAGTGCGCAGTCCTCCCCACCATGAGTATGATCAGTCGGAGTGGGGCAATACCCAGATTCTCCCAGGTTAGGGCACAGGCAGGAGGCAGGCGGCTGGTGGGCTTCCCTGTCCGGACCCCACTCTCACATTGGCCCTGTGCTCAGGGTTGTTGTGGTTAGGTGCCATCCAGTCGAATTTGATTCATATAGCAACCCTATGTGTCACAAAGTAGAACTGTCCGATAGGATTTGCTTAGCTGTAATCTTTACGAAAGCAGATCATCAGGTCTTTTCCTCTGGGAGGTGCTGGATGGGTTTAAACTACCAACCTTTAGGTTAGCAGCCGAGCCCTTAACCGTTTACCACCACCATTCCTTTGTGCTCAGGGTAGGGTTTCTTAATCTTGGCACTATCGACATTGGTCCAGATATTTCTTTGTTATGGGGACTGTCCTGTGCATTGTAGGATGTTTAACAGCATCTCGGGACTATCTGCTACATGCCAGTAGCAACCCCTCCCCCAGTGGTGACAAGCAAAAATGTCTGCAGACATTGCCAAATGTCCCCAGGGGGCAAATCGCCTTGGGTTGAGAACCTCTGGCTCAGGGTACCCAGAGATTCCAACAGACCCAAGATGGCTATAAGAACTGGCATTGGATCTAGAGTTTAGGGTTCCTAGTGACATGAAGGTGTGTGGGGGTGGGGGAAGAGAATGAAGTTGGGGCAGAATCACCCGGTAGGGGGAAAAGAGCTACTTGTCATCAGAAAAACTAAAATAAAATTAGTCACCCTTATATAGACCTCACGGAGGCCCAACATTTATTGTTGTTGTTGTTAGATAGTCAGCAAGTTAACTCCAACTCACAGCGACCCTACGTAACAGAGTAGAACTTCCCTGAGGATTTTCTTCACTGTAATCATTACGGGAGCAGATCGCCAGGTCATTCTCTCGAGGAGCCACTGCATGGGTTTGAACCATCAACCTTTCAGTTATCAGTTAAGCACTTAACCATTTCCGCCACCAAACCCGTTGCCCTCGAGTCCATTCTGACTCGTAGCGACCCTATAGGACAGAGTAGAGCTGCCCCATAGGGTTTCCAAGGAGCACCTGGTGGATTGGAACTGCAGACCTTTTGGTTAGGAGCCGTAGCTCTTAACCACTGTGCCACCAGGGTTTCCATTTGCTAGCACCCTTAAACCAGTTGCCATCACATGAATTCCGACTCATGTTCCTACCCAGAGTGCACTGTCCCTCCCACCATGAGTATGATCAGTTGGGGTGGGGTAACACCCAGATTCTCCCAGGTTAGGGGATAGGCAGGGGGCAGGTGGCTAGCCCCCTATGTGTCAGAGTAGACCTCTGCTCCATAGAGTTTCCAATGACTGGTTTTTTGAAAGTAGATGCCAGGTCTTTCTTCAGAGGACCCTCTGGGTAGACTTGAACCTTCAACCTTTCGGTGAGCAGCTGAGTGTTTTAATCATTTACACCCCACAGGGACTCCTGCTAGCAGCTTGAGGACCCTTTTACTGCAGCTGCGGCAGCCAAGCACCGGGCCAAGGAGCCCCAGGCCAAACTTTGCATAACAATGCTCAGTGAGAGCAAAGCATAAAAGGGACCTCACTTTAGCGGCACTGTGAGTTAAGGAAATGTTCACTCTCCCACTCTCCCACTCTCCCAGAGGAGGACTAAGACCCTTATGTGGGGCTCTTTGGGCAGAATCCACCAAGTGCCTGGCACTGCCCCTGGCAGGCCCCATTCGTTTCCTCTAGGCTGGCCAAGTCGCCTTGTGGAAAGTGCCAAGCCAGCTCCTGCATGAACCCTCCCCCACCGGGGAGACTTGTTTATTAAACAAAGCCACTGTACAGAGCCCTGGCCCCCGGGGAGCACAGCAAGGTGGAAGGGCATGGGTCAAGAAGCCGGGGTCAAAGGGCTGACACTCAGGGGAAGACAGGAGATTAAACATCCACCTTTTCAAATTGGGAGGTTTGGATAATTAATTGGTCCCTGAACATGAAAGCTTTAAATGATTGTTCAGTGCAGTATCCATTCTGGCCTCCTCCTCGCTCCTTGTATCTGGGGTGATCCCTCTCTGCCACCCTAGGCCCAGAGCAAGGCTAGCCTATCCGCAAGTGGTCAGATGGTGGGGCCTGAGGGAGGCCTTTGCAGTGACTGTCCCCTCGGAGTCCTCTCCTCACCATTCTGGCCACAGTTCACCTCCCACACGGACAGCCATCCCCTGCAGGGACTGGGAAGCCACCGGCAAGTTGGGGAGCACAGCGGGGACACCCTGAATCGAGCTCCTGTTTGGAGCTCCGCTGGACAGACACACTCCAGTTGCTCTGAGGTGGACTTGCTTCCACCTCCAGAGCGAGAAACATACCGCGGAGCTGCTGACCTCAGGTGATTGCTGAGGGCTGGATAATTGTTTCTCCCACTGCCTGCCTGCGGGAAACGGAGAGATTTGTCCATTAAAGTCAAAAGTCTTCTTTCCCCTTGCCCATCCCATTTCATCAACATGAACGCAATGCGAGGCCATCCACAGGCACACACACAGTCTCCCTTGGTGCCCACCGCAAGACTGCTCATACAAACGAGAAGCAGGGACTTCTCAGGAACTCGAGTGAGCCAGTTGGAATCAGCCCCAGGGTCCCGGCTGCACGATTGGCCCTCTATGGGAGGGGAGCAGGCCCCTGAGCAGGCACTGCATCCATCCTGGAGAGCAAGACACCTGACAATCTACTTCTGAAAATTAGCCAGTGAAAATCCTATGGACTGCAACAAAATAGTTCCTGATATAGTGCTGGAAGATGAGCAAAAATACCAGTTATCGTGAAGATGGTGCAGGATCGTGTAATGTTTTGTTCTGTTATTTATGGAGTTGCTATACCACATGTACCACACACACACCTCACCATACATAATCACACACAGCACACCCCCTCACACACATACCACACCCCCATACCCCCCCATCCCACACATACCACACACATAGCACTCTTCTCCATGGCCGGCCCTGCCTGGTCCCCTGCTGGGCACCAGTGTCCCTAGAGTGTCCCAGAGGCTGGGCTTGAGGAGGGGACAGTGTGGAGGGCCATCTGGGGGTGCTGAGGAGCTAAGCCCTGGGGAGGGGCCACTCAGGATGCCCTCTGGGAAGCCCTGAGGGGCTGAGGCAAGACTTGACTGAAGGATTGGGGACAGGGGGCAGAGGAGGTCAGAGGTATGCAGGCATGCTGACCCCAGAGGAAGCAGCCCCCTCCAGAGTGACTGTGCTTCTTCTGGGCCTGCGTGTGGAGCAAAGGCTGAGGGGACAAGCAGCCAGGTGGGGGCGGGCCTGGGGGTGTCCTATACACCACTAAGTGCCCTAGAAAGGAATCTGAAAGGGCTCTTAGACCTGCCTTTCTTCTTTCTTGAGAGAATCAATCATGGAGCCCTGCCTTTGTGTGATGGTCCTGCTGGAAAGTACACTTAAGGAATTAAGTTTTCTAAAATTCTATAAATCATTATTCTAGTGTTGTCCCCACCCCCTCCAAAATCATTCATCTACTGAAATATTTAGTGATGCACGTGTCTGTGGGCACACTGGAGGCCGTGGGAGCAGGAAGGGGTGGGGGTAGAGGGGCTCCCTCGTCCTGTCTGTGCTCGCTCTGTGGAGGCCCAGCCGCTTCTCTCCTGGCTGTCCTCACGGAGCCCATAGTGGTCTCCTGGCCTCTGTAGGTAGATGACAGAGGACGGACCGTGTGGATTTCTCAGCCCCTGGATGGCAGGGAGGTGGAGTGGAGTCAGAATGAGGCCAGTGTGAGCACATGTGTTCATGGGGGTGATAAGACTGGAGGGGTGGAGGGTTAATGAGGCACCACAGAAGAAGTTCCCTGCTCCCATCACCTGCCCTGTTGGCGGCCCTAAGCCAGGGTCTGGGGAGAGCAGGGTTATGTTGAGACTTTGAGTTTGGCCTGAGGCTCATGAGGTGGGCAGGGGAGACTGGCCCTTTGGTGGACTTGGTTCCTTCACAGTGAGGATGTGGGCCCGATTCCTCTGCCCCAGACCAAGCCTGAAGCTCTGGCACTTTCCAGAATTATCTGCCACCCCCTGCCCCTCGTACACAGTCCCCTAACACATGACAGGGTCTACCAGAGCGGCCACAGCCAGGGTCCCTGAAAGACCAGCCAGGCCTGATTGATTTACAGCTGTTGATCTGTTTAATGTCCCTTCTCCCCAAGCGCCCATTGTGGCTGCAGAGGTGCTACATTACCTCGAAGACTGGCTGCTGGCCGCTGACACCAGCGCCCTGGAGGATGCTTGGGGAGGTTACAGGTGCAACAAGCAAAATGAAAATCCATAGTTTTTAAACCTTTATGAATTGAGAATGTAAACCTGGAAAATGGATCTGGAGTTACTAATGGACAATCGGCGTGAGCAGCCCATCCATCCTCCTGGCTCCAGGTTGAGGGCACTCGAGTTACTGCTCCTGAAAGGCGAGTGCACCCCCTCCCCCCCGCAGCCACCCTTCCCTCCCACCTCTCAGATCAGGAGAGCAGCTGCAGGCATGGGAAAAGGGCCTGCAGACAGCCTGCTGGAAGCCCCCGGCTCGCTCTGCCTTAGGTGCTGGCAGGAGGTGGTGGCGGTGGGCTTGGAGGAGGGGATTACAAGTGGCCATCTGTGGGAGAAACAGAGACCCCCTTCTCCATTCACACCCCTAGACCCAGGCCTACCCTAGGCCCCAACACAAAAATACGTCCTCTGAGACAAAGGAGACAGTACCCCAATCCAAACCCAGCATGCACCTGCAATACTCATGCTACTGGGGGAGGAGGGGTGGGCAGGGGAGGCCAGCCCTGGGGTCCCATCTGGTCCCAGCCATCCTTACATACAGGAGTATACTCCCCCCTCAGGCCTCGCACGGGGCCTGCAAACTTGCCTTACCCTCTGCACCCCAGGAGTCATGCACCTTCTCCCAGAGGCCTTTTCTGCCAACTCTAGCTAGTGCTGCACCCCTGCTCCCAGCCCTACATTCCCTCACCCTGTCTGCTTTGTTTCCTCCTTAGCAGTGATCACAGCCGGGCAGACTGCATGTTATATTTATTTGTTGGTTGAGTATCTGTCTCCCCTCACTAGGCTATAAGCTCCAAGAAGGCAGGGAATACTGTCTGTTTTGTTAGGAAAAGGACCTGGCACGTAACCCCAAACCCATTGCTGTCGGGTTGCTGGTGGGTTCAAACCACCAACCTTTTGGTCAGCAGCGGAGGGCTTAACCAGTTCACCACCAGGGCTTTGACACCTGGCACATAGTGGGTGAATAAAAATATTTGTTGAATGAATGAATGAATGAATGGAGATTCCGGAAGCGTGAGGCTCTTCCTTCTTTTATCTCTAGCACAGCTGTCTCCACCTCCAAAGAGGGGCAGAGGCCCCTGCGTGTTGCTCCCTGCAGTAGCTGACCTGACTTCTCCAGGGCCTTCCTGTTTAGTTGCCTCCCAGATTCCAATTGTATGGCCGCAGAGCCAGTGTCCAAGGCCCAAGGGTTCAAGGCCCACGGGTTCAAGACCCACAGGTTCAGGGCCCTGGGCTCAGGGCCAGCAGCAAATGCCTTCTAAGTGTTGGACTTGGCTTTGGGTCTTTGCCTCCTTCTCTCTTTGTTATAAAAAGAAAAGACTGGGACCACAGAAGGCTTGGGGGATGTCAAGTCCTTTTCAAGTCACCCTTGTAACGAATGAAGTGAGAATTGAGCAGATGAATAAAGATGCCTGTGCAATGCCATCAAGTTCCTTTTCTTAGTTGTTAGTGATACAAAAATCCCTCTAGCATCGTTTTCTCACAAGGCTTCTAATGGCCTTGAACCATTTAGCATTTCAAAACGCCACCAGAAAGAGGCAGGATCAATGACGTCAGACTACTGGAAATTTGTGCAGGAATACAGTGTCCACACTCAACAAACGGTTTAAAGATTCAAAATGGAACATTGCTCTTTACTGACTCAAGAAAATACTCATGAAGAATTTTGCTTTCTTATTGTATAAATAAGGAGCCCTGGTAGCACAATGGTTAAGTGCTCAGCTGCTAACCAAAACATTGGTGGTTGGAACCCTGCCAGGTGCTCTGCAGGAGAAAAACCTGGCAATCTTCTTTCTTAAAGATTAAACCCATTGCTGTCGAGGGGACTCCAACTCATAGTGACCCTATAGGACAGAGTAGAACTGCCCTGTAGGGTTTTCAAGGCTGTGATCTTTACGGAAGCAGACTGCCACATCGTTCTCCCTCGGAGCGGCTGGAGTGTTCAAACCACTGACCTTTCAGTTAGCAAGCGAGGACTTAACCACTGTGCCAGCCTAGAAAACCTTACGTGAATAGTTCTCCTCTGTCATAGGGGGTCGCTATGCGTTGAAATGCACTCCACGGCACCTAACAACAACAACAACAATTCTATAAACGTTCTACATGGCTCCTTAGCTCCCATTTTGCTTTAGCTACTTGGTGGAAAAAGTACCAAGAGGGTACACAGAAGGGGCAGGGATGCCTTGGGTGATTTGGAATGTTAGAAAAACAAACTAAAGCCATTTTTAAAGACAGTTTTACTGAGATCGAATTCACATACCATACAATTCACCCATTTAAAGTGTGCAATTCAATGACTTTTAGTATATTCATGGAGGTGTGCATACATTACCACAATCAGTTTTAGAATATTTTCACTACAAAAAGAAACCCAGTACCTCTTAACAGTCATCAGCCCTAGGTAACCACCAATCCGTTTTCTGTCTCTATGGGTTTGCCAATAGCAATGAGCGCGAGGATGGCACAGGACTGGGCAATATTTCGTTCTGTTGTGCACAGGGTCGCTGTGAGTCTGAACCGACTCTCCAGCACCTAACAACAATAACAACATAGATTTGCCTGTTCTGGACATTTTTCCAAATGGAATCATAGTATGTGAGCTTTTGTGACTGTCTTTTTTCACTTAACATGTTTTCAAAGTTCATCCATGTTGTAGCATGTATCAGAACTTAATTTCTTCTTATTGCTGGATAATATTCCAGTGTATGAACATAGGCCGTTTTTCAATTAGTTCAAAAACCTAAATATGTGAGTGAAGACGAAAAGGATCATAACAGGTAAAGAAAAGAAATGTACAGACATCTTAAGACTCACCTGAGTCTTCCAGCTGTAGGCTGACCTGAGAGGATTATAGCCTAGAAAAGATTCACAGAAAAGTAAAAGGAAGAACTTGCATCAGACTTGTTGATAAGATCAGGGGTAAGGTAATGTCAGAAAGGAAATACAGAGCTTTTTTTTAATATCATGTTTTATAAATATTTTTAATGTTTATTTGTTGGGAGAAGAAAGAAGGAAAGATATATTTGCTTTAATGATAGTCGTTAATGTTCTTAGGACCATGTGATTCACCACAATTAAGGCCCCACCATCCCTCAGCAGACCCCAATGTAGAAGGGAAAGTCTTTGGGGGCACTGAGACCTTAAGCTTGAAGAGAAAGTGAAGGCAAATTCACAATCTCTACACAGATGGTGGAGCCCTAATGGCAGAGTGGTTAAGAGCCTGGCTGCTAACCAAAAGGTCAGCAATTCAAATCCTATGGAGAAGTTCTACTCTGTCCTACAGGGTCACTATGAGTCAGAATCGACTCAATGGCACCAGGCTTGGTTTTTTTGTTTTTTACACAGATGTTATTACTCCCGCTGTTGGCACATTGCTGGCGTATCGCTTGCTGATGTCACACACTGACTGAGCCCATCAGAGCTGTATATATTGTTCTCAGGCCCCGTCCAGAGTCAGGAGACTGGGGACTCAGAGCAGTGATCACTGCTGATGAAGCAGTTGCCCTTGAACGTTCTCTAAGTATAGTACTCATGCTTGATTGCAGCAAAGAGCCAGACTTTCCCTCCCTAAGAACGCCTCCTTCTCACCCACAGGGGTGGTACCATGACCACGGCTGGCAGAACCCAGGACAACTGAGTTTTTTTCCTGGATATTTAGGATTGGGGCTCAGGAGCATTAGCAGTCTCTGTTAGCCTCTGGACTGTGCACACATGAAACGTTAAGAGTGGTGGTCTGATCCACATAGGGAAGCAGAGAAACTGGGAGAGAGAAAATCCACACGTCGATTGTCTTGGTTTCCTAGTGCTGCTGTAACAGAAAGACTACAAGCGGGTGGCATTAAAGAACAGAAATTTATTTTCGCACAGTTTCGGAGGTTAAAAGTCCAAATCAGGGTCTCAACCATGTTGATTCCTTCCTTGTCAGTAGCCCTGGGCATTCCTTGGTTCTTACCCAGCCTCACGGGGTGTCTGTTGCCCCCGGGTTGTTGTTGCTGCTGTTAGGGCCGTTGAGTCATTTCCAACTCATAGTGACACAGTGTGCAATAGGAACGAAACACTGCCTGGTCCTACACCATCCTCACAATGGTTGCTATATTTGAGCCCATTGTTGCAGCCACTGTATCAATCTGTCTTATTGAGGGTCTTTCTCTCTTTTGCTGACCCTCTACTTTACCTGATAACATGTCTAAACTACATAACATGTCCAAAGTACAGAAGATGAAGTCTCGCCATCCTCGATTCTAAGGAGCATTCTGGCTGCACTTCTTCCAAGAAAAGATTTATTCGTACTTCGGCAGTCCATGGTATATTCAGTATTTTTTGCCAACATCAGAATTCAAAGGCTTCAATTCATAAGTCTTCCTTATTCATTGTTCAGATTTTGCATGCATATGAGGCAATTAAAAATACCATGGCTTGGGTCAGGCGCACCCTGGTCCTCAAAGTGACATCTTTGCTTTTGAACACTTGAAAGAGGTGTTTTGCAACAGATTTGCCCAATGCAATATGTCATTTGATTTCTTGACTGCTGCTTCCATGGGCTTTGATTGTGGATCCAAGTAAAATGAAATCCTTGACAACTTCAATATTTTCTCTACTTGTCATGATGTTGCTTATTGGTCCAGTTGTGAGGATTTTTGTTTTCTTTATGTTGAGGTGTAATCCATACTGAAGGCTGTAGTCTTTGATCTTCACCATTAAGTGCTTCAAGTCCTCTTCCCTTTCAGCAAACAAGGTTGTGTCATCTGCATAATGCAGGTTGTTGAGGAGCTTCCTCCAATCCTGATGCTGCGTTCTTTCTTCATATAGTCTAGTTTCTCGGAATATTTGCTCAGCATACAGATTGAATAAGTATGATGAAAGGATACAACCCTGACACACACTTCTCCTGACTTTAAACCACTCAGTATCACCTCGTTCTGTTCGAACGACTGCCTCTTGGTCTACGTACAGATTCCACATGAGCATAATTGTGTTCGGTATGTGCTTGAATCTCCGTGTCTATGCTGCTGTTTACATACGTTGGTATTGATTAGGTTTAGGACACATCCTACTTTGATATGGCCTTATTAACATAACAAAGAAACCTTATTTCCAAACAGAATTACATCCACAGGTACAGATTGTATGCACGTATTTTTAAGCTGCACAATTCAATCCATAACACCAACGTAGTAAAGAGTAATTAGAGGCAGAGCAGCACGTGCTCCTACTAGCTCCACCTTGGGGGAAGGGCTAGGGATGACGGGGTGGGCATCATGTTGCAGCAAAGATAATGAAGGGAAAACTGAGTTATGTAAAAAAGCTAAAGCCTGTGTGTTGGAGACACAAATGAAAAACACATAAACAAGAAAAATATCTTCCAGTTAAGCTCTATGCAGAGAATTAAAATGGGCAAGGTCGGGGATTGGACAGCCCCATAAAACAAAACGGGACAAATGAGGCACAGGGACAAAAACTAGAAGGCAGGAGGGGCAAGAAAGCTGGTGACAAGGAACCCAAGGTTGAGAAGGGACAGTGTAGACATGTCCTGGGGTTGTTAACAATTGTCATAGGGCAATATGTGTACTAACTGTTTAATGAGAAACTATTTTTCTGTAAACATTCATCTAAAGTACAAAAAAAGAACTATCTATGTGAGATCACACTGACAACAGCAACTCAAAAGATTTGATGGGAAGCCCAGGGGGCAGTGAGTTGAAGATAATGGTGATGGAATAATCTGGAAAAGGATGGTGAGAATAGCAGCACAACTGGAAGAATGCAATCAGTGTCACTGAATTGTACTTACAAAAACTTTTGAAATGGTGTAACTTCGGCTATGTATATTTTCACCAAAAAAAAAAAGGTTGAGAAGGGAGAGTGTTGACATGTCGTGGGATTGTTAACCAATGTCACAAAACAGTATGTGTACTGACTGTTTAATGAGAAACTATTTGTTCTGTAAACCTTCATCTAAAGTACAACAAAAAAAAATTATATAAAAAATAAAAATATAAAATAGGGCAAGGTGATTATGACAGGGTGGCTATTTGAGATTGGGTAGGTAGGGTATCTGAATTAGTTCAAAATTATTTGTGTTTACTGTAAGTTTACAATCTCAGTGGGCTCTCTGCCTCTTGACCAAGTTTAAGAACCACTGAAGTAGCCTTTGCCGTTGCTGTTGCCACTGCCGTCGACTGGGTTCCGACTCATAGCAACCCTACAGGACAGAGTAGAACTGCCCCATAGGATTTCCAAGGAGCAGCTGCTGGGTTTGAGTTGCCGACCTTTTGGTTAGCAGCCAAACGCTTAACCACTGCACCACTATAAGAAATGCGGGGCCAAATCCTGCCTCCCGGCACATTTTCCATTCCCTCAGGGGGAGAATCAGGAAGCTTGCAGAGTAAATTCAACAGGATTTTTCTGAAGATCCCTCCTCTAAATGGTTTCTCCAAACCTCCTTAGCCACACCTTTCTCACTGAACCAGTATAATTTCAGGATTGCTGAGATTAGCCTCTTGATTCTATGAGTATAATTGGGGAGCCCTCCAGTAACAGGGACTAAACACCTCCCATTTGCATAGTTATGTTGTTTTTGTTAGTTGCTACCAAGCTGACTCTTACTTATAGCGACACCATGTACAAAATGGCCCCCAGGCTGCACCATCTTCACAATAGTTGGTATAGTCAAGTCCATTGTTGCAACCATTGTGTATTTTGAGTGTCGCCAACCTAGGAGGCTCATCTTCCAGCCCTATATTGGACAATATATCTTGTTGTGATTCATAAGGCTTTCATTAGACAATTTTCAGAAGTAGATCAACAGCCTTTCTTCCTAGACTGCCTTGGTTTGGAAGCTCTGCTGAAACACCATGGATAACCCTGCTGGTATTTGAAATACAGGTGACATAGCTTCCAGCATCACAGCTGCCATGCAAGCTATCACAGTAGGACAAACTGACAGACAGGTGGTGGTGCATAATAATAGCTAACTCTAAACTCTGAAAAAAATGGAAAATGGCTTCCAGAGTCAGAAAATTAAAGAAATTCATTTTGGGGAGAATTCAGAGTCTGTATCACTTCATCCTTCACTTGGGTACTTTTTCTATCCCCAATGTTTTCTTTACTTGGATTTTAAAAAGCAAAGACACCTTCTCTCCTTTAACTCCCTGCTTCTCACTAAAGATTTCTTTCCTGGAGGCAGAGGAAAGCTTTAGGGGTTGAACTTCTCAGGAGATAATGACGTCAGTTTGGGATCATTCACTCTTCATTGCCCTGGGGGATGATGATGGTGCCAGGTTGGGTAGTTATGAACCACCTTGAGAGAAATGCTTTCCCTCCACACAATGCTAGTGTTGGTGTTACTCAGAGGTGGAAAAGCTAGCTCAAGGAGACCAGCTGGAAGGGAAGACTCAGAGGGGCCCATGGAAGGAAGCTGCAGGGTCAGGTAGAAGGAGGATCCAACACCCAAGGTCTCCTTCATCCTATTTTGCTGGGGGAGGCGGGGGAAGGAGGAGGAAGTCAGACCCATCCATGTTCAAGTGGCTGAGAGGAAAGTTTTCCTTAGAGCTGGACCCATCTCATTCCAGAGAGAACAGGCATAGACCCCAAGTGGCCTGCAGGGACCTTAGGCTCTGATGCACTGGATCCTGTGGGTCTGTGAGTCTCACACCTCAAAGGGTGGACATGAGCCAGCAGCATGGGCATCACCTGGGAGCTGGTTAGGAACTCAGAACCTCATCAGGCCCCATCCCCAGACCTACTGACTCGGAATCCACATTTTAGTAAGATCTCCTGGTGATTCATGTGCATATTAGAATTTCAGAAATACTTCTGTAAGTGGCTCTGAGATGTCACAATGAAGAAACCAATAAAAAGTCCTCCAGATTTCAACCACTAGACGTTTGTCTGCCCGTGGTGTATGTGTGTGTGTTGTGTACTTGTGTGAGTGTGTGAGTGTGCATGGAGAAAACATACAATTCCATATGGGAAATTTCTGGAAGATTAGATGACTTTCCCAATGTGAAGGAAAAGAAGTTTCCCAGATAGTTTATCCCTCCCCACAGCATGCAGGACAGAACAACTAGTCCAGTAGGGACCCACAGAACTTGTATTACTGCATCACCACCACCAGTGTCCCCCCTCCCCCCACAAAAAAGAGAAACTTAGCAGCATAAAACAACAACCATTATTTATGGCCTGGCTGAAAGACAGTGTAGTGGAGACTGTTGACCAGAGTGCTGGCATGTGACCGCTCTAGCATGGTGGTCTCAGGGTGTTCACACTTCTTGCATGGAGGGACAGGGCTCCAAGAGCGAGTGTTCCTAGTGACCAAGGTAGAAGATGTATGACTTTTTATGATCTAACCTCGAACTAACATGGTATTATTTCCATCATAATAAGAGGCAGTCGTTCAAACAAGAACAGATACTGCATGGTTTAAAGTCTGGAAAGCTGTGTGTCAGAGTTGAATCCTTTTACCATTCTTATTCAATCTGTATGCTGAGCAAATAATCTGAGAAGTTAGACTATATGAAGAAGAACAAGGCATCAGGATTGGAGGTAGACTCATTAACAACCTGCATTAAGCAGATGGCATAACCTTGCCTGCTGAAACTGAGGAGGACTTGAAGCACTTACTGATGAAGATCAAAGACCACAGCCTTCAGTATGGATTACATCTCAACATAAAGAAAATAAAAATCCTCACAACTGGACCAGTAAGCAACATCATGATAAACAGAAAAAAGATCGAAGTTGTCAGGGATTTCATTTTACTTGAATCCATAATCAATGCCCATGGAAGCAGCAGTCAAGAAATCAAACGAAGTATTGCATCAGGCAAATCTGTTGCAAAAGACCTCTTTAAAGTGTTAAAAAGCAAAGAAGTCACTTTGAGGACTAAGCTGTGCCTGACCCAAGCCATGGTATTTTTAATTGTCTCATATGCATGCAAAATCTGGGTAATGAATAAGGAAGACAGAAGAAGAATTGAAGCCTTTGAATTATGATGTTGGCAAAGAATATTGAATATACCATGGATTGCCAGAAGCACGAACAAACTTGTCTTGGAAGAAGTGCAGTCAGAATGCTCCTTAGAAGCAAGGATGATGAGACTTCGTCTCACATACTTTGGACAGGTTATCAGGAGGGACCAATCCCTGGAGAAGGACCTCATGCTTGGTAAAGTAGAGAGTCAGCAAGAAAGAGGAAGGCCCTCAACAAAATGGATTGACACGGTGGCTACAACAATGGGCTCAAGCACAACAATAATTGTGAGGATGGTGCAGAACTGGGCAGTGTTTTGTTCTGTTGTATGTAGCGTTGCTGTGAGTCGGAACCAACTTGACAGCAGCTGACAACAACGTACTGGTCAAAGCAGTCACAAGCCCTCCCCCTCGTCCCCAGACTCAAATGGAAGGGGCGTAGACTCCACGTCTCCATGGAAGGAATGTCAAAGAATTGGTGACCATGGCTTAAAACAGTCTATTGTTCAGTGTCGCCTTCTTCATCAATTATCTTAGCTAGATCTTCTGGATAACTTGCTGCAGCTTCTACATCAGTACTTGCTGCTTCACCTTGCATTTTTATGTTACAAAGTTGGCGTCTTTCCTTAAACCACATGAACCGACCTCTGCTAGCTTCAAACTTTTCTTTTGCAGCTTCCTCACCTCTCTCAGCCTTTATAGAATTGAAGAGAGTTAGGGCTTTGCTCTGGGTTAGGCTTTGGCTTAAGGGAATGTTGTGGCTGGTTTGGTCCTCTGTTCAGGCCTCTGAAACTTTCTCCGTATCAGCAATAAGGCTGTTTTGCTTTCTTATCATTCGTGTGTTCACTGGAGTAGCACTTTTAATTTCCTTCAAGAACTTTTCTTCTGCATTCACAACTTGGCTAACTATTTGATGCAAGAGGCCTGGCTTTCAGCCTATCTCGGTTTTCAACATGCCTTCCTCCCTAAGCTTAATCGTTTCTAGCTTTTGATTTAAAGTGAGAGATGTGCGACTCTTCCTTTCACTTGAACACTTACAGGCCATTGTAGGGTTGCTAATTGGCCTAATTTAAATATTGTCCGGTCTTGGGGAATAGGGATGCCTGAGGAGAGGGAGACAGACTGGGAACGGCCAGTCAGTGGAGCAGTCAGAATACACCCAACACTTATCGATTAAGTTCACTGTCTTATCTGGGCACAGTTCATGGCACTCTAAAACAATTACAACAGTAACATCAAAGATCGCTGATCACAGATCACCATAACAGATATAATAATAATGGAAAAGTTCAAAATATTGCGAGAATCACCAAAATGTGACACAGAGAAACAAAGTGAGCACATGCTGTTGGGAAAATCGCGCCAATAGCTTGCTCGGTGCAGGGTTGCCACAAAACTTCAATTTGCAAAAAACACAATATCTGCAAAGTGCAATAAAAGGAAGCATAATAAAACCAATGTATGCTTGTATACATACAATGCCTAGAACAGTGCCTGGTGCAAAGTAAATACTAGGTCAGGGTTTTCAAGTTTTGCTTCTGTGTAAGGGACATTCTGTTCCTCTCTGCTCTCGAGGATTATGTAGGTTGTCCAGGCAGAAGAGAGGCATACAAGTAACAGTACCCCCAGACAGGCTATAGTGAGTGCTGGAATAGAGATGCAGACAGCTGTGAGAACAAAGCAGAAGGAGCTGGAAAGACTGAATATTGACGAAATTGTAAAACTGCAAGCCTGTGTGTATTAGGCTGCTGGGGCTTTGCCTAGACCTCCAATCTTTGAAATCTGCTCCCAGGAACCATGACTCTAGAGTGGAAGTTTTATAATCATACCTGAGCTTCGGCGATTGCTGAATGCGGTCTTTTGTAAAAAGGAAGATTAGCTTAGAAATCTGCCGGAGGACTGGAGGCTTCTTGACTCCTTTTGTATACCACAGGGTTTGCCATAAAGCTTGGTGCTTAACTGGGCTGAAGTTATAGCTTGATTAGGTATAGCCTTGCCTGGCTTTGCAGTTGATGTCTGTGTATAACTATTGCCTTCCCAAATGATGTAACCTTCTTGAGGAAGGATAGCGGTGTTCACTCTTCCTGCTTGTAGCTGAAGTTCTCGACTCTGATTGAGTTTTTGAGAACTTCAAGCAAACGTTCCATAGCAACACCCTTATGTAGCCACAAAGAAACACTCCCATGGAGAAATTTACAGTGCAAACACACATGGCATGTGTAAGGGGCAAATGGGCTCAAGATGCTACTTGAGGGTAAAGACTTTGACTTGTTTTCTTTCCTATCCCTAATGCCCAGCACACTGCCTGGCACAGGGGAAGGAGTCCATAAAGCTTCTTGAAGTAAGTGAATGAATGAATGAGGAAGTCATATCAATCAGGGTTCTTTAGAGAAACAAAACCAATAGGATCTATATATTAAAGATTTGTTTTAAGGAGTTGGCTCACACAATTGTGGGGGCTGGGAAGTCTGAAGTTTGTAGGACAGGCCAGCAAGCTGGAAACTCTGACAGGATTTTATGCTGCAGGGGTGAGGCAGGATTTCTTCTTTAAATGAGCAGTGCCTCATTTTGAAAGTGAATGGATACAGATGCAGAAACATGCTTGTCTCAGGACAGATAACAGGGCTTGTCCTTGTCAAGATGAAAACATGTATAAAATATCTCTTTACTAAGAATACTAAGCTTCCCTTTTGATATTAACCAGGTGTACTCAGGGGCCTCCTAGTGCCACCTGCCCTCATACCTTAGGTCCCATTCCTTCAGGACCTGGTGAGGGGACTGGTTTTGGTGACACTCCTGGGTCATGCGTTTGCATGGTGCCCAGGCAGCTCAAGGTGAACAGGATGGTTGGCTGCACAGGTACGAGGAGAGGTGCCAGAATGCAAATGATCTCACCTCCCACCTTCTAAGATCCTCTCCAGGCCTTACACTCCCAGTGCCCTGGAGTGGGCAGGGGAGTGGACTGGACAGTAACATGTCACAGGAAAGAAGAAGTCTTGTCTAGAGTAGAGCTGGGGAGAAAGCTAGTTGCTGTGGAGTTGATTGCAACTCAAGGTGACCCCATGTGTGCAGAGTAGAACTGTGCTCCATAGGGTTTTCAATGACAGATGTTTTGGAAGTCGATCACCAGTCCTTTCTTTGCAGGCACCCCTGGGTGGACTTCAACCTCCAATCTTTTGGTTAGAAGCCAAATGCTAACCATTTGCACCACCCAGGGACTCAGATCTTGGGAGAAGGCGGAGAAAATCAAGCCTTTCTCGAAATGAGCCAACAATAGTATCCATACCAGCATACAGAGATATGCATACACTCACATATATGTGTGCATGCACACATGCACACGTGCACACACACACACACGCACACACACTGCAAATTGCTATCAGACAGAACCTGAAGTAGCTTTTTACATGACTGCAGGAATGTGCTGCAAAGACTGTCCTTAGGAAAGAGGGACTTGTTGTGCCCCTTCCCCAGCTGGGTCAGGGAGTACGGCCACTTGCATGGGGGAGGAGATAAAACGAAATGTTGATAATCAACAAATTGGAGATGGCAAAATAAAACACAGCTCTCCAGGCTGTAATCAGCAGCAAAAGAGGGAGAGGGAGGAGTGGTGGTGGTGGGGGGGGGGAAGGTGAAAGGAAGGAGAGAGGGTAAGAGTGACAAAGAGAGGGAGAGAGACCAACAGAGAAAGAGATTGAGAGAGAGAGAGAATGCAGATGTTGGGCACAAGAGAGACTGAGCTCTGCCTTGCCCCAAATGCCCCAGTGAGAACGGAGTCGGGGGAAGAGAAGGAAACCATGCCTCCCGTCTTCAGAGCCACAGTGCTGTTGGAGTCTGCTTTCCTTCCCACTTGGTCCTCCCCTCTTCCCACTCATATTATGCTCTGTTGATTCCTCTGGCCTTTGCAAAGCCTCAGGCACTTCTCAGAAACCCTGGCCTCCAGGGAGCTCTTGGCTTTGCTCCTCTTTGCTCCAGCAGGAATGTGGTCCCACAGCCCCATCTGGTCAAGGAAGGGACTGTAGGCCTCAGAATAACAGTCACTACAGCCCCCCTTCCTCTGCAGAGGCCCACAGGGTGGGAGGGCACAGCTCCGCCCACTTGACCATTGCAGCTTGTCCCCTGCCCCCACATTTCCATGGTTCCTCCACTGCTCTCCATCCCAGCACCAAGACCTAGCACAGCCCTCACTTTAGGGATGCCTCTCCTCCCACCTGGGCTCCAGCCACCCTCCACCAGCTTCTTCTTCTCCCCTCTACATGCCCAAGGCATCAATCCAGCCAGACACCCATTCTTTAGAACATGCCCATGGCCTCCCCCAGCTGTCAGGTCAAGGTCAAACCCCTCTGTGATCTGGTCCACCCACCTCTCATCTCCATCCTCCCTGGCATGGACTCTCCAGTTAGGAGGCCAAACCTCATGGGGTTTCCTCGAGGAGATTCTCATGTTTCCATCCCTCCCAGTACCACCAGAGGTCCTGGGGTCCAGTGGGGAAGTCCCTTCTCCAGGGTATTGAGCTCTTTCCTCTCTAAGCCCCCATTCAATGACTTCTGACTCTGGAAGATTCCCATGGAAGCCTCTTTATTTTTCTTATTTCCAAAATGAGAAAAAAGGAGGTGTGGTCAAAAGGGCGCTGGCCTGGGAGTCAGGGACTGGGGTCTTAGAACAGGCGCTGCCACTAACAAGCTGTGTGGCCTTGGGCAAGTCTGCTGGCCTTTCTGTGAAATGAGGGGACAAGAGCTCTTGGTCCCTTCCCATCCCAACATTTATGATTCCAAGAGAGGCAGAGCCCCTAGCAATCTAGCTTAGCAAGATCTAATTTTGATACTTGCTGACCTGGTGCATTTCCTGGGGGAAACCAATTAGCCCTTCTCTATATTTCTTCTCCCATCTTTAACTTTGACACTGGGGAACATTAAATGTTGAGACACTCAACTTCAAGCATCTCTTTCTAAAAGTGCAAAGTGGCATTTTCTTGACATATAAGGTCAGTGGGGTCAAAACAGCCAAGCTTTGTGGTGACCCCCATTGAAATGGACAAAGGCAAAGCTTTCAGATGCATGCAAACTGTGCACCAGCAGATCTGCCGCTGTATGCCATGCAGTCCACGATTAGGGACCCTCATGCCTCTCACCTCCATGCTCTGTCTGGGTCATCTCTGGGTAGTTTCTGGGTCCAGACCTGGGGTACCCTTTCAGACGGCTACTGACAAGCAAACATGCTGGAGGAAAGCAGAGTCTGAAAATGCTCGAGGCTCCGATACGCTGCCGCAAAGATGTCAGCCTTCAGTAGGAGGCAGGATCTGAGGCTTAGATTTCCTGCAGGAGGCAAAGGGATAAGGCAGAAATATTGAGGCTAAGAAGTCAGACAGTGGGGAACAAGAGACAGTGATTCATGGGGGAAAGGGAGCCTGGTAGCAGCGATAAGAAGAGGAACAAAACGAGACACACAGGTTGTAAAGTCAAAGAAAAATAATTTTGGGAGCTAGCATGAGTCAAGAGTGGACACACACACTGGCCAACACCTCCTGGGTGGGTGTGGGCGCCTGAGTTGTTCTAAGGAAGGCCCTTGCCTCTGATGGAGAAAGCCCACAATATGGATGAACTGTTTGGAACATAATAAAAATGCTTAAAATATAGCCTGGAGGAGCTAGCTGGTCCTTTCCCACGTCTTTTTATTCTTACCCAGGGATCCTAGCTGGTCCAGAAGCCAAACTGTAAAATCAGTGAAGCTGGTCTTTCTCTACGTTTCTCTTTTCCGAGCCCGTGCCTGCCCTCCACCCTTGTATTCAGTAATACTACCCTTACTTCACCCTCACTATGCTCTCTCTCTACCACCCGTCTGTCAACTTATTGTACTGTGGTGACTTACAAGCTGCTGTGATGCTGGAAGGTATGCCACCAGTATTTCAAATACCAGCAGGGTCACTCATAGTGGACAGGTTTCAGCAGAGCTTCCAGACTAAGACCAACTAGGAAGAAAGACCTGGCAACCTACTTCCAAAAATCAGCCAATGAAAGCTTTATGGATCACAACAAACATTTTGTGACTCACTTGCTTTTCAGCAGGGATTGATTGCTGGAGGAGGACATCATGTTTGGTGAAGTAGAAGGCCAACAAAGATGAGGGAGACCCTCAGTGAGTTGGATTGGCACCGTGTCCACAACAATGGACTGGAACAAGCTGGCAATGGTGAGGATGACCCAGGACAGGGCAAGGTTTCAATCTATTGTACATGGTGTCGTCATGAGTCAGAGTTGACTTGATAGCAGCTATCTATCTATCTCTGTCTATCCTGTTTCTAGCTCCCATAAGCCTTTGTGTCTACCTTCCTTTCATAATGGGAGTTCATCTTGTAAAGCCATTCATACTGGGAAGTCTTCCGGTTATAGCGTGTTATCCTTCCCAAGGATTAAATCACCAATAGCAGCATTTTAGGCACTAGTTGGAAGATATTTGGTCAGGGAGACCTTCCCATAAGCCCTAAAGTCTTGAAATATAAACATTTCCTCCACCATTGAGTAAGGACCATTGGGTGCAAAAATCTTATTTTGATGCCATCATGAGCATTAAAATGACTTCTTTGGGAGGGAAAGGGAAGGGATTGAATTCCATCGTGGCCACTTTCTAGCAGTGTGACATTGTGCACACTTCTTTAACCTCTCCGAGCCTCAGTGTCCTAATCTGAAAACAGGGATAAGAATGGTAGTCTTTTCATGGAGTTATTGTGAAAATGGGATAATGTCTGGCACAAAGTAAGTGCTCAGTAAATATTTGCTATCATGCTTCCTTAAATTTGAGCTAGGCTTATGTGGAAACCTATTTGAAGCCTTGGTGGTTCCTATTGTTGGGGCTTGGATTAGATTTCTAGGGCTGCTAGGAGAGTGAACATTTTCTTTCCTTCTTTTTTTTAAATTTATTTATTTATTTAGATGTTGTTGATAATACACACAGCAGAACGTACACCAATTCAACATGTACAATTCAATGACATTGATTACCTTCTTCAAGTTGTGCAACCATTCTCACCCTTCTTTTCTGAGTTGTTCCTCTCCCATTAACATAAACTCATTGCTCCCTAAGTTTCCTATGTAATCTTTTGAGCTGCTGTTGTCAATTTGATCCCATGCACAGTAGATAGATCTTAAAAGAGCACAATGCTCAAAGCAGACATCCTTTACTAGTTAAGCTATTGTTTGGTTTTAAGAAGACTTTAGGGGATATTTTTGGTTTAAGTTTTAAAGATTATCTCAGGGCAATAATTTTGGGGGTTCTTCTAGCCTCCATAGCTCCAGAAAGTCTAAATTCCATGAGAAATTTTAAGTTCTGTTTTGCATTTTCCCCCTTTGATCAGGATTCTTCTATAGAATCCTCGATCAAAATATTCAGTAATTGTAGCTGGGCACCATCCAGTTCTGGTTTTGTGGCAAAGGACAGTTGTTTCATGGAGACAATTAGCCACACATTCCATTTCCTCTGCCTATTCTTTTCTTTTTTTTTTTTAGGGAAAATGGAGTTATTTATTGGATCTCAATTTACAACACAGATTAGAGTATTGTGATTCCTTCTAGAAAAAAATTACATACTCTAATTGTGTTTGTATGAGTATGTGTTTCCATCTTTTTTTTAAAAATCATAATAGTGAGCACAGTCAAGACACTATTACATCTTTAAATTTTTATCTAGTGTGTTTTGGAGATTTTTCCATATCAGCCCTCATTTTTTTAAAATTGTACTTTAGATGAAGGTTTACAGAACAAACTAATTTCTCATTAAACAGTTAGTACACATTGTTTTATGACATTGGTTAACAACCTCACAACATGTCAACACTCTCCCTTCTCGAACTTGGTTGGGTTCCCTATTACCAACTTTCCTGTTCCCTCCTGCCTTCTAGTCCTTGCCCGTGGGCTGTTGTGCCCCTTTAGTCTCATTTTGTTTTATGAACCTGTCTAATCTTTGGCTGAAGGGTGAACCTCAGGAGTGACTTCATTACTGAGCTAAAAGGGTCCAGGGGCCATACTCTTGGGATGTCTCCATTCTCTGTCAGGCCAGTGAGTCTGGTCTTTTTTTGTGAGTTAGAATACTGTTCTACATTTCTCTCCAGCTCTGTCCAGGACCCTCTATTGTGATCCCTTTCAGAGCAGTCAGTGATGGTATTCAGGCACTGTCTAGTTGTACTGGACTCAGTCTGGTGGAGGCCGTGGTAGGTGTGGTCCGTTAGTCCTTTGGACTAATCTTTCCCTTGTGTCTTTAGTTTTCTTCATTCTTCCTTGCTCCCGAAGGGGTGAGACCAGTGGAGTATCTTAGATGGCCACTCACAGGCTTTTACGACCCCAGAAACTACTCACCAAAGTAGAATGTAGGACATTTTCTTTATAAACTATGTTATCCCAATTGAGCTAGATGTTCCCCAAGACTACGGTCCCCACAGCCCTCAACCCAGCAATTCGGTCCCTCAGGGAGTTTGGATGTGCCTATGGAGCTTCCATGGCCTTGCCTTGTACAGGTTGTGCTGGCTTTCCCAGTATTATGTACTGTCTTACCCTTCACTAAAGTTATCACTTATCTATTGCCTATTTAGTGTTTTTCCATCCCCATCCTCCCCTCGTAACCATGAAAGATGTTTCTTTTTGTGTGTAAGCCTTCTCATGAGTTTTTACAGTAGTAGTTTCATACAATATTTGTCCTTTTATGACTGACTTGTTTCACTCAGCCTAATGCCCTCCAGATTCATCCATGTTATGATATGCTTCACAGAGTCGTCATTGTTCTTTACCATTGTGTAATGCTCCACTGTGTATGTACCATAGTTGTTAATTGTTTATCCATTCATCTGTTGATGGGCCTCTAGGTTGTTTCCATCTTTTTGCTATTGTGAACAATGCTGCAGTAAACATGGGTGTGCATATGTCTATTTGTGTGACGACTCTTATTTTTTTAGGATATATTCCTAGTAGTGGGATTCCTGGATCATATGGTACTTCTATTTCTAGCTTTCTAAGGAAGTGCCATATCATTTTCCAAAATGGTCATATCATTTTGCATTCCCACCTCTTTTTGGACTTGTCTGCTTTTTTGGACTTGAGATTTGTATTGTTCTCTTTGTTTTACATCCAGATCTCACTAAAAGACTGCCTCACTTCCTTCCAGACATTTTTGCTCTAAACTATCTTGGGAATGTCACACCTTGAGTAATTCCTAGTTTAGGTAACTTGAGTTGCAGTATTGGTCTGTGGCCATGGTGTGATGGAGCCAGCTTGCACTAGCTCATGAGAGCTGATTTTGCGCACCTTCTCCCAACTTTGTTTTCAATAACATCACCTGGGTCACTTGAACTCAGTACTGTAGGAACATTTACATCATGGAAATTGGAAAACACTACAGACCATGAGGTGTGTTGTTTCCCCCCTGAAGATCCAGTTGTTAAACATTTACCAGCACATCACTGGCTACCACCTACTTGACCCTTCCCTGGGGAGGCATTAAAAAAGGAAACTAATTTTGATGTTTGCTTGAGTTAAGTATACATAAAGATTTATAATTTCTATTATTATTTTACCTTATTTTGAGTAACCAAATAGTACACCAAAATAATCAGATGTGTTTGGAGAATTCTTAACTGCTTGTTCCACTCAGGCCATGTAGTTACTGCTGTTGCTAACATCGGCACCACGGACAGCGACAGCAAATCCATAAGGTGGCCAAAATTAGAAGAACCAAAAATAAGCCAAGGTTAAGGGTGTGGCTTGTCAGTGGGTTGAAAATTAGGAGACACTGAGGAATCCAGTATGAAGTAAGAAGGAAATTAATATTTACTAATATCCAGGGCCTTTGCTAGGTGGAAGGAGCCCTGGTGGTGCAGTGGTGGAAGGCTTGGCTGCTAACCGAAAAGACTGGTGGTTCGAACCCACCAGCAGCTCCGAGGGAGAAAGATATGGCAGCCTGCTTCCGTAAAGATCACAGCTTTGGAAATCCTATGCGGCAGTTCTACTCTGTCCTATAGGGTCTTTATAAGTTGGAACTGACTTGAAGGCAACATTTTTGTTTTGTTTTGTTTTGCTATATGATGCTCCCAGGATTCAAGTCAGGGTACAAGAAGAGACCAGAGACCATGAATATAAGTAAAAATGAGACCTTAACCTTATACAACAATTCAGGAAGGCAGTGAGTAAAAACTAAGGTGAAAAGTTAATGTTTCTTGGTAAAATGACCAAAATATAAAATAAGTGGGCAGGGAACAGCTGATTCACAGGAACTGAGAGGACGATTATGAGAGATTAAAGAGGAGACAATCACAGCAAGGAGACCCATATCCTGGGCAGAGAATGTGGTGTGGTGAACAGAGCAGTGGCTGGATCTTTCCCTGCCTCTGCCACTAACTTGCTGGTGACCTTGGTCAGATCACTTGACCCTTCCAAACTCTGGTTTTCTCATCTGTGAAATGAGGACATTGAACTACATGATCTCTGAAGTTCCCACAAGCTCTATAACTCTGAAGTATTTTTCCCAATCCAGGAAATTTCTCATACGCCCTTAGAAGAATTGG
This sequence comes from Trichechus manatus latirostris, assembly GCF_000243295.1. Taxonomy (NCBI): domain Eukaryota; kingdom Metazoa; phylum Chordata; class Mammalia; order Sirenia; family Trichechidae; genus Trichechus; species Trichechus manatus. The sequence continues at coordinate 7,348,874 of NW_004443999.1, forward strand.
AGTGGAAGCTGATAGATGGAATCCTTTGACAGGGGCAGAAGTTAAAATGAGGCCCATTGAAATTTTGGCTTTCATATTTTGTTGAGACAATAAATTAAGATAGGAAAAAAAAAAAGAAAAAACAAAACACAAACATCCCAAAGGGATTGAGACTTCTAACCCACAGCTATCCCAGACTGACTATTCAACAAATGAATTAAAGCTGAGACACACTGTGATTTTACTGTCTACTCCTTAATGCCTTGTCATCATCCAGGAATCAGCCTTACCTTTACAATTATTTTGGGATTTATCATAATTTAAGTGCCAATTTGTTAATCAAAGTTTTATCTAGGTACACAAAGGAAGAAAAAACACTCTAAAATACAACCCCACACACACACCCTAGAGAGAAATTGAAAAAATATGTCTAAGAGAAATATCTTCAGAGATGAAAATAGAGATTAATAAACCATGAGTTAAGAAAATTGGTCTATTATCAGATTTAATGAAAAAATGAACCTGAATTTCAGAAAACTTCACTTGAGTTTATATAATTGATGTTCATAAAAAACATTTAGGTAAGAAAGGAACAATATAGAGTTCAACTCTTTCTTTTAAGAGGTTTGTCACACTACCTATCTGTGATGGGTTAGAATCAAATACCACATTTGGTGATGTTTGGAGTACAGGGGCAGGTGATCTGTTATTAGATCATGCCTTGATGTATGATCTAGCTGCTGTTTGGAAACATGAGCAGACATTTAAAGAACTTTTGTGAAGACACCAAGGACACCATTTACAGCATGGAAATCTGCAGGACCCATTATTTCAGTCTTTGATGAAGGAGAGGCCAGCTGTATCACAAGGAGACGGACATACGTCTGGAGAACATAATCCCAGGCCTCTTGTTGTGGAGTACTGGCTTACAGAAATACAGTCTTGCACAAAATGTACAAGGTTCTCCTCAGTTGTTTGTATGATTCAAAGGCGACTTCCTTGAGCATGCAGAAATTCAGAGTGCAACATGGAAATCAATGTCATTGCCCTGTCTCCTGTCTTGAAATACCTGGAGTCACTGATCTCAATTTCCCCTAGTTCAAAAAATGTCAGTTCAGCATCAAGAGATTGTGTCGGATCCAACTCTTATTATTTGACCACCAGTAAGAAATGTTCCTGTCTCAAAGATTTTTTTTTTTTTTTTTTGCTCTACATAATCTGACTCTAAACCACCATACAAATTTAAATGTTTAGAGCTTGAAGGAATCTAGGGAGAACATCTGCCCCAGCTAATGGTAAGATAATGACCTAAGTAGGTGAGTGTCACTTGGGAGAACTGATTTTACCTGAGCTAGGGTGCAAGGTCTTTCAAATGGTAAAAATAATTGTTAACAAATTGCTGATGCCAGTGATCATGCTGTCACATACAACATTTCATCCCAACCTCCAACCAAGGCTAGGCCTTGCTCTTCACCCTCACCGTGCTAGGCACAGAGCATGTGGTGGTCACAGAGACGGACATGCTGCCTGCCCTCCTACAGCTCACAGGCTGGCTGGAGGGACTGGCAAGTAATCAAGTAACAAAAATACAGTGGGAGCCTAGTTGTTTCTTCAGAGATTATACTATTACCTATTCTAATTTTTCCATGTAGTTACTAGACACATTTAAACTTTGAGGAAACTTTGGGGTAGTGGAATTGTCATTGGAAAAATAGTAAAGGGTGCTAGAGAGTACTCTGGAATAACCAGAAAGTTGAACTGAAATTTTTGCTAAAGTCTGCTCATTTCTAGGATTTCTTAATTTTCACTTTCAGCTCATGAAGCTACAAACCGCACAGTTGTTAGTGAAATATATTCAAGGGCTCTGGTCAAAAGCCCCTTTCCAGAAGACTCCCCTGATTAATCTAGTCCAGCCACAAACATGAAATTTATTTAGCATTTCTCCATGGTTTATGTTAAATCAGTCCCTGTGCAGTGCAAAAGGTTAATGCTCTCTACTGGTAACCAAAAAGTTGGATGTTCGAGTCCACCCAGAGGCGCCTCAGAAGAAAGCCCTGATGATCTACTTCTGAAAAATCAACCACTGAAAACCCAGTGGAGCACAGTTCTACTCTGACACACATGGGTCGCCATGAGTCAGAATTGATTTGGTGGCAAATGGTCTACGGTAAGTCAAGGATTGTCATTTTTGTTTGTCTTTTCTCTCCCTTTTACTAACTTCTTTGTTTCCTCTGCATCCACCCTGTCTCCTCCACTAGCTTACAAGGGCAGAGAACACATATCCTAATTTTTTTGCCACTTGGCAGAGTACTTTGCACCCAGGAATCCCTTGTTCAATGCAGGAATAGTGGTCCTTTCGTCTTCAAAGACTACACAGCTGAGCATGCATGGTCACTACAGATCTGCCAGTGATTGTCTCTCTCACTCCTCCTTGTTTCTTAGTGCCTCAGTTTCCCTGAGCAGACCAGCACTTTCTTCACCTTCAGTTTTCCCACTGAACCTTTTGCACTTAGCTGACTCATTAACCACATGCTGAAGTGCAGGTGCCAGCAAGTTATTTAAAGAACCCAATGAAACTTGTAGACAGTCATCATTTGCTTGCCATGGTTACAAAGGCAAGCTGACAATAAGGAGCATGTGACAGGAAGTAATGAATTGTCCATGACCATGAGATGTGGCTTTCACGACAGGCTCTATTGAGGAGCTGCAGGATTGGGGGAGGGAAAAGTAACAAGACATTATTGATGCCAAAGAATAAACTACTTTGTATAGTGACACTCATGCTGTGATGTCAATTGGCACGGGGTCTTTTGGTGACTCAGATGATGAATAAAGAGCCATGATTCAAAAGCCGCCATCCTGAGAAGTCTCAATCCTGTATCAATAGCATATTCGTCATCTGCTTTAATAGGATGCAACAACCTTGTCAGGTAGTGGTCAGCTGGGCTGTGAGTCAAGCTGTCGTATTCCAAGACGATTGAATTGATTTGTGTGTTTGTCCTCATTTTGTTTCTAATATATGTGGAAAAGAAGAAAAGATACTTGTCCATTTTTCCCTTCTGCAAAGGACCACTATATTCCAGTTGGCGGTTACCCTTTGGGGGCTCGGGTGAAATGTGACTGTGAGGTTTAGCTGGGGGCTGCGCATGGACTTTCTGATCAGATAGCCCAGTGTCATGGTTTGAATTGTGTCCCCCAAAAACGTGTGTATCAGTTTGGCTGGGATTGTGTGATTGTCCACCATTTTGTCATCTGATGTGATTTTCCTATGTGTTGTAAATGCTACCTCTATGATGTTAATGAGGGAGGATGGGCGGCAGTTGGGTTGATAAGGCAGGACTCAGTCTACAGGATTGGATTGTGTCTTGAGCCAGTTTCTTTCGGGATATAAGAGAGAGAAGAGAGCAGAGGAACAGAGGACCTCCTACCACCTAGAAAGCGTGCTGGGAGCAGAGTGTGTCCTTTGGACCCAGCGTTCCTGAGCAGAGAAGCTCCTAGCCTGGTGGAAGATTGATGAGAAGGACCACAGAGAAAGAAAGCCTTCCCCTGGAGCTGATGCCCTGAATTTGGACTTTTAGCCTACTTTACTGTGAGGAAATAAACTTCTCTTTGTTAAAGCCATCCACTTGTGGTATTTCTGTTATAGCAGCACTAGATAACTGAGATGCCCAGTAAGATGATTTACATTATTGGTTTGAATGACTCCAGAAATCCTTGGCATGCTGCTAAATGTTTAACAACCAGCATTTGGTGGGGGTGGGGGTGGGGGACTAGAAGCCCTAATATGTAGCTTTTCCTGATTTCAGTGGAGTAAATACTCCCATCATGGTCTATTTTGACATGACTCCACTGAATGTGGAGTTGGGAAGAGATGTGCACAATTGGCTCTTACATGCTGGACCAGTGTCTCCAGCACTCCCAATACTTTCCCACAGCTGATCCCCCAGGTCCTTGTGAGGGCAAGTAAGAGTTTTATGTACCATTCTTTTGGGGGCCTTTAGAGACAGCTATTACTTACATTCCTAGACAGCAAGTCAGGAGTTGAGTAGCCCCCTTAAGTAGGGTGGACCATATAATTTATTGGCTTAACAGAGACATCTCTGAAAGTAAAATGAGATATTATTAATAATTACACTAGGACAACTAGGACTGTGTTGGACAAACCAGGACAATGTGGTCACTCTCCTCTGAGGCAAAGTATGAACTTAGTAGGGAGCAGACATTGTACCCATTTGAGACTCCTCAGAATTCTCCATCCCAAAGCATGGTTCTCTGCCCATGTGGGAGGATCATGCTGAGCTTCCCACTCAGCATGGAACAGCTGTCAGCCTGGGGGAGGAAGTGTCTTAGTTTCCTAGAGTGGCTATAACAATATATCATCTATATGTTGATTTTTTTGTTTTTTCTTTTCTCTAAATATTGTGTTTTCAGAGAAAGTTTACACAGCAAATTAGATTCCCATTTGACAATTTCTACACAAATTTTTCAGCGATATTAAAGTTACATTTTTTCACAATGTGTCAGCATTCTCTTTAACTGCATTCTGGTTGTTCCATTTTCAGTTCTCTAGTTTCCCTACCCCCTTATCTTCTCATCTTTGTTTTAGAGTAACTGTTGACCTTTTGGTTTCATATAGATCTTTTTTTAAATTGTGATTTAGGTGAAAATTTACAGAGCAAATTAGTTTCTCACTTAAAAATTTATATACAAATTGTTTCATGGCATTGACTGCAATCCTGCATTGTGTCAGCATTCTCCTCCTTTCCCTTTACACCCCAGGTTCACTGTGTCCCTTCTTCCAGTTTTCCTGTCCCCTCCCGCCTTCTTATCTTTGTTCCTGGGCTAGTGTTGCCCATTTGATCTCGTATACTTGTTTGATCTAAGAAGTACATTCCTCACCTGTGTTATTGTTTGTCTTATAGGCCTGTCTAATCTTCGGCTGAAAGGTGAACTTTAGGAGTGGCTTCGAGTCTGAGATAGAAGGGTGTCGGGGGGCCATAGTCTTGAGGGTTCTTCCAGTCTCTGTCAGACCAGTAAGACTGGCCTTTTTTGTGAATTTGATCGTTTGTTCTACAACTTTCTCCTGCTCTGTCTGGGACCCTCTGTTGTAATCCCATTCAGAACAGTCGGTAGTGATAGCTGGGCACCAAGTAGCTGGTCTCGAGGTCATGTAGGCTGTGCTTCATGTGGCCCATTAGTCCTTTGGACTAATTGCTCCCTTGAGTCTTTAGTTTGTTTCCCTCTCCTTTGCTCCAGACTAGAAGAGACTGTTACTTGTATCTTAGATGGCTGCTCGAAAGCTTTCAAGACTCCAGATGCTACTCACCAAAGTAGGATGTAGGACACTGTCTTTAAGAACTATCTTGTGCCAATTGATGTAGTTGTCCCCCAAGCATATGGTCCTTTGCCTTCAAGCCTGGGAACTTCATCCCATGAGGTGTTGGTTATGTCCAAGAGGTTTCCCTGACTGTGCCATTTGTGTGTTCTATTGTCTATATTAATATATAAGGAGCACCTACAGTCACGTATTTAGAAATTTCCACTTCCGAACCTGTATCTACCAGTGAATGTGTTCCCCTACTCTCTCCCTTACCTCTTGGCATATCTATCTATGTACTATTTGTAGATTACTGTTAGTTGATTCTATTGTTGCAGGATTGTCCATGCTATAGTAGTTACCATAGTTGTCCTTTATTCCTGCATTCCTGTCACTGTCCTCTTTTGCTTTGGTCATTGTATATTGTTTTAAAGGAAAAAATTCAATTGCTCATAGTTCAGGAGGCTAGAAGTCCAAATTCAAGGCCTCGGCTCTTTCAGTTTCTGTAGCCCTGGGCATTTCTTGGCATTCCTTGGCTTATAGATGGATCTTCACATGGTGTCTTCCACTGAGTATGACACTTTTTCCATGCCTATCCTTCTCTTTTACAGGCTGCCATTCAGAAGGGATTTGGATTGGGACCCACCCTACTCTGATATGCCTTTGTTGATTTAACTGATAACATCTGCAAAGAAAAACCTTATTTCCCCAAACAAGGTCACATTCACAGATACAGGGGGTGAGACATCAACATACCTTTTGGGGGGAACAGAGGGGCAAGGTCTGCATAGCTCAAAGAGCCATGTGCGTTTTCAGGCTTACAGCTTCCCTGGATGCATAAGGAAACCATATTTTCACCCACTGCAAATGTACTTTTCTGTCTAAGTAATTGTGGGAGCAGCTAGGTGCTTCTCTTGTTGATCAAAATCCAAACTTCTTGTCCTTTTCTTAAAAAAAAAAAAATATATATATATATACATATAAAAATATATATACCTATGTATCTATGTATGTACACACATACATATACACACATACATATGTACACATATATTCACACATACATATATAGAGGCGTATATATTTATTTATGAGTGTGTGTGCATATACATTCTGTGGAAGCCAAATATAATTCAGTAAATAACCCTCTACACCACTCTAAACATGCTTCTGATCTTTGCTTATGAGTGTGCAGACATAACTATTGATGGAATTGTAATCAGCATGTGCAAACTCTCGTGTGTTCTGTTTCTTCCCATTTAACATTATTTCACATACTCATTTCCATATATTGACATAATCCACATGCTTATCATGTTTTATGGCAACCTAGTACTCCGTCATGTTGACACACTATAGTTTTACATCCTGTTCACCAAAGACAAAATGCCCTGCTTCCTGCAAACTGGTTGTCATGACGGCAGGTCGGCGGGGAGAGCTCTGGCCAGCTAGCGCTGTGGGAGGAGTAGAAAGCATGGGTGGGCAGAGAATCGATGCTGATCAGTAACTGGTGATTTCCCTTTTGGAAGCGAATCTCTAGCTGGTCACTGCGACGTGCACAGATGTGGGGCACTGAAGCAATGCTAGAGCTTTCACAAAATCCAGTAGCAACACTCACCAGACTTCTGCTTTTATGACGTTCAGCTCTTCTAAGGTCCCAGACAGTAAAAGAGGCCACACATCAATCAACACATTTAACAAAGAATACCAGAAATGGACTGACACGGTGGCTGCAACAATGGGCTCAAGCATAGCAACGATTGTGAGGATGGCACAGGACCGGGCAGTGTGTCGTTCTGTTGTACGTAGGGTCGCTATGAGTGGGAACCGGCTCCATGGCACGTAACAACAACAAAGAGATTTCTGCATGACACCTAAGAAGGAGATCCACTAGTCGATCTAGTCAATCCCAACTCATAGCGACCCTATAGGACAGAGTAGAACTGCCCCATAGGGTTTCTAAGGCTGTAGTCTTTACAGAAGCAGACTGGCACATCTTTCTCCTGCCGAATGGCTGATGGGTTCAAACCACCGACCTTTTGGTTAGCAGCTGAGTGCTTTAACCAGTGTGCCACCGGAGCTCCTTAAGAAGGATATAGGTGTTTTAATTATGCAGCTGCATAATAAATTCTACTATACCTTCTGTGATTTCTGAGGGACATCCATCCAGCTGCCTAGGTGGTGTCGCCAAGGCCACAGCAGCTGGAAGGTAGAGAATTTGACTTTGGAGGTATAAGGCCATGAGAGGAGGGCCTGGCCTGGGACCCAGGCCATAGAGTTCATCTCCTCTTCATTCAGAGTCCAGGCCCACATTGCGCCATTGCTTTGCATGAGTGTTGGTTTGGTTCCTGGGGACCATCAATAAACAGTATAAAGGAAGAAGGTTACATTTGAGTGTAACCTTTGGCCTTGAACCTAAGGCTAAGTTAATTAAATTTGGTTCCCTTCTTGTTGGGGTTAGAGAACTTGCTTATTGGGGAGGTGTAGAGTGGAGATTTGACCTATGCCATAGTGCTTACTCTGTGCCAGCCATTGGTCCGTGCGCTTTACACATATTAACTCATTTAAGCCTCATAGCAATTGTACTAGATATGTACCATTGTATCCCCATTTTATCAGAGGAAGAACCACAGACAGGGTGGGCTGACTGCATCCATCCAAGCACAGCCTTATGGGCTGAACAATAGAAAACAACTAAAATGATTAACCCCTATTTTGCCTCTAATTTCCTTCCTAAATAGATTTTTCCTCTGCTGATGAAATCTGTCTCAATTTGGGGGTGGGTGGGTAGCTAGGGGAGTCTGGAATGGTTTGGAACCAGAAGGTCTCGTATGTTTGTAGGGAAAAATATAAGGAGGGATTAGATTATACTCTCCAGATATAATGGGGAAACCATAGGCCCCATAATGGTTTATCCAGCCATCCAGCCAGCCAGCCAGCCAGCCAGCCATCCACTCATCTATCCATTTATTCATCTGTATACATCTACCTGTCTATCTATCCATTTGTCTATGTATCTATTTATCCATCCATCTATCCATGTATTCTTCTATATTTCTATCTGTCTCTCTATCCGTTTATCTCTTTATCTATCCATCCATCCATCATTTTTGCGTGAGGTTGTTAATAGCGGTGTTGAGGCCACCGATCAGGATGCCGGCCGCCTGGTGTGTCATCCCCTCACCCTGTTTATGGCCATCATAAAATGTCTGTGGATTGTCCAACAGCTGATTTTCCAGAGTCTTTTTCTACTGTCTGAAGGATCAGAAAAAAATCTATCAGCTAGAGAAATTAAGCCATTTTTCTTCAGGGGAGAGAAATGCTACAGTGGATTCTAGATGAATGAAAAATTGGTCTGCATAGTAATGAGACTAGAGAGAGATTTGGAAGGTTTGTAACTGGCTCCAGGCCGAGGCCCCTGGGAAAGACACTACATCAAGTCTCTGGGAGTAGGCCAGCTTGGCTCTTGGGGCTTCTGCTGTAGGGAGTCAGGTCCAAGGACATCATCCTGTTTATTCTCCCTGCCATTTATTTTTCCAAAAGGCTAGTTGTCCAAGTGGTTTTACTGGTAAGAGGAAATTACAAGGCCCATCTTCCAATTATTGTCCTTTGTTCCCACTGGTGTAAAAGCCCGATTGCTCCTCACAACTCACGCAGGACGATGTCAGAGAGAGGAGTCCAGCCTTGGGAGAGGGCGGGTCCTGGCAGAGAGGGAGGACATTAACCCAAATATGATCCAGGTATAATGCTATGACCGGCCGGAAACCTAATCACGGCCCATCTATGGGCCTTAACAAATAGGAGCAGCCGCTCTGATGACAGTAAGCAGGTTAATGGGAAACCACAAAGCAAGAGAATTCACTTACGGATGCCGGTCCAGACCCGCCCTTGCTAGGGATTCATTTCCTGTGGGGTTCAGACGCTGGCCTTCCTGATTTATCCTGGAGTTCTGGTACAAAAAGGTCATTCCTCACCCGTGTGGGTCTTGGGGACAGAAGCTACTTTGTCTTGTCACCGCTTTCTCAGGATGAGTCTTCTGCCGGTTTTCATTTCCTAATGAAGGGCCCCATCGTGGCAGAGGATGAGCGAGGGCTGTGGCAACGTGAATGCAAATCCTCTCTCTTAGGTGGTGCGTTAGTCACTTAATCCCTCTGAGGGTCAGTTTCATCGTGGATAAGGTGGAGAGGGGGCTGTATGTCCTTCAGAGAAGCTGTATCCACATAGTAGGTGCTCAATAAATGGTAGCTGGTATTATTATTATTATTTTGTCTGTCTGTCATGAGCTGAGGGGCCCCAAATTCTTGCTCTTACCAAATATTTCTTGATCTACAATGTCTATAACCAGTTGTCATCAAGTTAATTCAAACTCATGGAGACCTCATGATGTGTCAGAGCAAAACTGTGCTCCAAAGGGTTTTCAATGGCCGACTTTTCAGAAGCAGATTGCCAGGCCTTTCTTCTGAGGCTCCTGTGTCTGGATTCAAACCTCCAACCTTCCGGTTAGCAGCCAAGCACTTAACTGTTTGCGCCACCCAGGGACTCCAGAAGGATGGTACTGAAGTCAAATTTGACCCAAGCCTTTGGCTTCTAATGACTCTATAGCCTGAACATGAACATTGCTTAGGGGAGCCAAGGGTACATGCGCTAGCCACTGACAGTGATCCAGCCCTGCCCACCTGTGACCGGGTCCAAGCCTGGGATTTGAGTCAGGCCCAGCGTAGGGAAGTCACAAACACTGCCAGCCATAACTGCACCGCAGAGACCTGCTGCATTGTTTCTCTGGCTCTTGCGGGGAGGGGTACAGAGGCCATTGTCTTTCAGAAGACAGAGCTCTGGAAGGGTCTCCAGACTCTAGGTCCAGGACAGAACTTCCTGTCACTCTTAGTCAGGGACCCTCACCCCATCCGGCTCTCCCATGGTGGCTTCCTCACGTCCCGTGGCCTCCAGAGGCAGCAGCCCTGCGTATTTGCACCCCTTCCACCAACCCTCAGTCTGAGGGGAGGGGAGATGTCAGGCCGCGCAGGCCAGCCAGGAGCTTCCCACTTCAGGTTTTCCAGCTTGCCGACGAGGCAGGCCCCAGGCCAGGATTTCTGCTGAGGCAGGTGAGCCCCTGGGACCTGACCTCTGCCCCCTGTCCCTCGGCAAGGCCAGTTGTCAAGGAGATGACAGGATTGAATTCCAAGTTAAAGGAACCAATCTTGTCTCTCTAATTTTATCTTCACTCTCTCTTCCTCTCTCCCTTACTTCTTCTTTTATCACATGCAGCTGTGAAGAGAATGGTGGTCATTTTCTAACTTGTGACCAGATCATTACTTTTTAAGATAGGACCT
>NW_004443999.1:7359599-7405790 GCF_000243295.1 Trichechus manatus latirostris
GGGCATGTCTTCTGGGGTTCCTCCAGTCTCAGTCAGACCATTAAGTCTGGTCTTTTTACTAGAATTTGAGTTCTGCACCCCACTTTTCTCCTGCTCCGTCAGGGACTCTCTGTTGTGTTCCCTGTTAGGGCAGTCACTGGTGGTAGCCAGGCACCATCTAGTTCTTCTGGTCTCAGGCTAATGGAGTCTCTGGTTTATGTGGCCCTTTTTGTCTCTTGGGCTAATATTTAGCTTGTGTCTTTGGTGTTCTTCATTCTCCTTTTCTCCAGGTAGATTGGGACAAATTGATGCATATTAAATGGCTGCTCACTAGCTGTTAGAACCCCAGACACCACTCACCAAAGTGGGATGCAGAACGTTTTCTTAATGAACTTTGTTATGCCAGTTGACCTAGATGTCCCCTGAAACCATGGTCCCCAGAACCCTGCCCCTGCTACACTGTCCCTTGGTTGTGTTCAGGAAAATTCTTAGTAAAGCCATGTTATTCTTCTTGCTTGTCTCCACCCAAGCTCTCTGGTTGTAACTTCCCTCTCTGTGCCCCAGCTGCCCATTCCTTACGTCCAGAGTGGCTCAGTATATCATCACCTGCATATGAATAGCAGCCAAATTTCTCCCTCCCATCCATGGAGGCTTTCCCAACCTGTATCTCCAGTTATTTCCAAGAGCACTAATAAACTTCTCTGTAGGGTGACCCTATGTCCTGGTTTGCCAGATACTGTCACAGTGTGATTGTCATCCCAGCATAACCATTAACAGCATGTCCTTTTTGACTCAAATAAAGTATTCCAGTTTGGACAATAAATTATATGGTCACTCAACTCACACGCAACAGTGTAATTATCAGGCTCTGTAGACAGAACACCTTCAATGTTACATAAATGTTAGTGGCTTCTCATAAGAAGTCATAGCAGATAGCGTAGAGGGGGAGAGAGACATCAAGGAGTGGACCTCACTGAGGGACTCCATTGAATTATGCTCATTTACCTTGGTGTCCTCAGAACCTAGCACAGAGCCCGGCACACAGTAGATGAGCGGTTCTCAGATTTTTTGATGTCAGAACCATTTTAAAAATTATTGAGGACTCCAAAGAGATTTTATATGGATTATACTTCATAATATTTACTGCATTAGAAATTAAAGAATGAAAGAAATATCAATCTATTTAAAACTACAATAAACATATTAAATGTTAAATAATAGTTTTACAAAAAATAGCTATATTTTCAGATACAGAGAAGGGTAACCAGGAGAGTGATTTGATTTAAATGTAGTGAGAAGAGTAGCATTTTGCAAATCTCTTTTAATGTCTGGCTTAATAGCAAATCTCCGGATTCCCTTATCTGCTTCTGTATTGGGTCTTGCTTTAAACCTGTTGCCGTCGAGTTGATTCCGACTCACAGCAACCCTGTAAGACCCCATAGGGTTTCTGAGCTGTAATATTTATGGGAGAAGGCTGCAACATCTTCCTCCCACAGAGCAGCTGGTGGATTTGAACTGCTGGTAAGCAGCCAGGCACTTAATCACCACGATGCCAGGGCTCCTTTGATCTTACATTAACACTCATCAAGTAGCTACTGAAAAACTCCACTGTACGCCCATGAGAGAACGAGAATGAAAAACACAAACAAAGTCTAGTACTAGAATTTTTTGAAAATAGCTTGGACCGTGTGGACTCCCTAAAAGCATCTCAGGGACCCCCAGGGGTCCCTGCACCAAACTTTGAAAACCACTGTATTCGATATTTAGTTAGAACTTGTTAAATAAAACAAGTATTAATGTGAAAAATGCATAAGAGAAATGTGGAAGCTTCCGGTGGGTAGGTGGCAGGGGTGGGGGAGGTATCATTTGTACTTGCTGGAATATTGCTGTGTATTTTAATCAGCAAACTTAGGTGTCACATTACGGTTTAAATTTTTTTATGGGGGGAGGATAGGCCTGAAGGCCTGTCATAAAAAAAATCTTTTCCATGGAAAAAGAAGAAATTCCAAGCAATAAATTGGCAAATTTTTGAACATATTTAGGTGTATGTGTGAAAGGTATGCATGCAATTCCTAAGTCATTGGGGTGAGGAGAGGGTATATTCCATCTGTTCTGATTAAATTATGAACTCCCTAAGGTTGGGGCTACATTTTCTCTTCCTTTTGACTGCTGTTGTCTAATATAGTAGCCACCTGTGGTTGTTGGGCACTTGAAAGGTGGCTAGCCAAACTGAGATGTGTTATAAGTATAAAGGAGCTCTGGTGGTGCAGTGGTTAAGAGCTTGGCTGCTAACCAAAAGGTTGGCAGTTTGAATCTACCAGCTGTTCTTTGGAAACCCTATGGGCCAGTCCTACTCCCTCCTATAGAGTCTCTATGAGTTGAAATCGACTCAACGGCAATGGGGTTTTTTTCCCATAAGTATAAAATACATACCAGATTTTGAAGACTTAGTATGAAAAAATAAAACACAATAATCTCATCAATCATTTTAAAATATTAAATACATGTTGAAATGGTCTTTTGGATGTCTTAGATTAAATAAAATATACTATCAAAATTAATTTCACTCGTTTTTTGTACTTTTATGAATCTGACTACTAGAAAATTGAAAATTACATATATGGCTGGTGTTTGTGGCTTGAGTTTTGTATTTCTGTTGGACAGCACTGCTTCAGGCTCTGCTGTGTTACCTGGGACAGATGCTTGTAATTGTTGGCCAGGTACTTACATTAACATAAACACGTAGCAAAGGTTTACCTGGCTCACTCAGCCAAAGCCAATGAAAGAGTTAATTCAGGCCCAGAGAGATCACAGTAGCTGGTGGGCTCCATTTTCCTTCTGTTCCAGTTTGGGGAGGGGTAATAGGAATGGCCAGAGCAGAGGGGGTCCCCTCTTTTAGACTGGCTATGGCTTCTCCAGGAAGGGGAGTGGTCATTTGCGAGGAAGACAAAATGAGCCTCTTTTACCTTCCTGACAGCCCCACCCCAAGCTCCACGAAGGGAGTGCATCCCCCAACCCCACTTCCAGCCCTCCTTCTAGCTGCCTCTGGAAGAGATCCAGGCCTGAGCACGGGACAGTTGGCAGGAGCCGGTTGCAGCTCACACCCTGCAGGGAACCCAGCCCAGGGGCCACCTGTTGGAGGAAGGCCACCCAGTAGGGGCTGTGCTACTCCTGGTGTGCACTATGCCAGGACAGCTGTGGTCTCCTAGGAGGGATCCAGGGCCCCAGCTCCACTTGGAAGAGCTGGTTCTACGGGTCAGCTCAACCTGGACCTGGAAAAAATCACATCACACCTCTAACAGGCTGCAAGATGCATTAGTAGCTGGTCCTTTACCCCTACATTTTTGCAGAGAGGTCTGTGAGTGGACATTTTTATAAATCCCAAAGTAAGAATGGAAGCAACCTCCCTCCTTCCAAGCCCCCTTCCCCCCAGCCAGTCCTTTGTCTCAGGGGAATTTTCCTGGGAGAAGCCAAGTGTCCTGACTGGTGTCCTCCTATGTTCTTCTCCCACAGGGAACACAGCCTGGACGTTACCTCAGTGACGCTGAGGTTGACCTACTCTATGTTTGGATGAATTTACATTTTTCTTATTGCTTTACTGGAAGCCAGGGCCATTCAGTAGTATATCAGTACGTGCCATGACTGCAGGAAGAATAGGAGTCAGATGTCCTGGGTTCTGGTCCCAGCCCATCAAGGGCTAGCCCTGGGATCTTAAGCAGGGCTTGTGGCCTCTCTGGGCCTCGGTTTCCCCCACCCACTGAATCAAGTGGCCCAAACCTGGCTATGGATGAAATCTCCTTGGGGGGTTTCCAAAATTATAATTTCTTGGGACCACCTGGGTGCATCTGATTCATTGTGGGTGGTCCCATGATCACTGTGTGATCCTACAACTGCAAGGTCAGTGAAAAAATGGAGTCACCATTCCCACCAAGTTGTACCATCCTCAACCCTGTGTGCTGCCTCGTCCTGCTGCCACAGTTACTGGCCTCAGCCCCTATCATTCAGTCTTTTCTTTCTTCTCTAGGGACACTTAGCTATCTTAGAAACCAGCCCCAGGCATCATCAGGCTTCAGAGACATTTGTCTTTTTAATGCACTTCATGGACCCAGAGCATCAAGGCTAAGGGGAAAGTACAATCATACTGTCCCTCCATTCCTCCAGTGGGGGCGAGAGGGCATCTTATAGCTTCATGAGCAAGGAGGAGAGACTTTGATGGCAGAATGTTTATGGAAGGAAAGCTAATTTATCCTGGGCATTTCTGCTTCTTCACCATTTCTCTCTGTTATTCTTTGGGGTGAAGCAGAATCCCAGAATCCTGGAAGGCTTTCTAAATTCTCGAAGAAAAATGCAATAAACATTTGTAACAAGTGTCTTTGAAAACTCTGATTTAAAAAAACGATTGCTTTTGTTCATACAGAATAGAGGTCAGAGAATGACTATCCAGACACTTCATACGTGCAAACTCCAACAACCAGAATATTCAATCAATCAGAACTCTTTGTTCTAGAAATTTCTGTTAAAACTGACTTGAAAGTTATTAATGATCCATTAAGAGATGTGAGGAATTTGATATTGAAAAGATAGTTTATTGCTTTCTGTTATACAACTTTCTATATATTCACGTTGTGATGACTTTATTTGACTTCTTAATTTAATGCATATATTTCGATAAAAATTTAAAAACTATAATAGAAGAAAAGGCATTTCAGATTTTGGCTCTCTCTTGTGGTTTTGAGAAGGGATTCTGTCTTTTTACTGGAGTCTTTGTCTAGGCCACTTTTGCATTTATTTTTTACTGAAGAGAATATTACTTCCCGTTAGATGGTGTCTAGGAAACATTTTTAAGTATTCCTGGGGGATGCTACTGTGGCTGGTGAGTTTCTCTTCCTGACAGGATGAAGTAAGTGCTCAGCCCCAGAGGCTGGGCTTCCTGTGCTTTGCTGTAAACCAGTCGGAGACATCAGGCTCACAGACGTTTGCTATAGATGGGCATTCACTCCTTAACGCCGGGGAATCTTGGCTTGAGCCCTCGTGCCCACTCTGTGGAATAAGAATAATTGGGTACATAGACTTTTGTTTCATTCTGGGTGAAAAGCAAATATTGGCCAGGATGAACTTTATCTCTCCAGTAACAACTATTCACTGAGCACCTACTACGTGCCAAACATCAACACCCAGAAGGCAACCACTGTTTCCAGGTTCCTAGACATTCTTCTAGAACTACTCTATATGAGCAAACACACGTACACACGTTTTGCAAAGACGGCAGCATACCACACACACTATTGAATAAGTTGCTTTTTCACTTAACATTGTATCTTGTTGGTCATTTCATACTAGTACATACGCTTCAGTACAGCTGCTTCCTTCTTTGTAATAACTGCATTGTATTTTACCACATGGATAAACCATAACTTATATGAACACTCCCTTATTGATGGACCTTTAGGTGATTTCCAATCATTGTTACCAAAAACATGCTGCCATGCTGCAAAGTATAATCTTGTACATACATTGTTTCACAGATGTGAGATTTTATCAGCAGGCTCACTTCCAGAAGCAGAACTACTGGGTTTCCCATTTGTTAAAACAACAATCCACACACATCTACTCTCAAGGTAACAAGGCGCAGCCCTGCACCGTTCATGCTGTTAAATGAACTAGCGGGGTGGAGGAGCACAGTGGAGCAGAGAGCACCGGCCTGGGCGTGGGGTCCAAGATCTGTATTTTAGTCAGAGAACTAGCTGGGTACCTTGAACAAGTCTTGTAACTTCTCTGAACCTCAGTTTCTTCATCTGTAAAATGGGAACATTCAGGGATAGAGGAGAAACTACGATGAACCAGTGACCCTTTTTAAAGACATTTATTGTCCTGAGGTCCAATGCAGCTTTCCTCCCTTCGCTCCTAGGCTTCTACTTGCTGAGGTCTGTGAGGTATTGCTTTATTAATTTCCAACAAATTCCATTAATTTCTGAGGGGCTGGCATACTCCACTGCCAACTTCCATCTTGCAAGAACATGTGGTGCAGTGGGAAATAGCCCTGTTTAAAGTTAAGGAGTCACACCTGGACTCTTGCCCCAGCTGTGTAAAGTTGGGTAAGTCCTCTTCTCACCTAAGATCTCTGTCCATTGTTAGTGGGTGAACCTGGACTGAGGCTTCAGGGTTCCACAGAAGGGCCAGGCCCCATTTTCCAACTTTTACACAGGGACCTTTGTAGGATAAACTCATCTTTGTTATGTCCAACTTCACACATGACTGAGTTTCTATAAGCTTCCTTTCTTCCAGTGGCCAATGTCTGCTCAGGAGGGTGGTGGGCCAACTGGAGGAACCTCAGGTAGAAAGAGGAGAGAGAATCGCTTGTGGAAAAGATTAGGCTAAGCCCCACAAACCAGCAGGGCCATTAGTGAAATTTTTACTTCAGGTTCTCTCTGTGTTGCTCTCGGACAGGAAACCAGTATCTGAAGGAAGCCCTGAGCTTTCCCAAGGGTCAGCTTGCTCAGAAAACACTGACCTGTGTATGGTCACCAGTGTAAGATCTGAGTAACTGTTGTGGGCTAGAGGCCCTTAATCTCTCAGTGGTCAGTATTAATGACTAGTGGCAAAACAAGGAGAACTCAGTTTAATGAAAGGCTATTTTTTGTTGGTAACAGAAGTGTAAACATAACCTTAATTAATGAACTTTGCTAATAGTGTCTCTTCTTAAACATTTTATATTACATTCAGGCCTTAAGGTATTATTAGTGGAAGGGTAAAGGGGGGTGTGTACACAGAGAAAGAGGCAGGGTCTTAGCAGGGTAACTTGGCTGAGTGAGTGAATGGAATTTGCTGTTGTGTAATGAGCTTCTCACCTCACTCATGGAAGTCCCACTTTTTACTTGAATCTTACTCCACCCTTGAACTGATTTATAATCGTGGATGATCCCTAGTTTCCATAATGTTCAGTTTAGGGAGAATCTCTACATTCAAAAAATTCTAGAATGGAAAAGGAGCTCAGCTGGTTTCTTAAATCAAGGTCTCCTTGTGCCTTCAGGCCATCTGAGGCTGATGCTCCCCAGGGACTCAGCCCTTGTGGGTTTCTGGGAGGAGGGCTGCCATCTTGGTCAGATGTTGTACAAATCAGGTCCTAAAGACCCTACCTCCTAGGACCTACTCTTTCTCTTAGCACATTCCTAGACATTCTTGGAAGCTCTGTGTGTGGGGAGTTGGTGTCTGGGCAGATTTTTTTCCCTACTGCCATGACATGGCCCTTGACTATTTTCACCTCTAGAGCTTACTCCCCTGATCCTGCCCCCTTCTTCCCCACAGGCATCAAGTCTGTGATCCCAGTACGTGTTTCCTACCTCCTCCCTTGTTGCCTCATTCATTCTTTGCTTACAGACTCCCTAGCCATTGGCCACCTCAGACTGGCCTTCAGATCATCTTACTAGCTCTGGGCTCCGTTCTGCTGGCCAGTAGCCTCCTCATGTCTGCCTATGCCCCACTACTAGATGCCAGTCTTGGTGACTGGTTCTCTTAAAGAATTTTCACAGAGGCACTCCCAAGGGGTCAAGCTGTGTGCTTTCAAGGGGAGCCTCTGCCAGGACTGAAGGTCCTTTGGGCAACAATAGCCTGCCCTCTGCCTGTCTTCTGTAGCTTTCCTCTCCTTGGTTCTTTTCAGCTCCATAGATCTGAATTCTCATGGCTACACCTGCTGGGCAGTGTCACCCCACTGGGTGACTTCCCTCATCACTAGGCAGGATGGATGCCCCATAGCCCTTCATCTGGGTGTCTAACTTTACAGTTCATATCTTCTCACATTGGCTAAGACCTCTCAAAGGGGCTCATTCCAGCTCCATAATGCATATGTGAGGGGTAGAAGAGCCTTTACCTCCCTCTCCCCCTTGTTTCCACACGGTGGAGCTGCATCAGAGGAGCAGCGTCACAGTGCACTCTTTTAGTCCGATCTCCCCCTCCTCAAGCCTGTTTGATGGGATCTACTGGAGTATGTATCCTCTGGGCCACATTTTCCAGAGGCAGGGCTACTCCAGTGTAACACAGGCAATGTATCCCATCTCTCTTACCTTCTCCAAACCTGCCCACTCTCTACTACAGTGTGTCTCCTCTTCCAGCTTCCAGCCTGGATGCTGGGCCTGGGAGGGTCCTTCAAACTTGGTGCTGGCAGGAGGCCCTGCAGAAATTTCCAAGTCAGCCTCCCAGAGCCTCACACTGTGGGTTAAGGAGCTAATACTTCCATCCTTTTTAGGAAAATTGGATCTAGTTATCAATTGGTTAGAATGTGGAAGGGAGTAAGGACTAAAGAACAGCATCTCCTCACTTGTGGCAAGAATGAAGTTGCTGTTGCTTACTTGTGTGCTCTGTTGCTGTATCACAGAACTTCCTTTGTTTTAAATCCTCATTCCAGTATCTTCCTGACTGCAGCCACCAGGAAAGTGGCCTTCTGATTTATAATCTGACTTTCTTCCCAAGGAAGCCTTCAGCCACCCCTTCGGGCATCTCCCAGGGACCTCTCCCAGGCCCACCTAGTGAACATCATTGGTGCTGGGGTCATCTTTTGCAGTAGCACAAGAGTGACCCTTTCTTGCCTTCCATTTGCCTGTCCTTTCAGAGCGAAAGGCACCAGTGAGTATCTGTTTTCCAGTCACAAGGGGCATGTCAACGGGATCCTGCGATGTCGATTCCATCACGATCCTGCTGGAGTATGGAGGCATCTGGTTTCTTCTGTGCATTTCATGTTCTTGCAGCATCAGATGAATCAACCTGGGAGATGGTTGGCTGCTGCTACCGTTGGGCCACTGCCTGCCCTACAGTGACCTTTCTCACCACCTTCTACAGAAACAAAGTGGGTGTCCCTGGAGGCAGTTGTCACCCACAGCAGCCACAACACAAAATCAGGTTTGAGGTTTGCTGGAGAGCTTCCTCCTGCCTCAATGTGGTGGCCAGGGGGTGATTCTCAGGGACTAGACAATGCTTTCCTCTTTGTCCCTCTTGCCAGCTCTATCGTTCTGCCTTTTTCAGACTTTGTTCTTTGTTAGAAAGGTCCGGTGTGGAGCAAGCAGCAGCGGCTGCAGTTGTGCAAGGGATGTAATTTTGACCCCCTCTGCTCCTCAAAAATCAATACTCCTTTTGAGTCTCTGTGAAGAGTGTTTAATAGACTCCCATCTGAGCAGCCCCAATCTGTAAAAGCTGATATTATCTGATGACCCTTCTCATACTTACACTTTTTTTTTTGTTGAAAAATATGTGTAGAACCTCCCCTTCCTCTGTCACTGAGACTTGACTGCACATAGCTGCTTCATGTCATGCAAGCACGGTGCATCTTATCTGTCCAGTTTGGAAGGAAATGCTCCACATTTGCATACCCGAAGGCACTGGGGTGTGACAAAGGTCATCGGCTGACACAGTGGCCTTCAGCAGGATGGGAGCGCAAGGGAGGACAGCAACGTTAACTTGAAAGGGAAGCTAGGTTCCAGAAAAATCCATCAGCTTGAGAATGACTGTTACCTGGACTCAGTCCCAGCCTTCACCAGGTTGCCTCAAAGACAGAAAGCACCCAGGCTTTACCTTTCCTGTTGTACCTGTCAGTCTACACGAGGAGAAACAACAAGCCTACTTCACTGTAAAGTTCCACATCTAAGAGGCTTTAAAGGTCATGTAACTGGATGTTGTAAACTGACGGCTCAGCGAGTTGACGGCGTAGATGTGCCTTTTTTACCTACAGTGTTTTTGTTTGTTTCTTTGTTTTAAGCTGAATCGTTCTTGTTGTTGTTAGTTGCCATGAAGTTGCCTCGGACTCACGGTGACTTTATGTCTAACGGAACGAAACAACGCCCAGTTCTGTGCCATCTACACAATCGTGGTAAGTTTGTGTAAGTCTACTGCATCAATCCATCTCATGGAGGGTTTCCCTCATTTTTGCTGATCTTCTACTTTACCAAATATAATGTTCTTTGCTAGTGATTGGTCTTTCCTGATGACGTGTCCAAAGTAAGCAAGCTAAAGCAATTAGTTATCAATATTTAGAAATCAGAAGATTTCAAATAAAAATAAATTTTGAGAGATTTTTCTGGAAAATCTGAAAACTCTGGCAACTCCCGGTGGTATTCCTGTTTGGGAACAATTGAGAGGGGGCTACCCCTTTCATTGGGGCTTCACTCCCCACTGGCCAAGTCCATACCCAGCTGCCTCACTCACTCATGGTGCCTCCAGACAGAAAAGGCACTTGAATTGGCGATCTCTCATCTAATTCAGCCCCTCTCCATTTTTCCATATGAGGAAACAGGAACCTGGCAAGGTGAAGTGTTTTCCAAAGTGTCTTAGTTATCTAGTGCTGCTATAACAGAAATACCACAAGTGGATGGCTTTAACAAACAGAAATTTATTCTCTCACAGTCTAGTAGGCTAGAAGTACGAATTCAGGGCACCAGCTCCAGGGGAAGGCTTTCTCTCTCTGTCAGCTCTGGAGGAAGGTCCTTGTCATCAATCTTCTCCTGGTCTAGGAGCTTCTCGCAGGAACCCCGTGTCCAAAGGACCAACTCTTCACCCGCTGCCGCTTTCTTCGTGGTATGAGGTCCTCTATGTCTCTCTGTTTGCTTCTCTCTTTTATATCTCAAAAGAGATTGATGTAAAACACAATCTAATCTTATAGATTGAATCCTGCCTCATTAACATAACTGCCACTAATCCCACCTCATTAACATTGTAGAGGTACGATTTACAACACATAGGGAAAATCACATCAGATCACAAAATGGTGAACAATCACACAGTACTGGATGTCATGGCCTAGCCAAGTTGACACACATTTTTTGGGGACACAATTTAATCCATAACACAGAGTCTCCCAGGTCTACCTGGCAGAGCTTCTGGCCTAGCACTCAGTCCACCCTCCACTAGAGGCCTGCTTTGCTCAGTGGCTAGCTCTCCTCACAGCAGATGACCCTCCAGACTGCTCTCTTATTGGAAATCTGGCCTGTTCTTCCATGCAGCTCTTCAGGGTTGTTGTCCTGCCCCAAGCACCATCTTCGAGCTTCCTGACTGAAGGGTCTATAGAGCCGGGTTTTTACTCCTGAAGTTGTCCCCATATGGCTGGGGCAGGCAAGTCTCTGGCTTCTGTGTTTGTTCTCCCAAAAATACTACTTTTTAAAATGCATTCAAAAAGTAATGCTTGGTAGTACAACATGGTGAATGCAATTAATGGCACTGAACTGTAAAAATAGTTAAAATGGCAAACATTTTGTTACATTCATTTTACCACAATAAAATTATTGTCTGTCAATATTTAAAGAGCACCAATAGTGTGCCAGGGACTGTTCCAGGTACTGTTTTAGTTGAAGTGTGCCTAGATAGTAAACAACAACAGCAACCGACCTTGTAATAATAGGAAGGCAGCATTTTCTTGCGTTGCAGACAGACCCAAATTCAAATCCTGGTATTTGGCACTTTAGCACCTTTATGTGGAGATGCAGCAGTGAGCCAAGCAGAGAGAATAGCTTGGTTCTCACACATCCTAGTTTTAAGCTCTCTGGCCTTGAGTTGTTGCATATGTATAATGGGAACATTGATGCCTTCACTGGAGGGTGGTTGTGATGATTGGTGCTAATCCTAGGAAGTCTTTCCTGATACTCCATGCCTGGTCACCAGCCTCTCTGCCCCATTAGCCCTTAGAGTGGGACAACTTCATTTGTGTTGTTTGACATCACAGACCTCTCTTTCTGTTACACTATTGCATCTGCCCATTGGATTGAAAACCTAGGCATCCAAGCCCTGAACCTATTCTTTTATCCCAGGCAGCTGACACTTGGTAGGCATTTTATGAATGTTCCTTGAAAGCCCCTAGCAAAGTGGCTCTGATTGTTAATAACAAGCACATTGGAACGAGTGTATTCAAACTTGTGCCTCCTCTCAAAATAGTCACCATGGCAGCCCAGGAGGCCACCATGGCTCAGAGCTGACCCAGAAGGCAGCTCTTGGCCTTGCTTCCTAGACTATGCATGAACCACCAAGAAAACCTGTCCCTTTCCATTGTTGTCATGTCAACTTTTCTTCCCAGACAATACTTACCACCCTCTTGGAACCCTTGATGGCATAGTAGTTAACAGCTGTGGTTGCTAACCAAAAGGTAGACAGTTCAAACCCACCGGCCACTCCTTGGAAACTCTATGGGGCAGTTCTACTCTATCCTATAGGGTCACTATGAGTCAGAATCGACTCCATGGCAATGAGTTTTACTCATAAGTCTTAATTCTGAATCCATCAACCTCAAGGATGTTATACTACTCTGAACCTGTAACATAGTCCATACATTTGCATTGTTATTATCATCTGGCCAAATCCCCATGGCCAAATCCACCCTTGAAGGATGAAAAAATTGCCACCATTGAGAATCATCCAAAAGAATATTCAACAAGCCCTGAAAAAATGCCATAAGAGATACTAAAATATTTTGAACAATGATTAAAGTAAGAAAGTATTTTGAGACAAAGTCTTTATGTTTAAATGAATTAAAAAAAAAATCCATCCCATACTATATAGTTACTCTGTGCCTGAGGGAAGGAAGAAAAGAGACAAAGAAATAGGAACACAGAGTCCAGCAATAGTAAGACCCAAGGAGGTGGATTACACCTCGATCATTCTCCCACACAACCTGAACGTCTCCACTCATTGGTAGAAGAGCAACTCTTGAAGTGGCCTTGTTTTTGCCCCCAAAATAATTGATACAAATACGTCCCTCCAAGGAGGGGTGGGAGTGGTCATACAGGCAAGGCTGTGCATGGCCTTGGGCTGGGTGGGGCCATGGGAACTATAAAGAGGAACCAGGAACGAAGGCAATGGTCTAGTTGAGGAGATGAGACAGGATAGAAAAGCAAGAGCAGCATTAGGGAGGCACCAGGGGCATGAGGAGATGTTACCTCCATTAGTGGGTCTCAGGAAGACCCACTGGTAGAAACAGGGTTTCAGTTGGGCTGGGAAAGCCTGGAGCACTGAGAATGTGTGGATGGAGCAGAGCCGGCAGGGGAAAGGGGCCACACAGAGAGAGCAGAACTAATTAATTACTTATTAATGAAATGATCCCACTGAAAATTTACACAATAAAGACTTAGTTTGTAGATTATTCACTTACCTTTCTTCTCATCTTTCCTGCTGTGATGGAAAGAGCATTGTGAGTTCTAATTCAGTGTTTGTCATTCTCCATGTAACCTTAGGGCATCATGAGGTCCCTTTGCACCTCAGTTTCCACATCTGTTAAAAAGGGCTAGGGATACCTGAGTTGCATATTTCACCAGGTGTTCTGAGGATGGAATGGTATACTGTATCCATCCATCCATGCATCCATCCATGCATCCATGCATGCATCCATCCATCCTTCCATCCATCCAACCATATATTGAGCCCTTTGGGCTTCCATCAAGAACAGAAGGTGAACAGTTCCAATCAGACCAAGAGATATAACAACTATCAGGAGAGAAGAATGGAGAATAATGACTAAAGACATTTGAGCATTGACTTTGGAAATGTTCTCTTGGCCCCTAAATTGTTAGTAATTGCATATTTTCTCTCTTTTCATTAACTGTTAAAAGAATGAAATCTCGATACTGACACAGGGACATCTGTTGTGGGAAAGTCAGCCTGGATCACAGTGCACACACTAAAGCTGGCATATGGGTTTGAATCAGGCTTCTAATTGGTTCGAACTGGCTCAGTCATGGCTGATGAAGTGAAACCAGAACAGATCTGAATTTTTACAATTTGGGTGATCTGGAACAGTAACTGGAGCGGGAAAAATTATGGGTCGAAGCCCTGGAATGGGAGACTCAGAAGAGGCATAGTGAGCCCTTTCAGGAGCCTGATGTGTGGGCCTGGACTATTGGCAGGACTGTGGAAAGCAATGCACATTCAAAACAGCACTGCTGGCTGTCATCTTTGAGCAGGGCACCACTGTTTCCCACTCTGCACAAAATCCCACAGGCAGGAGATTTGGATGCTATGCAACGCATACGCTGTCCTTGTTTTCTAAGGAGATTAAGTCTCTATCAGGGCTTTGACCTATTATTTTTCCCATTCCAATTACCATTCCTGCTCACCCAACTTCTAAAAAATCGGGTCTGTTCCGGGGTTGCTTCCTCGGCCATGACTGAACTGGGAAGAGTAGGTTCAAAGCTCTGGTTTGAACACTGAGGCAGCACCAGCTTGCCTCTTCCTTCCCCTGTAAGATGTCTGACTGTACTGCCCCTTCCCCTTTGCAAACCCCCATCCTCAGCTTGAAGATAGGGCTACTGGGCCTTTCTCTTCCATGGGCAAAATGGAAGAAAAAGGGTCATGTCGGGGTGGACACAGCTTGCCTTGGTATTTTGTCCTCCCTGGTAGGGTGTGTCCAGTGCCCGTAAGAGTCAGCTTAACTTTGAGGAGGATCCCAGAATGATGCCTCCCCACTTCCCTCTTCCTGGTGGACATTGGTCAAAGGACAAATTGCTCTGTCTGGATTCTCAGCTCTCCACGTTTCACCTGGGCTCTTGGGCAGGACAGTTGCTAGGAGCTCTAAAGGAAGATTAGGAAGAGGTGAAAAGGTAAGATCTAGGTCTGTGTTTGCTCTCCCACGGCTGCCTGTGTGACCAAAAGAATGAATGGGAAGGCAACAGATAAGGTTAATCAGCACAAGGAGCTCGTTGCCTCATAGGGACACTGGTTACAACTTTATTAAACCCTAAAAATGTCTTTCAATAATGGGAAAGATTGTGGTTTTTTTTGTTTGTTTGTTTGTTTTTTTCGCTGTTGAATTTCCTCAGAAAATCAGGCCTTTCCAGAAGATGGTTTGACATTCTCTGTAAACACAATTAGTCTGGGGTCCCTGCCACCTGGTAGTAAAGATGCCTTCAGAAATGCAGGAGGGAGATTAAATGATTACATTAGTAGAGCAAGTATGTATATGATAAAGTTTTATGAGCTCTGGTTCCAAGGGGCTCTGCAAAAGCAATGTTTTATTATCCTTGTTCCAACGCTCAGGAAAATGCAGCCTTCCTTTTTCAAGTGGATCCCTGGTGGCGCAGTGGTGAAGAGCTCAGCTGCTAACCAGCGATTTGAAGGTGCTCTTTGGAAACTCTGTCCGGCAGTTCTACTCTGTCCTATAGAGTCACTATGAGCTGGAATCGACTAGACAGCAAAGGGTTTGGTTTTTTGTCTTATTCAAGTGGGCAGTTTGTGACCATATTTATCTATGCGGGGCCTATCCTTTTCTTATTTTCCAAGAAAATTTTAGGCCAAGAATTATATTGGTCTTATTGGCATTTAAAAAACTAGTTGTCATAGAGTCGATTCTTACTCGTGGTGAGCCCTGTGTGTCAGAGAATTGTGCTGTATAGGGTTTTCAGTGTCTAATCTTTTGGAAGTAGATCACCAGGCCTTTCTTCCAAGGCATCTCTGGTGGACTCAAACTGCCAGCCTTTCGGTTAGCAGCCAAGGGCATTCACAGTTTGCACCACCCAGGGAAACTCGGTTCTCTGTGTTGCTATTATGGCATTTGAGGTTTTTCTTAAATCAACTTTATTAAGGTATAATCTACATACAATAAAATGCAGATCTTAATTGTATAGTTTGATGGGTTTTGAAAAATGTAAACATCCAGGTAGCCACCACGTCAATCAAGAATTAGAACATCATCCCAGAGAGTACCTTCACGCACCTTTGTAGTCACCTCCCTGCCCCATACACACACCCCCAGAGACCACCGATCTGATTTGACATTAAGGTTTCAGTCAAGAGAAATTGGAATAATACTGACTAGGTGCTCGCATTGTCCTAGTGCCCTGGGGGACAACGTGGGGAGTACGGGGCCTCTGTCACTTTCCCATCATCTTAGCAGGAGACACAGAAACACTTAGTTGCAGTACCCCTCATATGTCAGTTAAGGCCAATAAGCACCAGGAAGAGGGGATTTAGCAAATCCAGAGGTTACTGTCAGGAAGGTGTCATGGGGCTGGGGCAGTCTGTGCAAGATGGCAGGTATAGGTGGTTTGGAGTAAAAAGGAAGGTACAGGGAGGGGACAGGTAGCCCAGCAGGGGACATGGTGGCCAGGGGCTGAACTCCAGCCTGCATAGCCCTGTTGTGAACCGGGGAGAAGTCCCTGGCTGGAGGGGCTGCAGGATTACTGCTGAGCAGCCACAGAAGACGAGAGAAGTCTGGGATGGAAAGATCAGGCTGTTTCTATAATTATTGCATAATATAGCATACGTTGCATTAACATACATTATTTACTAAATAAATGCAGGTTTAAAAAAAAATGTCCGACTACGATCCTGCTGCCCTTTTGCTTTTGAAAATGGCCTTGGTGCCTCTCAGCCCTTGGCCTGCTCTCCTGGGCTTTGGGGAGCCCGGAGTGTGAGCGTTTGCCAAGCCTCTAATGACAGGGGCCCATTAAAGCGTATGGCTGGATTCCTGGAACCACCAGCAAGATCTAGAAGTGGAGCCAGAGAATTAGCTTGATGCACTCTCTGCCAAGGAGGGACACGCGTCCCCAGCGGCAGCGGCTCCCTGGTGGGCCAGGCAGATGGGAGGATGAGTCTAGGTCATTAAGGCTGTGCCACCAACAGTAGCCTGGTCTGAGCACACCCCACCCACCCCCATTCTAGCAGTTCAGGAATCCTGGTGGCCATCAGGCCTCCGCTGTCAATAGCAAGGGCATTATAAAATACAGACAAAGATGAGTAAGGGTAGGCAGGTGAAATCAGGAACAAAATTGAGTACCCACTGTATGCCAGGCACTGGGAATAGAGGGGAGTCAGACACTGTCCCTGCCCTTAGTAAGGGGGATGGAGGAGGAGTGAGGCCAGGTAATATCATAAGAAGCCCTGCCGGCACAAATGGTTAAGCACTCAGCTGCTAACCAAAAGGTTAGCAGTTTGAACCCACACAGTAGCTCTGCAGGAGAAAGACTTGGTGATCTGTTTCTGTAAAGATTACAGCCTAGGAAGCCGTATGGGGCAGTTCTATTCTGTCACGTGGGGCTGCCATACGTTGGAATCAACTCAGTGGCACCAAATAACAATATTATATGACAAATGTTATGTGATGAGGATCCCTATGACATTGGCGGGGCCCCTCGAGTAGAACAAAGAATGTTCCTGGACCAAGGAATGTCTAGGCTGGGACCTGAGTGACAGAGAGGAGGTGACTAGTGGGGAGGGAAGGGGTAGTGCGGAGTGTGGAAGGAGGAAAGGACTCCCTGCAGAGCCACAATCTGTACATGGCCCTGTGACCAGAGGGGACCTTTGGGAACATGAGTTTGTGGGACTCGGACACTGAGGAGGATGTAAAGAAAGCACCTGATGGAGGGCATCTAATGCTGTCCTAAGGAAACAGGTCTGAGGGCCAGAGAGCCTGGTGAACAAAGACCACCCAGCATGGTTCTTTGGAAATTATATTCCCAGAAATGTCACTGATGTTCTACCAGCAACTTCCTTTCCAAATTGTCACGTCAGATAGCAAAGCTGTAAATCCAGCCGCTGACCTTGTCTACACATTTACCATGCAGTGATTGATTTATATAGGTTTCTTGGATTGAGTTGTCAACAGTAACGTGAGCTTCCACTGCAAACTGGGAATGGGGTTATCGGCACACCATGTTACCAGAGTCCTGTCCTTCAGGCTGATAGCCACAGAGGATGAAGTCCTGGAGACATGGGTCTAGCCCTCCAGGGTGGTTGGGTTTACCTGCCCCATTGGAGGCGAGATGATTGATTGCCTGCTGTTAGTAATCAGCTCGACATGGAGCCAACAAACTCCCAAAGTCAGATTAGGGAGTAAGGTCATTGGCTGAGGACTTTGGATGTTGGTTCATTAATGTCCAAACAACAGGGAAGCTTTCCAAATGGAAGCAAGCCCAACTATTCGTCCTTAAAAATCCTTTCCGGGAGCATGTTGGGGGCAGGTAGTCTGAGGATGAAAAATGGGGCACTGATTAAACAGAGTGAGTAGGTGAGATTTATCACCAATAAAATGCAGGCGAAGAGAAGCATCTTGGGATGCTGCAAAGACAGTACTTGCTTTGCAAGTGGGTAGAAGCAGGAGATGGTTAAAATTCAGAGTTTGGCCCGAAGAGTTTGTTTCTCCGGAAGGTCACACGAGAATGAGCAATGAACTTTCTCAGGGCCAATTCCTGGACAGCAGATCCTGTTTTATCACCCAGAGAAAGGCAGGGGCTATTCTCTGACATTGTGTAGGCTGTCAAGATGGAGGATAAATCTGAGTCCGCGTTTAAATACTGGTTTTCAATTGCTTCCTTTCTTCCCTGGGCAGATATATGGTCTCCTTGTATGATTTAGTGCCCAAGCCCAGAGGGTTGGACACTTCTGCAAGGCAGAGACAGGGCTTTCGAAGTACTTATTTATTTATTTTAACATTTGTCTTAGTTTTATTTTTCTGAAATTCCAGAATGAGAGTTTCTATGGGGCAAATAAAAAAATAGAACAGTCTGATGCTCTTAAAAGGCAACTATGGTAAATGAGTGGATACTCAGAAAAGGCGCTTCTAGGCCTGGAACAAATACAGAAACTTGCTGCCTTGGCATGCTGGTCCACAGTGTCTGTGGAACAACAGGAATGAACACGTGTCCCCACGGCTCCAGATCTGCATCCCCCAGTGCAGGGTGAAGCAAGGAGGCCTTCCCACCCCACTAGCTGGCCCAGTGCTGGAACCGAAAGCAGTCACTTGCAATCTTCCACACCGTGTTGCTGGGAAGGACTGGGCTTCAGGATGAAGTTCTAGTTGAAGTCCCGCTGTTCTTTGCCCTCAAACTTCACTGTCCCACAGATAACAACAAAGACTGTGGTCTGGCTTGGTGTGGCTTCACCATGAACAGGCTGGCAGTCTACCACATTGATTTGGAACTCACTGGAAGGCAACATTTCAAAAAACTCACTCAAGGATTCTCGTCCTGAAACGGCGTTTCTGTTCCATAGGAGGGTTGCCATCCCCGTGTACAGCGGCAACAGCAGATGCCTCGACTTGTCTGTGGCAGTGTAGTAGGTGTTGACAAACGCCTCCGTGGCCCAGCATAGGTCTTGAAATCCACCAATGACGTCTCTGGTTCAGCTAGAGGAGGCCTGTGCCAGTGCGTTTTCTCCACCTGAGGGAGCCAGGAGCTAGGAGGGCGCGAGAAGAGCCATTCTTCTTTCCTCTGCTTCCTCCCTGGGGGCTCAGCAGGGTCCTCGGGCCCCACACAGAGACACCGCCGAGGTTCCTTGTGCAGATTCTCGCGTGAAGCCTGCCGCTCTCCAGCTTTCCAATTATTTTTGCAGAGGATGGAGAACAAAACTCAGTTCCCAGCAGGGGAACATCCAAGGCTGATGATTACCCTAGGGAGGGAAAGCGAGAGACCGCAGCCACTACTGGCCTGGCTTCTCTACTGCTTCTGGGTTTGGGGAGAGACCCGTACATCAATAATAATAATTATTATAATTGCAATTTTTGTGCTTGAAGGTGTAGAGGTGCTACCTACTTATTCTTTCTCTCCTCTAGGTTCTAAGCAATTAAGGAGCTAAACGGGATCAATTACATTACCCAAAGCATAGGGCTCTCTGACAAAATTAGACTGGATTACTCAGAGTCTTCCACTTGGCTCTCCAGTGTGAATTTATACACTCATCCACAGACCATTAAAGGCAGACCTCCTGTGGGGATGGAGACTAGGGGCCTCTCCTTGTGGGAACTGAAGCAGAGGAGGGTGGCAAGCTCCAGATTAGGGCAGGCAGGTCTAAGGGAGAGCTGGCAAGACAGGTCCATGTTACTCTCAGGGACTCTGCTCCTGGCCAATGTGGCCCATCGGATCTGCCTGGTTCTCCTTGATCTCACCAAGCAGAAAATTCCCTCTGCCTCTCAAGGGAGAAGCAAGCGAGGGGATGGAGAAAAGAACTGGCAATGTTAATTCCAATACTGCTCTGTGCTGGGCATGGGGTGAGGGAGTGGAAATATGAGAAGGGGCATAATAAACATGTGACTTTAGTAATGATGGAATCCCTGGGTGATGCAAACAGGTAATGTGTTCAACTACTAACCAAAAGGGTGGAGGTTCAAGTCCACCCAAAGGTGCCTCAGAAGAAAAACCTGGTGTTCTGCTTCCAAAAAATCAGCCATTGAAAGCCCTAAGGAGCACATGAGTCAGAACCAACTCGACAACTGATTTGGTTTCTTTGGTTTCAATAACTATACTATTTGTGATCACTTCTTGTGTGTCAGGTACTCTGATAGGGATAGTTCATACATTATTAATTTAAAGTCGGTTTGTCTTCTGACAAGGGACTAGAAGCCATGGGTTTGCCAGTCCCTCTAAATGATGATTGGCCTCCCTAAGCCAGCCTTTGGGCTAGCAAAGTGCTTTTGCCCTGTATGGTCAGCAGGGACCATGACTGGCCACAGGCTGGGTCTTTTCTGGGTAGTGGGGTCAGGAGCTTGGGAAGAGAGGAATTTTCTGTAGTTTAGTGTTCCAGGCCTCTGGACAGTGTGATTGGCTTAAAAATGGGGACCTTTGTTGGAACTTCTCTTTCTCAGAACTAGCAGCTCCCTTGTCAGTGGACATTGCTAACTATTTGGGCAATGTAAGCCTGGAGCTGCTGGGGGAGCCCCTGCAGAGATCCAGCCCCAGAGGAATGCCAACCCAGAGGAAACCAGAGGTCAAGTCCTGAGTACTTTGTTCAAGCACCTGGATCCTACCATGCCTGAAGCAGTTCTAGCTCTGGTTTTTCAGTTAAGCGAGTCTATGTATCCCCCTTCCCCAACTTTTAAAAGTTGGATTTCTGTTGCTTACAACCAAAAAAAATCTCAGCTAATGCATTTGTGAATCCTTCCAATAGAATGAACAGTTTTCAGAAAGTTTATGGAGGAAATAAAGTAGGAGAACACACACCTGGTAAGATATGGGGGTTCTCAGAGCTTCCGTGACCAAAAATAAACCACTTCTACTCCCATCCCCTGACTGAAGCAGAGCACCTGAAATTGCCATCATATTTACTCTTTTGAGTTTAGGATTAAATGTCCTAGTTAATTACAGGGGTGATATCTGAAGCTATCAGCAGCAATGGATATCTTAGTTTATCAGCCCAGCTTTAGTCACTTATCGGGGGTGGAGAGAAGGGGCCCTGAGAGGAGGGGATACATTGAAGGCATTTTGTTATCTGAGGAGGGGCTAGAAAAGGTGTAGGTTATGTGATATTGATGAATGGGGAGGTTTCAGGGCACAGAGTGTTAGGATGGAGGTGGAGGAGGCAATGAAGATGTAAGAAGAGGTGAAGGAGAAATATACCAAAGATGCTATCTGTAGAAGTGTCACAGGAAGTACAGAGAAGACAAAGTCATCCTGAGTCATGGCTTTACAAGGGGCCACCCCTACACTTAGACAATATTGGTATAGGTGGCCACATAAGACATTAGGAAAATTGATAATGATAAAAAATTATGGGCATCATCTGAGTATAACTGTGTGTGTGTGTGTGTGTGTGTGTGTGTGTGTGTGTGTGTGTGTGTGTGTCGTGAGTGGGAGGTGGCATGGTCTGTGTGGTTACATATGTGGATGTGTATAGTGGGGGAGTGGGCTTGGTCTGAGTTAAGCCATGTGTGTGTATGTGTGTGTGTGTGTAGTAGATGTGTGGGGCTGGTTTGAATCAGCAAGAAGCTTAGCTTGGCCGACAGGCAGCTGTCGGCCAAGGGGCATGTGTTAGTTATCTAGTGCTGCTGTAACAGAAATAGCACAAGCGGATGACTTTAATAAACAGAAATTTATTTTCTCACTGTTTAGAAGGCTAGAAGTCTGAATTCAGGGTGCTGGCTTTAGGGGAAGGCTTTAACTCTTTGTCAGCTCTGGAGGAAGGGCCTTGTCTCTTCTGAGCTTCTGCTCCTGGGCAGTCTTCATGTGGCTTGGCATCTCTCTTCCCCATCTCTGTTTCTCTGCTTGCTTGTTTAATCTCTTTTATATCAAAAGAGATTGACTCAAGATACATCCTACACTAATCCTGCCTCATTAACATAACAAAGAAAACCCATTCCCAAATGGGATTATGACCACAGGCATAGAGGTTAGGATTGACAACACATATTTTGGGGAGGACATGAGTCAATCTGTAACAGGACACTCCCAGTTGTAATTGAGAAATGGAAGTGTGCTATCTCTCCCAGAGCGGGCGGTGTGGGGTGATAGTAATTAATTGTTCATTGATCCCCACAGGTTAGCAGGAGGTCAGAGAAGTTACTCCAGCAGCCTTCCAGTGCGCCCAGCGGCTGGGAGCAGTCATTTGAGACCTCAGCAGAAACTGTCCTGGGTCCTAAACTCTGACAAAATGTGATAGGATAATTATGGTAACCTTAATGTCTGTTATTATAAACAACACACAAGTGAGCTGTGCAGGAAAACATGCCAGCACGTTATTGAAGACTCGGGGAGGAGGAGTGTATTTGACAGCCAACGTTTTCCGGAGGGAACGGAACACTGCAATATGATTGGTATGTTGTCACTACCTAAAGCTTAATTCTACATCTCACATACTTTGGGCATGTTATCAGGAGGGATCAGGCCCTGGAGAAGGACATCATGCTTGGTAAAGCAGAGGGTCAGAGAAAAAGAGGAAGACCCTCAACGAGATAGGTTGACAGAGTGGCTGCAACAATGGGCTCAAGCATAACAATGATTGCGAGGATGGCGCAGGACCGGGCAGTGTTTCGTTCTGTTGTACATAGGATTGTTATGAGTCGGAACCGACTTGAAGACACCTAACAACAACAACAAAGCTTAATTAAGTGTCCTTCTGGGTGTGAGGCTGTGCTTGGAGATCGACGTAGATTTCATCTCTGATCCATATAGGCACTCACTGTCTAAGACAGAGAACTCTTACGCATTGCAAAGGGCACACGCACCGTGAATGGATAACATGAGACTCAGTTCAGGTTTTAGCTCTTCTGCAATGCCTTCTCCCAGCCACTATGTTCTCCCAGCCTCCAACCCCCTCCAACACGTGATAGGGACACCCATCTTTCATCTATAAAGTGTCTTCATTCAACAAATATTGATGGAGCCCCTCCTATGTGCCAGGTAGGGAATATAGCCCCCTGTCTCTATGGAGCTCATATATATCCTTTATTATCTTTGCTGTCTTACCTCCCCTCTCCAACTACATTGTAAACTTTTCGAAGGCAGGAACCATGCTGGGTATCTTCAGCAACAGTCATAGCAAACATTATTGAGTGTTGGGTGGTATAAATGGTTAACGTGCTTGGCTGCTAACAGAAAGGTTGGATTGAGTCCACCCAGAGGAAACTTGGAAGAAAGCCCTGGTGATCTACTTCCAAAAAATCAGCCATTGAAAACCCTGAGGAGCACAGTTTTACTCTGACATGCATGGGGTCACCATTAGTCACAGTCAGCTCGATGGCAACTGGTTGGTACATTGTGCCAGCCACACAGTAAGTTCCATAATGCTTAGCACAGGGCCACTCACACACTAGTTCATCAATAAATGATTGATTTAAAAAAATAATGAAACCTAATGGTTGTGTTGATCATGGGGGTGATGAGGGTAGGTGGGGTTTGCTGTACTGAAATCTTAGTATGTTTACTTTTTCCTCCAAAATTCAGGGCTTTCTCCCTTCTAAGGTATCTGCACTCCTATGTTAGAGGCTATGGGCTGAGACTATTGATGGAGTCTGTAGCTTGTTAATTTTGTTGGTGAAATCTACTCTCTCTGAGTTATGCTAGGGCTCATGGAATAATTTGGCATCTACGTTTCAGAGATATAACCATTTTAACTCTAGGGAGAGTTAAAATCTTGGACCTGTTTTTCTTTCGAAACGCTAAGTTTTCTTTCTATGGCCTGCACTTCTCCACTGGTGGAACCTGGATGCAGTTTATCTTTGCAGCTCTTAGTTGCAATATAATCCTCCTGTTGTAACAATCCTCCATCTGATCAGTGCCCCATCCTAGGCCACCAGTGGCCACCAAATCCAGAGGACACCTTTGGAACATGGTGTGACTTTTGACCTCATGGTCTTCTTGAAACTTTCTCTTCTGCAGACTATGATCCCTGCTCTTGCAGTTTCTTCCCAGCTCTTTGGCTGTTTTCTCAGTCCCTTTCATGGGCTCCCTGAATTCTCCTCCATTGATGATACCACTCATCTAAGCTTACCTTTGCAATTGCCACCTATATTCTCCATCTTCAGCCAGATCTCTCTCTGGCTCCCAGCCTCTATTTCTTTGGACTTCTTAGGCAGACATCCCCACCTGAATGACTATACCAAAAAAAGCAAAAACCAAACCTGTTGCCATTGAGTTGATTCTGACTCACAGCAACCCTATAAGACAGAGTAGAACTGTCCCATAGAGTTTCCAAGGAGTACCAGGTGGATTCGAACTGCCGACCTTTTGGGTTAGCAGCCATAGCCCTTAACCACTACGCCACCAGGGTTTCCGAATGACCCATAAGCACCTCAAATTCAGTGAATAAAAATAGAATGCATTATCGACATCTCCCTATATCACCAGCCTCATCCCTGAGTCTGTTCTCCATCTGAGTGTATGCTACCTCCATCCACACAGCTCCAAGTCAGAACCTGGCAGTCACCCTTGACCCTTCCTTTTCCCTTGCACCCTTACCCCTAGTCTGTCTCCAAGCCCTGGGATGAGTCTGTCTCCAAGTACTGTTGGAATCAATATCATCTTCTTAATCTGCCAGGCCACCACCTTAATTCAGGCCCTTACCATCTCCTTCTTACATCGT
Source organism: Trichechus manatus latirostris (assembly GCF_000243295.1). Lineage (NCBI taxonomy): Eukaryota > Metazoa > Chordata > Mammalia > Sirenia > Trichechidae > Trichechus > Trichechus manatus. The sequence continues at coordinate 7,384,329 of NW_004443999.1, forward strand.
TGAAATGGTTGCTTAAATTGTCTCTCTGCCATCCCTCTGCCCACTTTCAATGCATTCTCCACCCCACTATTAGAGATGGCTTTAAAAATATAGAATACATCCCTGCCCTCTTTAAATTCCATCAGAGTTTTCCTACAGCTCTAGAATAAAGTCAAACTCCTGGCAAGGTTCACAAGCTTCATGATAATTGGGCCCCCGGCCACCTCAGCTGCTGCAAACACTGTTGCTCCCATGTGACAACCCTACCCATGACTATCGCTGTCCCCGTACATACCATGCTCCCTCCACCACTTGGCAGGGTGGCAGGGAATGCCATCCACCACTTGGCAAAGTCCTTTAAGACTCAGCCTCTTGAGAAGCCTGCCTGCCATCCCCACCCCCATCTCTGCAACAAGGCAGAGTGACACTCTCATTGCTCTGTGCTCCCATAAATCCCAAAAGGCATGCCAACACTTACAATAATAATGTTGTTGTTATTTTGCTGTCGAGTCAGCTGTAATTCATGGTGACCTTATGTATAACAGAATGAAAAGATGCCTGGTCCTGCACTATCACCATGATGGCAGGTTTGAGTTCACTGCTGTGGCTATTGTGAAATCCATCTCACTGAGGGTATCCCTTGTTTTTGCTGACTTCCTTTGGTCTTTCCTGATGCTATGTCCAAAGAAGGTGAGCCAGAGTCTCATCATCCTTGCTTTTAAGGAGCTTTCTGGTTATATTTCTTCTAAGATTTATTTATTTGTTCTTCTGGCAGTCCCACGGTATATTCGATATTCTTTGCCAACACCACAATTCAAGTGTATCAATTCTGTCTTCCTTTTTCATTGTCCAGCTTTCTCATACATATGAGGCGATTTGAAAGACCATGGCTTGGGTCAGGTGCACTTCAGTCATCAAAGTGATATCTTTGATTTTTAAAACTTTAAAGAGGTCCTTTGCAGAAGTCCCTGTGTGCTGCAAACAGTTTTCACTTGACTACTAACCGAAAGGTTGGCAGTTTGAACCCACTCAGTGGTGCCACAGAAGAAAGGCCTGGTGATATATAAAGATTACAGCCAAGAAAATCTGATGGAGCAGTTCTACTCTGTAACACATGGGGTAACCATGAGTTGTACTCGGCTCCATGGTAACAGGTTTGGTTTTGATTTTTGCAGCAGATTTGCTGCAAAATTTGACTGCTGCTTCCATGGCCATTGATTGGTGATCCAAATAGAGTGAGCTAGCTGGTAACTTCAACTTCTTCATTTATCATGATGTTTTCAGTCCAGTGGGAGGATTTTTGTTTTCTTCAGGTGATGTACTAAGTGTTTTGCTTTAATGATCATAATTAATCCTCAAATCTAATGAAGTAACAACAACAAAAAAAAAAAACCCGTTGCCCTGGAGACAGTTCCTACCTTTATTCCCATTTTACAAATGCGGAAACCAAGGCTCAGACACCTGCCCAAGTGGCAGGGCTGGGTCTGAGCCACATCCAAGTGCAGAGCCCATGCCTTTAACCCTTGCTTCCCACTGTCTCTCCACAGGTGCTGTCTTTGTTTACAGATCTGTCATCTCACTTAAATGTAAGCTTCCTTGAGGGTAAGAATTTGGTTTGTTCATTTTTTTGTCTTTAGCCCGTCTTAGTTATCTAGTGCTGCTGTAACAGAAATATCACAAGTAGGTGACTTTAACAAACAAATTCATTTTCTTACAGTTTAGGAGGCTAGAATTTTTAGTTCAGGGGAAGGCTGTAGGTGAAGGCTTTCTCTTTCTGTCAGCTCTGAGGGATGATCCTTGTCTCTTTTCAGCTTCTGGTCCTCAGTTCCTTGGCTTTCTTTGTGTGGCATGGCATCTGTCCTCCCCCATCTGTGCTTCCTGTTTTCTCTGCCTATTACGCACTTTTTATATCTCAAAAATGATTGAGTTTAAGACAACTCTACACTGATAAGGTCTCATTAACATAACAAAGAAAATTTTATTCCCCAGTGGGATTATATCCAATGGTATAGGGTTTAGTACTCGAACATATATTTTAGGGGGACACGATTCAATCCATAACAACCCCAGTGCCTGGCACATCACAGGGGCTCAGAAATTTGTAGAAAGAAACTGGTTCTGGATAACTTTTCCAAAACATATTAAATTTCTCAGATTGTTGCTTTTATAAATTAAAATGTGAAAAAAAATTCTGCATTTGATATCTTCAGGTTCTTATAAGAAAGAGCTTCCTTCTCTGCAGTATGTATCTGTAATAGCTACACGTGAACGATTTGAAATTATTATGCAAACTTTGAGACCCTTGAAGGCAGAGGGTTTGGCAGAAGTCACATCCTCTCTGAAAGTTTCCCTTCCTTCCCCAGGTATCAGGCTCCTTTTAAAATTAGCTTCGGAATATGAACAAGCCAGCTCTTTAATGTTTAATGTCCCAACCATTTTAATTGTTTCTTTCAAAGTACAAAAGAGCAGCTGGGCCACATCGCACTAATCAGTTGCCAACTTTCCTTTTTACAAAAACAGCTAAGCTCTTTCTGAGATTTAAAATCACTCCATCTGAGACCCCATCTTGGCGCCTACACCTTTGCACTGACATAAAAGGAGCCTAATTTCTGCTTTTAAGAAATGGGTTACGGAAGTGCTTTTGGGTTTTGGCTTTGCTCTTTTTTTTTTTTTTTAAATAAAGTTTAATAAAATTTTATAGGTTTATTTATCATTTTCTTCTCTCAGTGTCCCCTTCCCCTACTCTGCTTGAATTGTCCTGGGATACAGCTACCAGATAAGATGTAAGACACGCAGGAGATATGAATTTCAAGTAAACAACAAATGCTTTTTTAGTATATTGCAATATTTGACAGATACACATATGTTAAAAAAATTATTTGTTTTTTATTCAAAATTCATATTTATTGACTGTCCTGTATTTTATTTGCTAAATTCAGCAACCCTAGCGTGTTTCCACCAAATGAGTTTGTTAAATGGAAAACACTAACTTGTATGAGGGGACAACAATCTGAAAATAAATAAACGAAGCTAATGCTGTGTCTTAAGACAGCTCATCATGTGCACACATATGCAGGTACCCACATGCTCACGGGTCCCTGAGAAATAATTCCTGCAATCCAGAAGGAAAATTAATGTGATTTCTGGGACCCTGTATATTCTTTATCAGTGAACTACAAGCATTCATTGAAAATGTGGATTTGGGGAGGAAGACTTAGAATCCAAAGAGGAAGGTCGTACCATCCCTAACGACAGGGCCAAAATCCAGTTTTCAGGAAGCAAGAAAGAAAATGATTTATTTTACTTGTGGCCCCAATGATGAATGAAGGAGATTTCAGAGAAAGAGCAGTAGGAGCCAGTAAGAGAGACAGAAAATGAGAGAGAGAAAGAAAAGAAAAGGAAAACGAGCGATACAGAGAATGAAACGGAAGAGAGATGGAGACACAGAACAAGAGACAGAAAATGAGAGCTACACAGAGACCGAAAACATGAGAAAGACAGAATAAGAAAGACAGACAGAGAGAGAGAGAGAGTCCGTGTATAAACTGCAAGCTGCCCCTACTTTCTCCCTCCTCCGTTCCCCACTCTGGATCTCCAGGCTGGGTGGCGGGCTGGGTGGGTCCGTGATTTGGACAGAGTTCAAGCCTGTTACAGGCACACCCCCTGGGGCATCCTTTGGCCCTGGGTCTGAAATTGATTCTTTCTGGGTTTCAGGGCAGCAGCAGCAGGCAAAAGCTCCTGCTGTCACTTCCCAGACTTTTATAGACTCTGACAGCAACGCGCTGCCTGTCTTTTGTCTTTTGTATTCTGCTTGTGTTCAGCCTCTAAGCCACGTGGGGAATAACTTAAAGGGGCCTGACAGGGAGGGCTGTGCCATGGCTGTGTGCCAGCAGGGAAATCCTGGGAGGACAAGGACACTGAGGTCCCCACATCCTGCCCCCAGGCTTCCCATTCTGACTTACGGACAAGCTCTGGGATCTGTGGAGGAAGGTTTCTGGGCCCACCACCTGGGAGTCACCACAAGTGTGCAGGGGATGGTGGGGAGGGAGACACAGCAGCATGAAGGGCAGGGTTCTACCCTCACACACATGGGCTTGCCATGAATCAGAATGACTGGATGACAACTGGTTAAGGCAGGGCCAAGAGAATGAACAGAGGCAGAGAGATGGAAATGGGCAAGAGCAGCTGGGGACAGGGAGCAGGTGTCGGGAGAGTCTTCAGACACCCACGGGAATGGTCACCAAGGCAGAGAAATGGGATGCATCTGTGGCTGAGGGCGTCTCAAACTTGAGTGAGCATGGGCATCACCTGTAGGGCTTGTTAAAACAAACCACTGGGCCCACCCCCAGAGTTTCCGAGTCAGTAGGTTTGGGGTGGGGCCTGAGAATTTGCATATCTTACAGGTGCTCCAGGATGCTGGTGCTGCTGGTCCAAGGACACCACTTTGAGAACCACTGGTGTGTCTGGTACTGCTCCAGAGGACAAGAACCACCTTCCTTATTAATCCATTCTGTTTCCTTTTGCTGGAACTGGTTATTTTCTAGACTTAATAAGCATAATTTGTGATACCGGTTAATTGTGCATTTTTGTTTTGTTTTGTTTGGCAGGAGGAGTGGAGGGGGAAGAGAAGTTTACCTAGTTTCATTTTTTCATCTCCTTAATCTTTGGAACTTCAATTATCATTTCTCGAATGTGATTCTCACACTCTCTCCCTCCCCCATTCAATCCTCTCTCAGATAATTACAATTATCCAGCAGGTCGAAATTATTCACCTTTCTTCTTTCTTTGTCTTTTCTTTTCTTTGGTCCTCCAGTGAAGGAACCATTAAAGAACCATTGAGGGGCATGGGGACACCCAATTTAAACAGCATTTTTAATGAAACCTAAGGGTCCAACAGGTTCTTCCTGTTCCCTACCCCTTGGAGTGACTCAAAAATGCTGCAGTCCAGAAAGAAAGAGCAAGAAACGGATTTGATTGGGATTGAAGCTTTAGACCCGCCTTCAGCTGTGAATGGTCACAGATATAATGGGCAGGCTCCAGGACCGAGCAGAGGAAAAGTCATCCAATGGGGATCTTATCAGACAGAGGGAACAAGGAGCATGGTCCAGCACTAACCTATGGGAAGAGTTTATGTTAGTGACTGGTGAGTACACATTCAATGGGTGCCTTCTCATTGATATTTCAATTGCGTATTTTGCTGCTGCTTCTAATTTTTTTCTGTTTTGTTTTGTTGTGTTTTAATCATGGTCCTAAAAACCATCAAGGAGTCCCTGGGTTGGCTGCTAACTGAAAGGTTGGAAGAAAGGCTGGGTGATCTACTTCTGAAAAATCAGCCACTGAAACCCCTATGGAGCATAGTTCTACTCTGACACACATAGGGTTGCCAGGAGGAATTGACTTAATGGCATCTAGTTAAAAACCATCATGACAAGATATTACCTTGAACATTTTGAAAAGGTGCCAAAAGTGGGAAAGGAGATGCTGAATGGTCACATTGTTCTGTTTTGGACAACATGCTTGGGGGATCTTCCCAGCCTCCACACGAGACTTCTGATATGGAGTGTCACAGTATGGTTTGGAAACCACCAGTTGGGGCTGCAAATGGATGGGGTTGATCTGGCCTAGGTAAGATGAGACCAAGAACAGGGAAGCAGCGTTACCGCACCAGAAGACGGGTAGAAAGAGCTCTGGGAAGTGTGCATGGGCTGAGATGGTTCAGGCTTCTTGGAAGAGGTTGGCAGCTTATGGAGTCTTGGTATGGGGGGGGCAGTTAACCCAACACTCCCTACTCTCATGTGACATTCATTGACCTCCCCAGGGTAAGATGGGACAGTGGCCCTCTGCCTCTGAAGGGTTGCCAGTCCACTCTCCCACCCTGTGCCTCCATCTGAGGAGGGAGAAAGAATTCCTAACACTAAGAGGTCCAGTTATTTAATATGCACAATACACAGTAGGCTGCTGCTTAGCTCTCCTCGCCCTCAACTTCCACCAAGATTTTTCTCTCCCTTGTCTCCTCTTCTTCTTCGTTCCTTCCTTGCCCTCAATCTCACAAGGCAGGCAGCCTGCTGCTGTCTGGTGGAGTTAGCAGCAGGGCTGCAAGTGGGTTCATGAGAGCACTCTTTGCCTATGGACTAAAATGGACTATTTCTTGGTTTCTGGATCTTGTTGCTGTTGCTGTAGGTGGAACATGGATTGTATGCAAATGGTGGGGAGCCACTACCATTCTCAAAGAGAGAAGAACCCTGTTCTGGGAGGCTGGAGACTCGATGCTAGCCATGGCTAGCTGTACAACTCTGGTCATTCGCATTGCCTCCCTGGGCCTCAGTCTCCTCAGCCTCCTGAAATGCTCGCCAAAGGTGGAAATTGTCTCAAGAAGGCCACTACTGAAATCTCCTTTTGTGACCTGGAAGGGCTAGGTGGGCCCTCAGACTCTCTATGAGGGGCACGTATTCAATTCTTAAGTTGGTTAATTGTATCCCGACACTGAAGAGATGAGATCATTGAAACCAAGGGTCTTAGTTATTAGTGTTGCTATAACAGAAATACCGCAAGTGGATGGCTTTAACAAAGAGAAATTTATTCTCTCACAGTTTAGGGGGCCAGAAGTCTGAATTCAGGGCGCTAGCTCTAGGGGAAGCCTTTTTTCCCTGTGTCAGTTCTGGGGAAAAGTCCTTATCATCAATCTTCCCCTGGTCTAGGAGCTTCTCGGCACAGGGACTCCAGGTCCAAAGGAAAAGCTCCACTCCTAGCACTTCTTTCTTGAAGACATGAAGTGCCTCTCCTCTCTGTTCAATTATCTCTTTTATATCTCAAAGAAGACTGACTCAACATACAACCTAATCCTGCAGATTAAGTCCTGACTCATTAACATAACTGCCTCTAATCCTGCCTTATCAACATCATAGAGGTAGGATTTACAACACATAGGAAAATCACATCAGATCACAAAATGGTGGGCAACCACACAGTACTGGGCATCATGGCCTAGCCAAGTTGACACACATTTTTGGGGGACACAATTCAATCCATAACACCAGGGTTGTGTTTTAATGGCTGGGATCCTGTGGGAGACCTGAGGATGGAGGCCTGGTGGGGAAACTTGTGGGACTAGGAAGTGCCTGAGTCAGAGTTGAGGAAGGAGGTGCTGACTGGTCACATCGTGTATAGAACTGTGGATTCGGCACCTCTGCCTCCTCCATGTGTCTCCCAGCAAGGACCATGCATGTGAGAGATGTTGTCTACCCCACAGAATGCGTTCATTCAGAAATTCTTCATGCTCCTAGTTTTTATTAGTCAATATACTAAACTGACAACCAGGGCATCTAGTTAATCACCCTGAGTGGACAAATAATTCCAGACAAAATTTTAAAAAACTTTTTTTCTTTTTTGGTTAGATTGTGCAGCCTCATTGTAGATAAACACATGATCTCTTTGGTCCTTTTTCAAAGATTGAAAATAGGTCATGAACTCTGACCTTTGAGTATTCCCAGCCCTGGGAACCTCAGGTTGGGAGGATAAATTTCTATATTGGCAGCAGGAAGAGGGCTCCAGAGCAGAGAATGGGAGACTGGGCATAGGCTGGGCTCCAGCACCTTAGCTCCCCTCTGGGGTCTCCCTGCTGTCCACCTTCAGCACAGGGAGGGGTGGCTGTGTAGGCCACGGCACACAGACCCTCTGGCCACCAGCCTTTCAGGCAGCCCCCACTTCCTTCCTCCCCACCTCAGCTCGGTAGGCGGCTCATTTCCCCAGGTCCCTGACACAGGCTAATTGCTTGTAACAAAACTTGGTGTAATGGGAAGGGGGAGGAGGAGGCAGAAGGGAATCAAAAACAACAAGAGGAATTTGGCAGAAGTCACTGGGGAGGGTGCAGCCTCGGTTGCTCCAGGGCCGGCCAGCTTCATTAACTGGTCTGGATTTAGAAGGTCACCACCTTGCAAAGGCAGTCGCTACAGCCCATTGCTCCCAGGTAGCGGCTGTCATGAGAACACCTTGCAAAGGGCAGGGAAGTGTCAGTGGGCCCCACAGCACTCCAGAGCGCTCTGAGGCCTGGCTGGGGCTGCCCTCCTCCAAATGCCAAAGTAAAACATTTATTAAGCCGGTTTCTTCCAGTCCACTGGGCCCCTCGCTGACAGGAGGCAGGCTGCTCTGGAGGCTCAGCCTAGAGTCCAGGAGGCCCTGGGGCGCCCTCCTGGCCTCCATACCCCCTGCTGCGCTGCTCTGCACCAGGTGGGCTGGAAGCTGAGACATGACAGCGTGACCCTGGGTTTGGCCCCCAGAAATCCTATTTCTGGTACCTTCCTGATCTCTCCTTTTAGAGCCCTTGTTTACACAGCCATCCAACACTTGCATAGAGCTGATTCATACTGAAGCATTAATCACAATGGGGTTTGGCTTCAGGAGTGTTTGCAGTTTCAAGCAGAAAGGTCTGGCCAAGGGCACTGCCCACAGCAAAGTGATGTTGAGGCTGAGCCAGCCTGGCTGCAGGCCCCCATGACCGCTCTGCCCCTTCTGCAGCTGCCTGCTACCCTGCGCCATCACCCCCTGTCCCACTCCAGCCCAGTGGGCCATGTCAGTTCACCACCTGGGCCAGTGTGGGGTGGGTTTTCTGGTCTTCACATCTGTCTTAGTCACCTAGTACTTCTGTAACAAAAAAATACCACAAGTGGGTGGCTTTAAAGAACAGAAATCTATTTTCTCACAGTTCTGGAGGTCAAAGTCAGGGCTTCAGCTATGTTGATTCCTTCTGTGGGTCTCTCTCCTAGTTCCTAGTGTCTGCCGGTAATCTTTGGTGTTCCTTTGCTTGTAGCAGCTCCCCACATGGCACTTGTCTTCCCCGTGTGTGTGTGTGTGTCTGTGTCTGTGTCTATTCTGCTCTTTTTATAAGACACCACTCAGAAGTGATTAGATTTAGGACTCGGCCTACTCTGGCATGACCCTATTAACATAGCAAAAGAAAATTCTTATTTTCACACTGGGTCATATTTACATGTTTAGGGGTTAGGACTCAACACATATTTTTGGAGGACACAATTCAATCCTTAACAGTGTCCAAATATCAGTCATTTATGGTGTCAGCTCCTTGCCTCTCTCTCCTTGTATGTTCAGAGTCAGATTCTGGGCAAACAGCTAAATCCAAAGAGCTAGTATTTAGTGGTATTAGATGGGCAGTGTGGAGGTTAGAAGCCAGAATGCCTAGAATCCATTCCTCTCTCTGCCACCTTCTAGCTGTGTGACCTTGAGCAAGTCACTTCACCTCTCTATGCCTCAATTTCCTCACCTGTAAAATAGCAAGTATGGTACTTACCTCACAGGGTTATTATAAGGATTAAATGAGTTAATATTGAAAGCAATTAGAACAGTGCCTGGCACACAGTAAATTCGACTTAAGTGTTTATTAGTATCACACTTTGCCCATTTCCTGTTTGAAATCTCTGCACTTCTATTATCTAGGGCTGCTCTCCTCTCCCTAAAAACCTACTCTTAGAAGAAGATCTGATTGGCAGCAACATCTAATGAGGATTTATTGAGTACCTACTGTATGCCAGCCTACTGTACGGTGCTAAGTGCTGGGCATACAAAATGAATAAGACTACATAGTTGGTGTCAGCCATCTGCACTTCTTGGTAGAAGTAGTTTCTGGAACTCTAGCAGTCAGCACACGTGTTGAAAGCTCTTGTGGGCAGTGGGTGGTGCCAAGGAAGGGTGAAGAGCTGCCAGGGCTAAAGCCAGGCCCTCCTGACCACAAACATGGGTTTGTTTTTTATGTAAGATAGAGATTTAAGAGACATATTGATTAAATCCAATGTATGGACCTTGTTTGGATCTTGATTTGAACAAACCAACTGTAAAACCACATTTTTGAGAGAATCTGATCAGAGAAGGCTTGTTAGGTGTGACAGTGGTATTGTGGTTAGGTTTCCAAAAGCTCTCTTGATTGTTGTTGTTGTATTGTTGGTTGGCAATGAGTTGATTTCGAATCATGGCGGTCCCATGTGTATACTTCATAGGGTTTTCAAGGTCTTGACCTTTCAGAAGCAGATCGCCATTCTTATCTTCTGAAGCACCCCTGGATGTGTTATCCCGCCAACCTTTCAGCTAGTAGTCAAGTGCTTAACCCTTTGTACTACCCAGAACACCTTTTCTTGGTTAGCGATATACAATGATTAGCAGTATACAATGATTAGGGATATACAGTGATTAGGTATATACAGTGATTAGTGATACAATGTCTGGGATTTGCTTTGAAATACTTCAGTGAGAGGAGGGGAAGAATAAGATAAAGCCAGTCTGATCAAATGTGGGTAACTGTTGACGCTGACTGATGGCTACATGGGGATCCATTTCACTATTCTATTTTTGAATTTGTTGGAGAATCCTCATAATAAAAAGCTAAAATAAAGACACAGTGGAGATGAAGGTGCTTTGGCCCAGGCAGGACTGCTGGCACAGCCAGGTGCTCCTGTACCAGTGGCCACAAGCTGGGCCACCTTACAGATGGAGAGAGGGACTGAGAGTTCAGATTTTTGAAAGAGAGCTGCTAGTAAAACCTGGAAACCAGGAGAATCCATTCCTCAGACACATACTAATCAGCCTGTGCTGAGGCCTTAGCTCTGCTCTCTGATCTGGTTACTGGGAAGACCTTCTAGGCCAAGACACTGCTTGTCCCTGCCTCAGTACATTTGAGGAAAAGGTTTCAGCTGCCTTAAAGTTTCCTGTGTCCCTCAGACCCTTTGTGGTGCCACTTCCAGAAAAGCCTATTTCTGACACAACCAGCAGGCCCACTCCAGCCCTGGTGCTGGAGGGATCCTTTCTCTGAATGTCCACAAAACAGAAGGTCAATTTCCAGAGTGCAGACCCTAGATGCGGGCGCACTCTCCCATTCAACCTGACAGGTAAGTACTATTAATACTCCCATTCTATCTATGGTTATGGAAACAGAGCCAAGCAGAGATAAGCAAGCTGCTCAAGGAGACGCAGCTGGTATTAGAACCCAGATCTGTGTGAGTCAAGAGCACATGTTCTTAAACTATGAAGGCAAGCTTCCTCTGAGGGTCTCAGCCTAGAAGACTAGCCCTCAGTTCCAACAGGCCCTGTCCTGTTCTCCTTTACTTAAGAAGGCTCAGACCAGATCTTACACTCTTGTCTTCTTTAGCTATCTGTGGTGCCGTTTGGGGGCTCTTAGCTACTCCTCCAGCTGCACACAACCACCTCAAAGCTAATGACCATCAGGTCTGGATCTCCAGGACCAATTCCTCTTCTAAATTCCAAATCCCAGTGTCCATCTGCACACTGGACCTCTTCCCCTGGATGTTCTTCTAATCCCCTCTATGCCAATGCAAAAGCCATCATCTCCATGGGGATTTTCCTGACTCTTCCCAGGTAGATCTGCTCACCTGGTGTCCCCCCTGTGCTCTGTACATACTCCACCACCACAGTAATATTATATTACACAGTTTGTGCACAAATCTACCTCTCCTTGCCATTCTGGTAGCTCCTGACACAGTGGACAAACCATAGAGGCTTGTTGAATGGATGAGTGGATGAATGAATAAATCAATTATATGCACCGCCTCGACTTACCACGTTGGCTGTTATGTTTATTATTATTTACACATAACCAAGTATCAAATACCGTTATGTGACCCAAGGGAAATAAATTCTGAAGATGTAAGAACAGAAGTCCCCTTTATTTCCAAGCTTGAATTCAGTCTTAGCAGCAAAAATGCATAGAACTAGATCACAACAGAGTATGCTATCTATTTGTTTCAGTTCCTCAAATCAATTCAAACTCCATTAATACTTAATTTGATTCATTTTTTTTTCTAGAACGTTAACAGATATGTTATTAAGCTGTGGGGTCATCCATAATTGGTCATCTCTCTGTGAATTAAATTTTAAAAAGGAAAAGTAGGATCAAAGAATAATCAGATTTCCTAGTTATGCAGGGCAACCAAGTTAAATTATATTTGCTTTCTAAAAATAGATTCTTTTCTTAAGAATCAAACATTTATTTTGATCTCAAGCGATCTCAATAAATCTTATGCAGAGTTAACAAACATATTCCAGGTAATAGTATTACATATTTAATAAATTTAGCATGCATTGAATGATGTTTGAGCACAAGGCACTGAGCTGGGTCCTGGAAGGAAACAAGGATGGACTGGACACAGCCTCTTCCCTAGAAGGAGCTTGTAGACAACAGAAGGGAATGAATGTTGAGGGGAAGGCTGAGTGTAGCTGACTATAGAATTTACACTTCAAGACACCAAACTGAAGCTTTGAGGCATTTTGAAGTCCTAGCCTAGTGACTGTTGAGTCTGATGATAAAGGATTATGTGGGATAAAAGGCTGCTTGAAACCTACATTTTCCTTATTTCCCACAATGATGAACGCTCATTTACCAGCTGCCAACAACAACACCATGATGAGCATTCTTGTACATGGCACCCTGTGAGACTTCTCTGGTGTATATATGCTCAGGTATACTGGATCACCAGAATGGCTGTCTCCGTCTACACAGCCTAAGGTTTGGTATAGGCCAATAGTTCTGGAGATATTTTTCATTGATTGAGGGTGGGGGACCTACTGGTATCTAATAGGTAGAGGCCAGGGATGTTGTTAAATATCCTATAATGCACAGAACAGCCCCCATAACAAAGAATTATCCAGCCCAAAATGCCAGTAGTGCAGAGGTTGAGAAACACTATTGTCCATCCTCATTTTCAATGGTTCACAGATGGGCTTGAGTGTTTTCACTAACTTCCTGAGAATGTATGCCAAATTTTATGTGTGTATGTGTGAGGTGTGTAGTGAGTTGAATAGTGTCCTCCCAAAACTGATGTTCACCTGGATCATGTTTGAACCTCAGATCTTATTTAGAAATAGGGTCTTTGTAGATGTAATTAGTTAAGGATCTTGAGAGAAAATCATCCTGGATTTAGGGTAGGCCTTAAACCCAATGACTGGTGTCCTTATAAGAAGAGAAGAGGACACAGAGGACATGTGAAGACAGAGGTAGAGATTGGAATGATGCTGCCACAAGCCAAGGAACACCAGGAGCCACCAGAAGCTGGAAGAGGCAAGGGAAGATTCTCCCCTAGAGACTTTGGAGGGAGCATGGCCTTGCCAGTACCTTAATTTCAGATTTCTAGCCCCCAGAAGTGTGAGAGAATAAATATCCATTGTTCCAAGCCACAAAACGTGTGGTAATTTTTTATGGTAGCCCTAGGAAACTAATACAAGGTACATATGTTTTTCTTGGGTAAAGGGTTTATTTTTTTGCCCACCTGACATTCTTTTTCTTTTGATAACAGCACCCCAATTTCTCTGCTGCTTGCTCAGTCTAGTGGTTTAGAGTGAGGTTTGACCCCACCCCCAGTCATGTGACCCAGGCCCCACCAATCAACAAAATGATTAGCCCAGAGTTAGGTATATAGCCTAAAAAATGCCCATAAAACTTGATCCTGCAACTTTTGATGGACCCCTTTCATCTAAAGTTACCAAGTTGATAGATACATAAATCTTTGCAACCACATAGGGAAAACCTGCTGAGAAAAAAGTCAACACAGGAAAACACAGCCAAGAGAGGGAGACAACGTCCTGACGATACCATTTGAGATTCTGGATCAGGCTGCCCTTGAAGATTCATCTCTTGAACTTTCTTGTCAGGTAACCACTGAGTCTGTTCCGTCTTGTCTTGACTTAAGCCAAGATGAGTTGGGTTTCTATCACCTGAAACTAACGGAAAGAGTTCTGACAAATAGAGTCCCTGGTTTTCATAAAAATACCAAAGGAGAGTGACCCCCAAAATATTTAGGAACCCTAACCTTTTATATTACTGTTAGAAAGGCCTATGGTTCTGTGCTTAAAAGGACCACTACATGACCTTTTAAGTAACTTGATAGCCTTAAACCTAGGAATTGGGTCTCTTTGGTTAACTGAATTTTGAGTTAGCCAAGAGTACATCAAACTAAAAAGTTCCTAGAATCATATTAAAACTGAAAGTGATATCACAGATTATCCTGATTTTGTTTTATAGATATAAGCATTGAGGAAGAAGGTATTATACGTTGACTATCCAGATCATTAGAAATATAATTTATGTCAAAAGTCTTTTAAAAAAGCACTTTCATTGCACGTTTAAAATAAAATATATTTAGGAAAAAAATTCTATGTAGAATTTATAACTCATCGATTATGCAAAGAAAGATGAACTTGCAAATGACACAATCATACATTCAAATGAAAATTGAAGAGGAATATTAAAAACACACTCATTTTGGTCTACATTCTCTTTCTGAGATGTCTGTTTGAGTTCTCCCTGGTTTGTGATTCCTCCAGTGCTCTCAGAAATTCTTCAATAAGCAAAATCAACACTGTCTCCCCTGGTCCCCATCTTCCTCTCTGAAGGGAGCCCTGCAAACACTCACTGGAAAAAAATGAAAATAACTATGTTTGGTTCTATATCATAGTTATGCATAAAACCAATCACATAGATTTTTGAATCACATCTCCAAGGTGATCCACTTGCTCTTGGTGTTTTTTTTTTTAACGAGTTGCCATCAAGTCGATTCTGACTCATGGCAACCCTACTGAGCCCCAGAGGGTTTTCAATGGCTGATTTTTTGGAAGCAGATCACCATGTCTTTCTTCCAAGGTGCCTCTGGGTGGACTGGAACCGCAAACCTTTTGGTTAGCAGCTGAGCAGTTAACCATTTGCACCACCTAGGGATTCCCTTGGTGATTTAGGAGGTACTCAATATGCATGCCTCACTTCATGCACCTACATGAGGTCTTGCTAAGAGTCCCTCGTCTTATGTTCCAGGTATTGGCATGATAGAGTAAACTCCCTGGTCTCCCCGGCCCCTTAAGCATGGTGAGGCGGTATAGTAGCCTCTCTCCATCTGCTGGAATGAGGAAATAAGATGTGCTAGCCAACTCCCTCCACTCCCTCCTCCCACACTCTTCCTTAACGTGGGAATATTTGATGCTCTCTTGAGCACATCTTGGAGAAGCAACTGAAGTGACAAGAAAGCAGCTATTCTTTTTTTTTTTTTTTTCCACACTCTTCTGAAGAATGACCTTTAGATTCTGAGCAAGATGCTGTGTGATTGTGTCCTCTTGCTGGGCAGGCCTGAGGGCCTGAGGGAGAGGATGGTGGTATAACTAAGCCTGTAACCCAATAGCTGAGTTAACCTCCACAGCCCCCTTTGCAGTTCAGAGGGATTTCTGAAACAGACCTAAAATGGCAGCCAAGCTAAATAAGCCCCACAAGGACATGTGTGAAGGAATTGCAAAACAACATTAACCATTGAAGAACTAAGACAGCTCTCAGAGAGGCGTTTTCCTGCACCCAAATGCCCTATTTCTCTTGTTGGTGATGTGCGGACACAGAATCAGAGAACCTGAGATAGCAATGTGGCCCAACCTCTTCATCTTGTATGCAAAAGAGCTAAGGCTGAGGAGGTGAAAGCCTCCTCCAAGATGACAATGCTAATTGCAGCGGTGCGCCAAGCCAGGCATTCTGTGGTGATTTGAAAATATGACTCCTAAATTCTTTGATACTTCTCCCATTGATACTCATTGCCATTGAGTTGATTGCAATTCATAGTGACCCCTACAGAACAGAGGAGAACTGCCCCATAGGGTTTCTAAGGCTGTCATCTTTACTGAAGCAGATTGCCACATCTTTCTCCCACAGAGCGTCTAATGGATTAGCAGCCAAGCACTTAACCACTGCCCCACCAGGGCTCCTCTCTCATTGATAGAACTCTGTAATTACTTGACCAATAGAATATGGCAGAGGTGATGCTATGTCAGTTTCCCTGCCCAAGATTTTAAGAAAGTGGCAGCTTCCGTGTTCTGTCTCTTGGAACTCTCACTCTTGGAATGCAGCTACCATGCTGTGAGGAAGCCCAAGCAGCCCATGGAGACACCTACATGGAGAAGAGCCAAGGTCCCTGGCTCTCAGCTCTAGCTGAGCTTCCAACTTACCAGTGCCAACTTACCTGTCATACGTGTAAGCCATCTTAGAAATGTATCCTTCAGCCCCTCCCAATTAATGCCACATGGAGGAGAGATGAGCCTTCCCTATTAATCTCTGCCCAAATTGCAGTTCGTAGGCTAAATAAATGTTTGTTTTTAGTCACTTAGTGGTTTCCAGCCACTATGTTTTATAGTAGTTTGTTACACAACAATAAATAACTGGGAACATTCCCTGTCTAATATACTCCTATTTATACCATAAACCAGCATCTATTTGAAAACCGGAGCTGGGACCAACTGGAAAAATGCTTCATCAGTGGTTCTCACACTTAACTCGGCATCAGAATGACTTGGGAAACTTGTTATATGATCCCTTTGATTGAAGAATAAGCACACTAGCCAAAAATGCTTTGCTGTCCTTCTGGTCTACCTTCTCTCTTACATTTACTATTTTGAAGCTTGAAAAAGACTGGTAGTCTGTATTCTAGAAATAGGGACAATATATTACTTTAATCCACTTAATCCTATAAGGTAAAGCTCCATGGATCTGTAATGGAGAGGCAACCTGCCTCAAAGCTCTTTCAATCGAATTCTGCATGTTGGGAGCTGCCAACCCCTGGCTCTGTCCTGTGTCCTCCCAGTGCCCATTCGCTCACAGGGAGCAGAGTGTCACAATGGGAAGAGCACGTACCCCAGAGCCAGACAGACCTGGGTTTAAAACCTGGGGGGGCCTCTCACTAGGTCTGTGACACTTAGCTAATTACCTTTCTAAGTCCTCATTTAAAAAACCAAACCAAACCCATTGCTGTCGAGTGGATTCCGACTCATAGTGACCCTATAGGATAGAGTAGAACTGCCCCATAGGGTTTCCAAGGAGTGCCTGGCGGATTTGACGTAGCTCTTAACCACTATGCCACCATCGTTTCCAGTCCTCATTTACTCATTTGTAAAATGATAATAATCATGTTGCCTATCTCATAGGATTGCTGTGAGCATTAAATGACTAATGCACACTAGGTGCCTAGCACAGTGCCTGCTACATGGTGTTGTTATTGTTGTTACGTGCTGTTGATTACAACACATAGAGACCCCATGTGACAGAGTAGAACTGCCCCATCGGGTTTTCTTGGCTGTAGTCTCTGCAGAAGCAGATCACCAGGTCTTTTTCCCAACGAGGTGCTGGGTGGGTTCAAACCTCCAACCAAGCACTTAACTGTTGTGCCACCAAGTCTCAAAAAATAGTCTATCTTATTACTTGTCCAACAAAAGATAAAGCAGAGTCGACATTATAGATATTATTCATCGCCTGGATTTATACCTGGGGACCGGGAAATGGACTAAATCGATATTGTTGTCATTATTAGCTGCCATTGAGTTGGCCCCCAACTCACGGTGTCCCCATGCACAGCTGAGAGAAACGATGCCTGGGCCAGTGCCATCTCCGTGACTGGTTGAGCATCGGATGCTGTTGTGATCCATTGGGTTTTCATTGGCTGACCTTTGGAAGGAGATCACTAGCCTTTCTTCCTAGTCCAAGAATTCTACCACTGAAACACTAATGTCCCCAAATCAATGGTAACCATATACCAATTTGAACCAGAGTCCAATCACTGCGGTACATTTTAAAAACACAGATTCTCAGGCCCCAGTCTCATGGATTCTGGTTCAGTAGATGTGCACAAGCCCGGGAATTTGCATGAATAGTTCTGAGGGGCCATCAGGTTTGAGACCCAGTACAGCACGCAGAGTTCATTGCTCCCGAGCATGCTGAATACCCTATCCGATAAAATAATTTGCAGGATATTGTTCAGTTTCAGCAGCTTTTCGTGCATTTAATGCACCCCACCTGTAAGAATGAGGCTACCAGACTTCTTACAAACTGTATCCAGGACTCCACA
This sequence comes from Trichechus manatus latirostris, assembly GCF_000243295.1. Lineage (NCBI taxonomy): Eukaryota > Metazoa > Chordata > Mammalia > Sirenia > Trichechidae > Trichechus > Trichechus manatus. The sequence goes on from NW_004443999.1 coordinate 7,402,190, forward strand.
GATTGCTGTTAGCTGCCTCGAGTCAGCCCCCAGTTCATGGGGATCTCCTGCACGACGCAACAAAACATGACCAGGTCCTGCTCCATCGCCATGACCTGTTGTAGATTGGACAATTGTGATCCATAGCATTTTCACTGGCTGATTTTGAGAAGTGTATCTCCAGGCCTTTCTTCCTAGTCCATCTTAGTCTGGAAGCTCTGCTGAAACCTGTTTACCATCAGAGCAACTCACAAGCCTCCACTGACAGACTGGTGGTGACTGCACATGAGGTGCATTGGCTGGGAATTGAACCCAGGTCTACCACACGGAAGGAGAGAATTCTACCACTGAACTACCAATGCCTCATCCTCCATGGCTTAGTCCCGTTTTTCTCTTCAAAAGGGGCACACGCTCTGGTCTGTCCAGGACACAGCCTCATCAAGGGACGCTCCTGGGCCCCTCTGCATCCCTGCCCTCTCCCTGAAGCTTCCCAGGAGCCAGCTCCACACCTGAACCAGCTCTCTGCCCACAGAGTGTAAGTAGATGTCACTCCCAGAGATTCTAATTAATCGTGTTTCTTTTTTTTTCTTTTTTTCTTTTTGGGTCAGACTCCTAAGTGTCTATCATGTTGATAGCACCCTAGGGAGTCTTTTGTTCTGAAGAGGTGAAAAATTGTACCCACAAAAAGAGTTCCCCATCCGATCAATCCTCTCTAACAACTTTATTGATTAGCTGCAGGAACATTTTTCATTTATTAATTATGAAGAAGATGTTTCAGGGATTTCTTAAAGTTAACTATTGTGATTTTTTTTTTTTTAAATACTGAGTTAACATTGACTGACTAGACTCAAAATGCTTAACAGGGCAAAGAGTCCTCAAGCAGGCATTTAAGGGCCTGGCAAAATAAGCTGTTAACGTGCCTGGGAGCGTGGGCCATGGTCTAAATCTTCGTTTGGGGCTGATTAATTGATTACTTGGGGAAAAAAATAAACATGGCTTGTCCTTTCCAATAATATGTTAGCATCAAAATATCATCCCATTATGATATCCAGGCTAGTGATGGTTAATTAATTAACTACCGCCAGTTAAAAACAATGTTCGACCCAGGTAAATCTTTCATTTATTAAAATCAATTTTGGTAATGGCTTTGAAAAGGGATTTGGGGGTAGTCAGTAGTCTTGGCTGGCTCCTCCTTCCCTCCTCCCCACTCCCTCCTTTCTCTCCTTCCCCTCCTCCTCTCTTTTCCTCTTGCTTCCCACTCCCCCCCCCCCCCCCCTCAGCCCAGCCACTGCTGGCCTGTCTGGCGGCCTGCAGGTGTCTATTAAAGCCCCATTCAGCAGAGCAATGCAGAGCTCCCAGGGGCCAGCAGAAGGTGGATACTCTCTGAAGGTTGCAGGCTGGCTTCCTCCTGCTCCTGAGTTACTCAGCAGAAAATGGGCTGGCGGCAGACATCCTTGTGAAGCTGAGTCCAGAAGCTTCCTGAGGAAGAAGGCTGGGCTACTGGAAAGTGAGGGAATCTGGGCCCAAAAATCCATTCCTTGCTCCCAGTGCCCAGGAGCATCCCAGCCCTGCCCCTTCACCCCTCTGGTGCGAGGCAGCGAACCCTACTCCCGGAAGAAAGGAGGAGCACATACCATCATTCGATGCCCTCCCAGAAGCACATACAGGAACAAAGTCAAATGAACCTTTATGAACCAGGTGCTGTGCTGGGGTGCACCCAAGAATGTGAGCTGGTCCCTGCACCCTCAAGGAGATTTCAGTCTTACAAACAGTTAATGCACTTAGCTGCTAACTGAAAGGCTGGCAGTTTGATTCTATCCAGAAGTCCCTGAGAAGAAACGCCTGGTGATCTACATCAGAAAACCAGCCATTGAAAACCCTCTGGAACACAGTTCTACTCTGACACACTTGGGGTCACCATGAGTCAGAGTTGACCCAACAGCAACTGATAACTGGTTGGTGTAAGAAGAAACATGGGGAAGAGAAAGGTCCACATTTGAGAAAGTTGATGAAGGATCAGGACTGAGCTCCGTGGTTTCTCTGGTAAGAATCAGCCTTCCCACTGACAGGAGAGTCTTGCAAAAGAGAAGAGAAATAGTGAGGAGCATGGACCCGCTACGAATGGATTGACATCTCCAGATATATTGCATCCCTGGCTACTAAAAGAAAGTGAAAATGTGATCTTCGCGTTCCTTTCTGTTGTTGAAAAATTAAGGAACAGGGATAGAAAGATAGACCTTGGTAAAAGTCGCCATGTGCAAAGAAAGGGAAAGGATGGATTCTGGAAACCTTAAATTTGAACCCCTCTGACATACATGCATATCTCCCTGATCAAATTCAGAACAAATTATTAAAAGGAAGATTGAATCTTCTGGAAATGAATCCAGAGGTTCTGAGTGGCTAACATGGATTACTAATAACAAGCCACGCTAACTACATATCCTTTCTCATAGGATTACAGACTTGTGTATCAGAGGTATGGCATAATCGAGGATCATCTCAATTCTAGCAAAGCAACCTATCTGATCTTTTTTATTTTTGTTTAATGTTGTAGTTTAAGTGAAAGTTTACATTTCAAGTTAGTCTCTCATACAATAATTTATACGTACATTGTTATGTGACCCTAATTGCTCTCCCTAAACTGTGACAGCACACTCCTCCTTTCCACCCCTGATTTCCCATGCCCATTCAACCAGCTCCTAACACTCTCTGCCTTCTCATCTCACCTTTGGACGGAAGCTGCCCGTTTAGTCTCATGTATCTACTTGAGCTAAGAAGCACACGCTTCATGAGTATCATTTTCTGTCCCATAGTCCTGTCCAATCTTTGTCTGAAGAGTTGGCCTCGGGAATTGTTTTAGTTCTGGGTTGACGGAAAGTCCAGGGCCACGGTTTCTGGGGTTCCTCCAGTCTCAGACCATTAAGTCTGGTCTTTTTACTAGAATTTGAGTTCTGCACCCCACCTTTCTCCTGCTCCATCAAGGACTCTCTGTTGTGTTCCCTGTCAGGGTGGTCGTTGGTGGTAGCCGGGCACCATCTAGTTCTGGTCTCAGGCTGATGGAGTCTCCAGTTTATGTGGCCCTTTCTGTCACTTGGGCTAATACTTTCCTTGTGTCTTTGATGGTCTTCATTCTCCTTTACTCTAGGTGGTTGGGACCAACTGATGCATCTTATATGGCCACAGAGCCACCAATCTGATCTTGCCAGGTGCTCTTACGGGTCCATTTGTAAATTCTGGATTGAATATGTGCAGTTAGTTGGAATCACCATCAATGAGGATTTTTTTTTTAACTCTTTTTTTTTTTTTTGTCCTTTAGATGGAGGTTTACAGAACAAACTAGCTTCTCATTGAACATTTATTACATATATTGTTTTATGAGATTGGTTAATAACCCCATGACACGTCAACACTCTCCCTTCTCTACCTTTGGTTCCCTATTACCAGCTTTCCTGTCCCCTCCTGCCTTCCAGTCCTTTCTCCTGGGCTGTTGTGTCCCTTTAGTCTCATTTTGTTTTATGAGCCTGTCTAATCCTTGGCTGAAGGGTGAACCTCAGGAGTGACTTCATTACTGAGCTAAAAGGGTGTCTGAGGGCCATACTCTCAGGGTTTCTCCAGTCTCTGT
>NW_004443999.1:7405890-7409753 GCF_000243295.1 Trichechus manatus latirostris
GGTGAACCTCAGGAGTGACTTCATTACTGAGCTAAAAGGGTGTCTGAGGGCCATACTCTCAGGGTTTCTCCAGTCTCTGTCAGGCCAGTGAGTCTGGTCTTTTTTTATGAGTTAGAATTTCGTTCTACATTTTTCTCCAGCTCTGTCTGGGACCCTCTATTGTGATCCCCATCAGAACAGGCAGTGGTGGTAGCTGGGCACCATCTAGTCGTACTGGACAATGAGGATTCTTACAGACAGAAGCTTGATTGTTGAATCTAAGGAGGAATTTAGTCTACAAGTCTTGTTCTTTACCTTGTTCAACATTTTTCTAAAAGATGTGAACGAAATCATAGAGGGCATGCCTTGTCAAATTACAAATATGACTCATGTCTGGGAGGGATAGTTAGCACAGTAAAAGACCAAATCAATATTCAAAGTTATTCTGTTAAGTTAGAATATGAAAATAAACCAACAGGATATCAGGAATAAACATAAAGTCTGAGTTCAGGTTAAAAAAAAAATCAATAGCAAAGGTATAAACCAAACCAAACCAAACCAAACCAGTTGCCATCGAGTCAATTCCGACTCATAGGAGCCCTGTAGGACAGAGTAGAATCAAATTGCCGACCTTTTGGTTAGCAGCTGTAGCTCTTAACCACTACGCCACCAGGATTTCCAGCAAAGGTATAGCATCAAGCAAGTATGGCTTGGCAGCTGTTGACATGAAAAGAAGATTTAGTTTTTATCTGACCATAAAATTGGGATAAAGCAATAGCATAATGTGACCACTAAGAAAGCTGATGTAGTCTTAGGCTGTCTTAGTTTGGGCGCCCCCAGAAGCAGAACCTGAGATAAGCATTCCAATATAAACAATTAATTTGGGAGGTGGCCTCAGGAAGTCACCTCCTTAGAGGATGGGGTAGTGAGACAAGGAAGGAACCAATAAAGGACCCACAAAGCCAACAAAGCCAAGCCAGTAGGGGGGCAGTGATGGTTCAGTGGTAGAATTCTTGCCTTCCATGTGGGAAAACCAAGCTGATTCCAGGCCAATGCACCTCATGCACAGCCATCACCCATCTGTCAATGAAGGCCTGTGTGTTGCTATGATGCTAAACAGGTTCCAGTGGAGTTTCCAGACTAAGAAGACTAGGAAGAAAGGCCTGGCAATCTACTTCCAAAAATCAGCCAATGAAAGCTTTATAGATCACAATGGTTTAATCTGAAACCAATCTTGGGGATAGTACAGGACCGGGAGTGTTTCATTATGTTGTGCATGGGATCGCTGTGAGTCGGGGGTCGACTTGACGGCATCTAACAATAACAACATCAAGTGAGTAACCATGAGGGTAACAAGTGCTCATTCCTGCTGGGGAACTCTGAGAAGGATGGAAGACATGCATCTTAAGTTACCCCATCAGAGGGGTGAGACAGCTGTGGCATTTCTATTTCTGAATATGTATACACGCATAAATGAATAATTAACAGCTAATATGTGTGTGTTAGGGAATATCTATTCATACAATATATGCTCACATAATAATCTTTTACTTGCTCATCTGTAACATTATTTTTCTTTTTTTTCATGAATCTTGTTTTTTTTTTATATTCTCATATTAAGTATTTGTCCAAGTTTTGTATATTCTTTCAGCCGATTGCTTTGATGTCAAAATCCAGTGCATTTTTAAAATAACCTCTATGCATAAATATTAAACTTTTTGCTGTTTGGTTGTTGGTCTTCCATATTTATGCAGGTCCTTTTTCCCACCATTCTTCTAGAACAGCACTATCACCATTTTGTGTATATGGAGGGGGGTAGGGATCAAATTATATTTTCTAGATCTATCCACAATTATTTTAAACACAGTGTTCTAAATTTGGGGAAGAAAATTGAATTCCCTTTTGGACATTTTAACTTGAAGATGTCCATTAGACATCCAAGATGAGATGTCAAGCAGGTATCATCTTACTCCTAAGTCTTCCCTCTTTCAAACTGGGTCTCCTTAGTTCCATCTTCAGATGAAATGGTTCTCAAACTTCTTATTATCTTGGGCCCCTACTCTGAGAAACACTTTAGTTTTTCAAGGTCCCTATAAGTGAGACGCCAGAATTAACATAATATTCTAGGTAATGGCTGACCAGCAGGACAGGCACTTGCTTATTATATAATTCTTAGAGACTGTAGCAGAAGGTATCGGTCCCCAGCCCATATCCCCTTAAGCCTTACCATTGTAGTGCGCGCCAGTCTGACCTTTAACTGCCAGCACCTGTTTGTCTTTACCTGAAGGCTTTCTCTAGCTACCAGAGCCGACTTTGCCTGTGCACAGTCGGAAGTGCCAATGAATTAATACTTTTCAGAGATGTCCTCAGAGTTGTTCTAAGGCTGTAATCTTTGTGGAAGCAGACTGTCACATCTTTTTCCCGGCTGGTGGGTTTACAGCCTAGGTAATGCTATGGGGCAGTTCTACTCTGTCACATGGGATCACTATCCGTCAAAATTGATTTGATGGCACCCAACAACAACAAATGGTAGTACTGTGGGGTTTTATTAATTGTTATATATATATAAAACAGAACATTTTTCATTTCAATATTTTTTTATGTGTACAATTCAGTGACATTAATTATGTTCATGATGTGCAACCACTGTCCATGTTCAATGTTTTCTATTGCCCTAACAGAAGGTCTGTGCCCCCTAAGCAATGACCCCGTCTTTCCCTCCCCCTCCCGCCCCTGGTAAGCACTAATAAACTTTGGTCTCTATACATTTACCTATTCTAGATATCCCTCCCAATTGGATAAAATAAATTGTGGTACACCCAGATGAAAGAATATGAAGCTGCAGAACTCTCTATGTATTGATCTTGAATAATCTTCAAGACACAGTTTTCTCAAAATAAGCAGAGTCTTCCCCTTGCAGTGCACTCTGGGTGCAGTGTTTCACTTGGTTTTAATGCTGACGGGTCTGTAGGACCCTTATCTTCACTTCATTGCTCCTGGATCCCAGTCAGGCTATTTACTAACCTTGTGGCCTCGAAAAAAAATCCCTTAAGTTCTGAGAATTCAAGTTTCCCCAAAATGCCTTTTCACAGGCTTGAAGTGGAGAACAAAGGGGAATAGGAATGAGCTGTTGAGATTTAGAATTTGATTTTCTTTTGAGTTGGCCCCAGAGAACAGAGAAGTCAAGGATGTGCCCACAGCTATTGTAGAAAGAAGATTATCCTTCATTTTTAAACATATTATTCTAAGTGTGGAACAAAAACTTACTCATACGATCCCTGCCTCCTCCGAGGAGATCATCCAGGATGCACTGACAAGGGCCAATAGTACTGGACACGAACACATCAGAACAGAAACAGGAGAGCAAAACAGACAAGCAAAGGCACCTCTGCATCCAGTCCACCGGGTTTGTGCAGTTCAGGATGGAAGCAGTGGCAAAAGCACTCTGGCGGTCTCAAGTCAGCACAGAAAAGGGAAGCTGTCAGCTCTCATCTAGGGAGTCCAAAAGACTTCCCGTGACAGCCAGGATTCCATAGTAAATTGGATAAGCCACAGAACATAGTCTGAATAGCAGATACAGGAAGAGTTTTCCAAAAATTAGGGAAAACTGGTCCAACGCAGAAAGAGCACTTAAGTGGCTAACATTCACAAAAATAATTCAAATAAACATTTGCCTATAAGAGAATTTCTTACTCTATAAATCTAAAAAATCCAAGATAGAGACCTCTATTGTAAAAACCCATGAAAAAGTTTACATACAAAAAGTAACAATCTTTGTTGGTTACCAGGGATGGGAGGGGTGGGGGTGGGGGGAATACTAAATAGGCAATAGATAAGCGGTATCTTTGGTGAAGGGTGAGACAGTACACAATACTGGGGAAACC
>NW_004443999.1:7410661-7414587 GCF_000243295.1 Trichechus manatus latirostris
GTGGGGTTGTTAACCAATGTCATAAAACAATATGTGCACTACTGTTTAATGAAAAACTCTTTGTTCTGTAAACCTTCACCTAAAGTACAATAAAAATAAAAAAATCCAAGATAATGTTTGAGACAAAATGAAAAAAAATTAGAGTTGACCTTAATGATATAAAAAATTTTAACAAGAGTATCATGGGTTTATCTGTTGTTATCAATATTTTCTAGAGAATGGGATGGAGACAAGACAGAACAACTTTGTCCTCCTTTCTTGCCAAGGGGCTGGCATTCTTGGGAGCTCAGTGCTCCGGGCTTTGTGGATGCTGGTGGAAGAGTACCAATCCTGTTACCTGGACAAAACTTTATTGCTTGCAAACTGCTTTCCCATCAGTTATATGACCTTCTAAACATCCTATGAAAAATGGATTATAAGGAAACTGGGTTTTGCAAAGTGAGGAGCTTGTTTGATATTATATGGTTAGATGTAGTGACCTCAAATACCAGTTGTTGCGATCCACATATTTTGTTCTTTCTGCATGCCATGCTGCCCCTATGACCCACCCCTCCTTTCCTAAAATATCTCCTCATGGACCTACCTTAATATGAAAACTTCTATGAAAGATTCTGTCCCTGAAGTGTCATTCTTTTTAGCAATGGTATCTCTGGAAGTCGCATGCTAAAGTTAAAAATAGGAGGATTTTTTTTTTTTTTAAGGAGGATTATCATATAGATTTTACTTTACTTTGTCTTCTCAGGCTACCCTTTGAAATCTTCTGTTCAGCTCTTTTACTTCATCATTTATTTACAAAGTAAAGTATTATAATGAAATGTACAACGACATTAGAAAACCAAAAGGGAAGAACACGCTAGATATTTCTCAAGCTGAAAGAACTGAAGAAAAAATTTAAGCCTCGAGTTGCAATATCGAAGGATTCTATGGGCAAAATATTGAACAATTTAGGAAGTCTCAAAAGAAGATGGAAAGAATACACAGTGTCACCTTACCAAAAAGAATTGGTCAAACATTCAACCATTTCAGGAGGTAGCATATAATCAAGAACCAATGGTATTTGAAGGAAGAAGTCTAAGCTGCACTGAAGGCTCTGGCGAAAAACAAAGCTCCAGGAATTGACAGAATACCAATTGAGATGTTTCAACAAATGGAGGCAGCGCTGGTGGTGCTTACTCATCTACGCCAAGAAATTTGGAAGACAGCTACCTGGCCAACTGACTGGAAGAGATCCATATACACGTCTATTCCAAAGAAAGGTGATCCAACAGAAGGTGGAAATTACTGAACAATATCATTAATATTGCACGCAAGTAAAATTATGCTGAATATAATTCAAAAACGGTTGCAGCAGTACATCAACAGAGAGCTACCATGAATTCCAGCCAAATTCAGAAGAGGATGTGGCATGAAGGATATCGTTGCTGATGTCAGATGGATCTCCGCTGAAAACAGAGAACACCAGACAGATGTTTACCTGTGTTTTATTGACTATGCAAGGGCACTCAACTGTGTGGATCATAACAAATTATGGATAACATTGCAAAGAATGGGAATTGCAGAACACTTAATAATGCTCATGCAGAACCTGTACATAGACCAAGAGGCACAGAACAGAACAAGGGAAACATGGGGAATACTGCATGATTTAAAATCAGGAAAGTTGTGTGTCAGCGTTGTACCATTTCACTGTACTTATTCAATCTGTATGGTGAGCAAATAATCCGAGAAGCTGGACTATAAGAAGAAGAATGCGGCATCAAGATTGGAGGAAGACTCATTAACAACCTACTATATACAGATGACACAACGTTACTTGCCTTAAGTGAAGAGGATTTAAAGCACTTACTGATGAAGATAAAAGACTACAGGCTTCAGTATGGATTACACTTCAAGAAAAAGAAGACAAAAATCCTCAAAACTGGATCAATAAGCAACATTATTGCAAGTGGAGAAAATATTGAAGTTGCCAAGGATTTCATTTTACTTGGATCCACAATCAACGTCCATGGAAGCAGCAGTCAAGAAATCAAACAATGTATTGCATTACACAAATCTGCTGCAAAAGACCTCTGTAAAGTGTTAAAAAGCAAAGATGTCACCTTGAGAACTAAGGTGAGCCTGACCCAAGCCATGATATTTTCAATCACCTCATATGCATACAAAAGCTGGACAATGAACAACAAAAACTGAAGAAGAATTAAAGGCTTTAAATTATGGTGTGGCAAAGAATATTGAATATACAATGGACTGCCAGAAGAACAAACAAATCTATCTTGGAAGCAGTACTGCCAGAATGTGAAGATGGTGAGACTTCTTCTTGTGTACTTTTGACATGTTATCAGGAGGGACCAATTCCCTGGAGAAGGATATCATGCTTAGTAAAGTAGAGGGTCAGTGAAAAAGAGGAAGATCCTCAATGAGATAGACGGACACAATTGCTATAACAATGGGCTCAAACGCAGCAATGATTGTGAGGATGGTGCAGGACCAGGCAGTGTTTCATTTTGTTGTACATAGGGTTGCTGTGAGTAAGAATTGACTCAACGGTACCTAACAACAACAACATCATATTGATGGCATTATCTGCCATTGAGGATGAGTTTATCTAATAGGTCCTGCGGGCGATGGAAGACAGGACAGGTATGTTCTGAAATAGGGATGGAGGGAGTATAAAAATCTGGAGCAGAGAGCACTGTTAGATACAGAAGAAGAATCCAGGCAAAGGACCCAGAGGGAGCTCTGGGCAGCCAGAGGGCATTTGAGGACAAAAGACGCAATGAATAGAAAGACCCCAAAGACAAATGTCACCTACATTTTGGTATTACCTGGAGATGGTCCAGATCATGTGAATTGTGCTAGGTCTTGAGTTGCAATATGGCCATCCATCTAGGAAAGGTGAAGAGCTGGGTTTGGTCAAAGTGAACAAAAGAAAATGTGAATAGACAGATGACTATCGAGGAGGTTAGTTAGCATTGGAAAGGGCACTTGAGAACTTTCAATCTAGGTAGGCAAGGTAATCTCAGGATGTGGGAAACTAGTCCTTGTAGAGAGGAAAAACTTTGCAACACAGTATGACATGGAAGCCTGAGTCTCAGAGGCTGATATGAGGGCCCTGGCAGGGCTCTTCATTGGGCTGGTGAGGGTGAGGGGACTAGCTAGACCCATTTAAAGGACCCTGGAGCCTCCAGTCTCAGGAATCAGGGACCCAGGTTAGAGATTTGGAACATAAATAGAAAACTGTGCTCAGTTACCAAGGGTTCAGGATTAGAAACCCGGCTCAGAGAGGATGTTAGGAGTAAGAAACAGGAGTTAAGAAGCACAACATACCTTTTGACCTACAATTCCACTTCTGCAAATTTTATTCCACAGATATCCTCATACATGCAAGAAATTACATATGTATAAGGATATCCGCTGTGGCATTGTTGTAATAGCCAAAGGTTGGAAGGAGCCTAAATGTGTATCAGTAGAGGATAGTTGAAATAAATACAACGGAGAATTAAGTTGCAGAACTCTCAATGTACTGGAACAATTTTAAAGACATTTTTCTCAAAATAAGCAAAGAGCAAAACTGTGTGTATAGCCAAGTACCATTTGTATTTCTATATGTATAACATGTCTGGAGGCCCTCTGAAGATGAGACCTGGGTGGCTGTGTGATAGGGTGGGAGGGATATATTTCTCAGTATGCCCTTTAGTAAGTTTTGAGTTTTGTACTTTATATATGTATTACCTATTACACACACACACGCACACATATATATACATATGTATATAACCTGACCCGTTGCCGTCAAGTTGATTCCAACTCATAGAGACCCTATAGGACAGAGTAGAACTGCCCTACAGAGTTTCCAAGGAGCGGCTGGTGGATTTGAACTGCCGGCCCTTTGGTTAGCAGCCGAACTCTTAACCACTGCACCACAG
>NW_004443999.1:7414687-7483123 GCF_000243295.1 Trichechus manatus latirostris
AGAGAGAGAGAGAGAGAGAGAGAGAGAGAGAGAATAAGCCCTGGTAGTGCAGTGGTTAAGTGCTCAGCTGCTAACCAAAAGATTGGTGGTTCCAACCTACCAAGCTGCTCTGCAGGAGAAAGTCCTGGCCATCTGTTTCCATAAAGATTTACAGGCTAGGAAACCCTACGGGACAGTTCTACCATGTCCTATAGCGTCGCTGTGTTGAAACCAACCCGATGGGGCACAACAACAACAAATATAGGCGCATATATGTGTAGATAGATATGTATATCTATATATATATTTGGAAGGTATAGATGACAGGGAGCAGGAGCCCCAAACCCAGAGACAACAGCTACCAAAGGGGAGCACTTGGGCAGAGGCCGGGCAGCGGGGGGCGCCCAAGGTTAAGCCAGCGTGTGTGGGGTGTGCACTCCCAGCCTGAACCAGGAGGGAGTCAGAAAGTGTGAGATTGGGGGACCGCCTAGGCCCAGGAAGGGGTCGCTGACAGAGTGAGAAGTGGGGAGAGGGGCAGATGATCTGACAGTTCCCCAAGTGCCCTCTTGCCGTGAGCCTTTAGTTCTGGAAGGAGATTTTAAAACTACTCATCTAGTGGTTCCAAAATGCCGTTGTGTGATTTGTTGGGGTCAGAATCGACCAAAGTCATCACTTAAATATTTAGATTTGTGGCTCCCATCCTAGACCTCTGAATCTGAAAGTCTTGGGAGGGGGTGAGGCTTGGCATCCCTGCAGATTCAGCTGTTGAGCCAGGTTGGGAAACCGTGTGATATGGCCATCCATCTCTCTCCTTGCTGAAGGAGATTTCCAAGGGAGAGGGTGCTGGCACGGTACATACTGCAACGCTGTCCCTCAGACCTGTCAGCCGACTGCCAGTTTGGGAAAGTCCATTGTATGCTGCAAAGGTCACAGGCTGGGAGTCACTCAGATCTGCGTTTGAATCCTGGGTCTGCCACTTAATAGCTAGGTCCTTGGAGATGATTTAATATTTTTATACTTCAATCTCTTCATCAAGTACATGGATTTAATAATGCCTACTCCATATATAATGGGAAACCCCTGGTGGCATAGTGGTTAAGTGTTACGGCTGCTATCCAAAAGGTTGGCCATTCAAATCCACCAGGTGCTCCTTGGAAACTCTGTGGGGCAGTTCTACCCTGTCTTATAGTGTTGCTATGAGTCGGAATCGACTCGACGGCAACGGGTTTTACTCCATAAATAATAACGCATATTATAGTTCCAAACTATTGTTATTATTATTACTTCTTGTTAGCTGCTAAGAAGTCAGCCCAAAACTCATGGTGACCCTGTGCCCACTGGAAAGAAATGCTGCCGGGTCCTATGCCATCCCTATGATTGGTTACATATCAGACCATTGTGATCCATAAAGTTTTTATTGATTGATTTCCGAAGTAGATCACCAGACATTTATTCCTAGTCTGTCTTAGTCTGGATGCTCTGCTGAAGCCTGTTTAGCATCATAGCAACATGCAAGCCTCCGCTGACAGATGGGCGGTAGCTGAGCATAAGTTGTATTTGCCGGGAATTGAACCTGGGTCTCCTGCATGGAAGGCGAGAATTCTATCACTGAACCATCACTGCCTTATTATTATCATTGTTGCTGTTGTTGTCATTGTTAGGTGCTGTCAGGTCTGTTCTGACTCATAGCGACTCTGTGTACAACAAAATGAAACACTGCCCAGTCCTGCGCCATCCTCACAATCGTTGTTATGCTTGAGCCCATTGTTGCAGCCACTGTGTCAATCCATCTCGTTCAGGGTCTTCCTCTTTTTCGCTCTCTACTTTACCAAGCATGATGTCCTTCTCCAGGGACTGATCCCTCCTGATAACTTGTCCAAAGTATGTGAGACGTACTCTCGCCATCCTTGTTTCTAAGGAGCATTCTGGCTGTACTTCTTCCAAGATAGATTTGTTCATTCTTCTGGCAGTCCATGGTATATTCAATATTCTGCGCCAACATCACAAGTCAAAAGCATCAATTCTTCTTTGGTCTTCCTTATTCATCGTCCAGCTTTCATATGCATATGAGGCAATTGAAAACACCATGGCTTGGGTCAGGCGCATCTTAGTTCTCAAGGTGACATGTTTGCTTTTCAACACTTTAAAGATGTCTTTCACTACAGATTTGCCCAATACAATGCGTCTTTTGATTTCTTAACTGCTGCTTCCATAGGTGTTGATTGTGGATACAAGTAAAATGAAGTCCTTGACAACTTCAGCCTTTTCTCCATTTATCATGATGTTGCTTATTGGTCCAGTTGTGAGGATTTTTGTTTTCTTTATGTTGAGGTATAATCCATACTGAAGGCTGTGGTCTTTGATCTTCATCAGCAAATACTTCAAGTCTCTTCACATTTCAGGAAGCAAGGTTGTGTCATCTGCATATCATAGGTTGTAAATGAGTTTTGCTCCAATCCTGATGCCGCGTTCTTCTTCATATAGTCCAGCTTCTTGGAAATGCCAAGCATGTTCTTCCTTTTTGGTTTTCTATCTCCAGGTCTTTGCACATGTCATTTTAATACTTTACTTTGTCAAAAGACAAAGACATTATTATCATTACTATTATATTATTGTCATTGCAACTTCATAAAAAGGAAAGGACCTTGCCAATGAAGGAGGGTTATCACAGGAAGAGTCAGAAATGAACCATCCAGCCTCAAAGTGTCAAGGGAGCTATTGTACCAAGGGGCCTGCATGGGATCAGCCTCCTGCACGGGCCATCAACCCATGACTACTGCCCCGGCCATTTAGATGTGTGCTCTGGTGAACATTTAGTGCTTAATTACCCTCAAAATATATCATTTTATGCATGTGGTGGGATTTTCTTGGGCTTATGCAATAAGCCACATGATGGGGAAAAGTACACTGGTTCCAGATCTCCAGAGGACTTGATATTTCGACACTTTTTGTCCTATCTAACTGGGCTCCTGATCACATTACTTTTCTAGGATTACAGAATGGGAGCTTGAGGTATTCATTTGGTCTCTTTCCCCTCAACTCGCTTAACTTCTTCAGTGACTAGAGAAGCACAGACACAGCACATTTAATGGGTTTGAGCTCATAGAGAATCGTTTCAATTTCTCATTATGCCTGGCTGGCTGAGGCCCCAAAGTACAGAGGACTGAAGTCTGGAGGGGCTTGAGAAGCTCCTCTTGACCCCTGTTTCTTAGGCAGGACTCAATTTTACCCAGACCCCAGGCTAAAAGCACACAGGCTGAAACAAGTGCTGGAAGACTAGCTGAAAGGTTGACAGGTCAAACCCACCCAGAGGTGCCTCAGAAGACAAGCCTGGTGATCTGCTTTTGAAAGGTCACAGCCTTGAAAACCCTGTGGAGCAGTTCTACTCTGCATACTTGGGGTCGCCATGAGTCAGAATCAACTTGACAGCAACCAACAACAAATTTCTAAAATATTATTACATAAGTGTGTAGTTAAGTGTATGGGTTATCTAGTGCTGTGTAACAAATTACCCCTCTCCAAAACATAGCAGCTTAAAACAACAGACCCTTATTATCCCCTGTTTCTGTGGGTCAGGAGCCCAGGCACTGTGCCTAAGAGTATATAAGAGACCTCTGACAGGGCAGAGACATTCTGTCCCAGTGGGAAATGGTAACTCGCTCAGCAACATTTTACAGCGTCTGCTTTCGGGGATGCTTAAATCATCTGGTGCTAATTTTCCTGGACTAATTGCCAGCTTGTCATTGTTACTTTGAGTCTTTTAATCACTTCAAGTGTGCTGCCAAAAATCTCAAGGCTCAAAAGTGTGACACGGACATAGAAAGATTGACAACCCCTGGAATGGGGTGGCAGAGCTAATGCACTCAGGAGCGAGGGGAAGGGAAAACTAACAAGCTTCCTAGGCCCTACTCATTTGGTGGCCTGAAAATACAGACCAACTAACCAGTGGTTCTCAGCCTTGGCTGCACATTGCAATCACCTGGGTCTGGGTCCCACCCCTAGAGATCTTGATTTAATTGGCCCAGAGGGTGAGTTTTATAAGCTTCTCAGGTGATCATAATGTGCAGTCAATTTTGAGAACCACTGAGCCAAATGCAGGGCAATGACTTGGTGGGGCTGGGGAGGGAGGGTGAACAGAATTCAGTTTTCCCTTCAAATCCCTTTGCAAACTGCAACTGGAAACCCAACTGTTTTAAGTGGGAGTACCGGTTAAGGGCTCAGCTGCTAATCAAAAGGCAGTTCAAACCCCCAGCTGCTCCGCAGAAGAGAGATGTGGCATAGCGGTGGGGAAGAAGCAAGGCTTTAACAGGCCTCAGGTCTTATACTTAGTTTCATCTTCCCAGGATCATCGAGAAGAAAGTGAAGGAAGAGAAATGTGGGGGAGGAGGGGATGTACATATAGGGAAGAATTGCTGTTAGGCGCCGTCGAGTCGCTTCCAACTCATAGCGACCCTATATACAACAGAACGAAAGGTTGCCCGGTCCTGTGCCCACCCTCAAAATCGTTGCTATGTTTGAGCCCACTGTTGTAGCCACTGTGTCCATCCATCTCATTCAGGGTGTTCTTCTCTTTTGCTGACCCTCTACTTTACCAAGCGTGATGTCCTTCAGGGACTGGTCCCTCCTGAGAACATGTCCAAAGTATAGGAAATGAAGTCTTGTCATCCTTGCTTCTAAGGAGCATTCTGTCTATACTTCTTCCAAGACAGATTTGGTCATTCTTCTGGCAGCCCGTGTTATACTCAGTATTCTTTGAGAACACCATAATTCAAAGGAGTCAATTCTTTGGTCTTCCTTATTCATTGTCCAGCCTTTGCATGTATATGATGCGATTGAAAATACTATGGCTTGAGTAAGACGCGCCTGAGTCCTCAAAGTGACATCTTTGCTTTCAAACACTTTAAAGAGGTCTTTTGCAGCAAATTTGCCCAATGCAATATGTTTGATTTCTCGAGTGCTGCTTCCATGGGCATTGATTGTGGATCCAAGTAAAATGACGTCCTTGACAACTTCAGTTGGGGAAGGTGGGGAAGAACAGGGGGAGGAAATAAAGCTGGTAGGAGGTTTTAGTCTATGGTGGGGGTTTTTCAGTTTCTTTCTGGGAGAAGTGTTTCTTTAATGAAAGTGAAGCTTGCAGTTAATCTACAAATCTAGAGGCTGTTGTGGTCAATGAGGTCTCCAAAGAAATGCAAGGTTGGGATTGTGTGTGTGAGTGTGTGTGTGTCTGTGTGTGCGTGTGTATGCGTTGGAGCAGGAAATATCTTCTAAACTAAACTATCTGCAGACCAAATCAGGACAAGAATTGTCAAATTCTAATAGTACATTAGAAACAGCTTAGTTTATCTTATTTATTTTCTTAGAGGAAGAGAATTAGTTACGAGCTTTAGAACTGGATGCAAAACTCTGATGCTAACTAGAAGTTGGTAATGAAGGAAAAAAGGAGAGACTTCAATTTCTATAAATGGAAAGGATTCATAAAATGTTTCTTTCTACTTAAGAAGGAAAAAAATCAAATAGGCAAAGAATATGAGGGAGAAAAACAGTGCCTTTTAAGCAAACAGTTCAAAAGAGTTGGGGAAAACACTGGAACGTAGACAGGGCAGGAAGGGTAACAAGATGGTAATATGTTTGGGGACCTAAGAAAGGGGAGAGGTGGAAAGTGGGATGGGGCTGCAAGAGAAGAGGGGGACAAGGGGAAGAAAAGAACACATCAGAGGGACAAAGCAGAGCAGAAAGTTTAGACCAGCTTTTACGAAATTTTACCGGAAGTATTCTTCATTTTCATTACCCAAAAGAAAAACCTGGGAAAATACCATTCCCGACAGACAAGGAGGGCAAGTTGGTAACAGAAGGATTCAAAGTAGCAGAGGTTTTAATGTGTATTTTTACTTCTGTCTTTACCAAAAGATGTTATGTCTCATGTAAGGTCTATGGGTCACACTAAGAGAGCAACCACAAGCAGACATTTTGTCTCATCAGAACCAGTTCCCAATAATCCTTGAGATTTCTGATCCCCTCTCAGCCCCACCTGTGTCTGGTGAGTACAGGAGATCTTTGCTTCTTAGTGATCTCCTTTGTCTTTAACCCTTAGGTTTGTGTTCCAGGCAAGGAGTCCCATCCTCTGTGACCTGGGCTGGGTCCAGTGTATCTGAAACAGAGCAGAACATCCTTTGCAAAAAGCTGCCTGAAACTAAATTCACAGGGCCTCACGATACTCAGTTGAAAGGATGTGGGGAGTTGGCAGGGATCATTGCAGATGAACCAGCAATTATTCTGAGCATTCACAGAGAAGGGTGTTACCCCGGAAGCTTCACAAAGAGCAAACATGATGCCCCTCTTTTAGGAGGCAGAAAAAGACGACCAGGTTCATTGCAGCCCGATAAGCTTAACCTGGCTTCTAGGGAAGATGCTAGAACAAATCATCAAGCAATCAATGTGCAGTCAGCCAAAGGGGGCAAGGCCTGGGGAGCTTATGGACACAGCCCTGTAAAGAGTAAATCAAGTCGGACCAATTTAATTTCCTTCTATGATAGAATGACAGGCCATGTAGATACGGTGGAAGCAATAGATGTAATCCACCTGAGACCTCAGCAAGGCATTTGCTTCTGCCCCACGTGATGACTCGGTGACAAGCCAGCTTGCTGTGTTTCAGGCCAGGGGTCAGCAACCCTGGAGCTCTTGCACAAGATGGCAGGGGACTCAGATCCTGCCATACTCTCCTCCTCTTTGCCCCATTGCCTCAGTGAGCTGACGTTCATCGTTACACAATTCTGTTTAACAAACATTTGTTTTGTGCCTCCTGGGGTTGGTGCATTGTTGACACTTAAAAAATGCTTGTTCGAATGAATGAATGAATGAATGAATGCTTGGGCATATGAGCTGCAATGCTAGAAGATTGACACAGGGCAGCTTAACCCCGTCCCACCTCTTTCACTGCAAACAGACAACCAGCAAACACTCAGCAGTTTGCTTCTCCACCCATTCAGAATGCCAGATAGAGTGTGTACACAGTTGAAAGCAGGATGTACCTTGCAATGTTTGCCATTTTCTCAGAATCAACCAAGAGAGATTGAGACAGAGAGAGAGAAAGTAGATTTCCAGAAGGGAAGGGATGGCCTTCAGATTACCCATCTTTGTAGTCCAGATGAAACAGTTTTAATTATACAAACTATCCACAGGTCATAACAAAGTGGATCAAACTGAACAAGGCACAGAAAGCAGACTAATGTAACAGGGACACAGGAAGTACAGCTCAGCAATGAAACTGAACTCCTCACACACAGGACTGAGTCAGTCAGGCTAGAGATGAATGGGACCTAATGTAGGCTTCAACAGGCACCCAGAGGACAGGAAAAGCCACTTGGCTACAGTGAAGGCCATAAGGTGAATGCCGTCTAGCCAGGAAGCAAACTTTCTTCAGTGTCCCACAGAGTAAGACCTTACGGGGTTTCCAGCCCTGTTTGGGGAGAAGGATATGAAGAAACTGGAGTGAGTGCAGAAAACCATGCCTGAAATGATTAAATGGATGGAGAACTATCTGAGGGGCAAGAGAAATGGCTAAAGCAGTTAAACTAAATAGAAAGCTATCAGGTATGACAATTATTGTCAAGAACCTAAGAGTAATAACAGGTAAAGCGCCAATGATTATTCTCCATCGCCTCTCTGGGTAAGAATAAATGAAATAGAAGTAGATTTTATTTTTAAATGTTTGTCTTTTTTATCAGTGTAAGACATGCACACACTTTAAAATTAAAGAATGCTAAAAGGCTTACAGAGCCCTGGTGGTGCAATGGTTAAGAGCTCAGTTTGCTAACCAAAAATCAGCAGTTCAAATCCACCAGCCGTTCCTTGGAAACCCAGTGGGGCAGTTCTACTCTGTCCTATAAGGTCGGTATGAGGTCGCTATGAGAATTGACTCGACAGCAACAGGCTTGGTTTTGTTTTTTTATTTTAAAGGCTTGTAGATCCCTACATGGCGCAAAGGGTTTGCCCTTGGCTACTACCCTACAGGTTGGTGGTTCAAACCCACCCAGCAGCACCATGGAAGAAAGGCCTGGCAATCTGCTTCTGTAAAGATTGCTGTTGTTGTTGTTGGGTGCTATAGAGTTGATTTTTGACTCATAGCAACCCCATGTGACACAGTAGAACTGCCCATAGGGTTTCCAAGGCTATAATCTTTACAGAAGCAGAGAGCCAGGTCTTTCTTCCTCGGAGCTGCTGGATGGGTTTAACTATTTTAGTTCTTTCTATAGTTATGTAAGGAGCCCTGGTGGTACAGTGGTTAAAACACTTGGCTGCTAATGAAAAGGTTGCCAGTTTTAACCCACCAGCTGCTCCGCGGAAGAAAGATGTGGCAGTCTACTTCTGTAAAGATTTACAGCCTTGGAAATGCTATGAGGTCGTTCTACACTGTCCTATCGGGTCTCTATGAATCAGAATTGATGGCAGTGGGTTTGATTTGGTTCAGTTATTTACCTTCAAATAATAGGTTTGATCATTTCTTGATTTGATTTTTTTTGTATTGTCTATTGATTTCTATTACAGAAAAAGAGAATTTAACTCTCATATGCTTCCCCATTTCCATTCTCCCATCCTCCCAGTATAGTTTCATCACAATTTGGGGTTAAATCAGTACTCAGGGTATACACTGTTAGGATGAGGCAGCCACTGATCACTGCTGAGCCCAGCAGTGTGCTGGGATTGCGTTTTCTTTCTTGTGCGTACGTGGTTGTTGTTGTTAGTTGCCATTGAGTCGACGTGTGTGCGACCCCGTGTGTGCAGAGCAGAACTTCTCCATAGGGTTTTCAAGGCTGTGACCCTTCAGAAGCAGATCCCCAGGACTGTCTTCTGACGTACCTTTGGGTGAGTTCGAACGGCCATTCTTTCTGGTAATAGTCTAGCACTATACTGGAATTAATAATTGTCTCATTTCTTGGTTTATGATTTTGGTTCTGGTTGACTTCATTTTCTATGTAGCGGTCACTAATTTTTCCCAAACTCTCCAACAGAGCTTTAAATCCTCTCCTTACATTACTTTCCACTGGGGAAAACAGAATAAATAATAAAATTAGTTTTCCTCCTGAAGATACCATCCCAGGAATGTCCATTTTCCCGCTCCAAAATGGGTGGTTGTTCACTAGGCTTGCTGCCCAATTATCTTTCTCGGCCACCCTTCACCATTATCTGTGAATGTCTCTTTGCCTCTCCCCCATGCTTCTTGGATCCCAAGTCTCTTCTTTCTTAGTTTATTCTCTCATTTTGGAGGATACATCCTTAGAAGTTTCTTTATAAGGGATGAATGAGAAGAAATTTCATATTTTGCATGTCTGAAAATATTTTTCTCCTATAATGGGAATATTTTTAAAATCATTTTTATGTTTTATTATTTTCCTTTTTTATAATATTTTACTTTTTGTTGTTGTTGAGAATATACAAAGCAGAACATACACCAATTCAACAATTTCTACATGTACCATTCAGTGACATTGATTACATTCTTTGAGCTGTGCAACTATTCTCATCTTCCTTTTCCAAGTTGTTCCTCCCCCATATGATGGGTATATTTTATTGATAATTTGGCTAACCAAAAAACTCTCAACAGAAAATCACTTTCCCTCAAAATGTTAAAGGCATTGTTCCAGTGCCTTCCAGCTTTGTGTGTTGTGTTCAGAAGACTGCTACCATTCTGATTCTTAGCACTTTATACATGAGCATCGTTTTTCCTCCCTAAAAGCTTTTAGGATTCTCTTCTTAGCCCAGTTGTTCTGAAACTGGAGTGTTTCATTGTACTGAACACTGAATTTGCCCTTTTAATTTGGAAACTCATACCCTTCTATAAAAGGATACTTTCTTTTATTTCTTTGATTATTTCATCTTTTCCTTTGTTTTATTTTCATTTAAGTGATTTCTATTAGCAGGATATTGGCTCTACTAAAATTATTTTCTAATTTTCTGATTATTTTCCTCCTGTTTTCTTTGTCTTACTTTTTGTTCTACTTTCTGGAAGATTTCTTCAACTTGCTTTCCAACTCTTCTCCTGACTTTTCAATTTTTTTGGGTATTCAATTTTAAGAGTTCTTATTTACTGCATTAAAAAAAAAAATACCACACTGTTCTTTTTCCATGGATGTAATATTAATTATAGGGTTCTTGTTTCTTGTTTTTTTCTTTTTAGTTTTCTTCTGCTCCATTGTCTCTGTATTCAGAGTCCTTTTTATCCTGTTCATTTTTTTTTTTCTTTCTTTCCAGTTGGCTACTTTTTCAAAATAACTAGCTTTATAAGTTAAAGTTTGGTCTAAGCTGCTGTAACAGAGTCTCCAGAAAACACTAGCTTCCACATAAAATTTCATTTTCCTATCACATACTTGTCTATGCATAGAGTATCCTGGACATGTGACTCTGCTACCCTCAACATTGGCTTTCATTTCTAGGTCCAAGGTGGCTGCCAGAGGGAAAGAGGAAAGAAGCACATGCCCATTCCCTTTAAGGGCATGACCTGAAAGTGGCAAAGTGATCACATCCTATTGGCCAGAACTTGGTTGCATGGCCACACCTAGCTGCAAGAGAGTCTAGAAAATTGGCTTATTCTGGGTGGCTGTATGTTCAGCTAGAACGCAGGATTTTTGGAATGAAATGGAATAGATATTAGTAAAAACTAGCAGTCTTTGCCATAGCCCACCTAATACAATATTGGTCAGGGGTCAGGAGCTGTCCATAAAACAGAAACTACTCTAGATGTTAAAGAGGAAAGAAATTTAATGCAGGGAATTGAATGTTTTCAAAATCAGTGGAAAGGCTGGAGGGTTTTATGCTGGACTCCCAGCAACTTTAGAGGACTACCTGCCAAGGGAACCATTACCTCTGCCACATTTAGAGAGAGGGGGGAGCTAGGAGGCTGCCACAGGAAGTATTGAGTTCAGCAATGCTTTGCCAGAGCTATGATCAAAGGATCAGGAAGCTGCCACCACTCACTGCCACCTCAACAACCACTCACTTCCTGCAATGCTGGAGACTGGTCCTGGGAATGCTACTGCAATGAACCCCACACCCTTGCTTTCCAGCAAAAAAAAAAAAAAAAAGCAAAAAAAAAAGCCAAAAAGCTTCAGGAAGAGGCCTCTACCTTGCATCTACCTTTCAAAATTGCTCATGTGCTTCTTACAGGTGGAATTCAATTCTCATCTCATACTCTAACGGCAAAGAAGTCTGTAAAATGTAGTTTTTTAGTTTTCCAGGCTTTGTAGTACAAGGGGGGAAAAAAGTTGCTGTCGAGTCTGTTCCAACTCATGGCAACCCCATGTGTGTCAGAGTAGAACTGCACTCAATAGAGTTTTCAACGGCTGATTTTTTAAAATTAGGTTGCCAGGCATTTCTTCCAAGGTGTCCCTGGGTGGACTCGAACCTCCAACCTTTCAGTTAGCAGCTGAGTGCTTAACTGTTTGCACCACCCAGGGACTCCATAAAGGAGCCAGAAATGGACCAGAGTGCCAATCCAACATATCCACACCTCCAGTGGTCCTGGGCTGTCCATTCATCTTTAAAATTGAGACAGAAATAACAGATTAGGTAAGAGCCTAGCCTTTTTATTTGTGGGGGAGGGGGAGTTTCCCCAATGTTATTAAAAAGGATCTTTTCTCTGGGCCTTTCAGTAACTCTAGAGAAGAAACCCTCCATCTCCAGCCTGGGTTTATAAGCCAGTTGCAAGCAACTGGGAGCTGAAGGTGTCAACACTGGTGTATAGCCTCACCTTGTCCACTCTGTACCTGATGTCCCTGATTTAAGAGTTAACTTAGATGGAAACAACCTAAATGTCCATCAACAGGGGAATAAATAAATAAAATGTGGTACATACATACAATGGAATATGACTCAGTCATAAAGAGAAATGTAGTCCTGATACATGCTTCAACATGGATAAACCCTGAAGTTTTTATGTTGAGTGAAACAAGTCAGTCACAAAAGGACAAATATTGTAAGACTCCACATATATGAAATAAGCAAATGCATAGAGACCAAAGTTTATAAGTGGTTACCAGGGGTGAGAGTGAGAGGGAGTCTTTGCTTAGGGGGCACTAAGTTTCTGTTAATGGTAGTGGGATAATCTGGAAGTGAATAATGGTCATGGTTGCACAAAATGGTGAACGTAATCAACGTCACTGAATTGCACCTGTAAAAAAGTTGAATCAGCAAATATTTTGTTACATATTTTTTTATTACAATAAAAAAAATTTTAAAAAGTTAACGTAGAAATTCATGTAAATTTTGTAATCATCTTCATCATAAACCTTAGTTTATTTTAATATAAAAATATCCTCTGCCAAATCTTTGAGTAAAATAATGCTCCAGAGAGATGTTCCATATTTAATCTGTATTTTAAAAACTACCCTCTGATAACATGGCCACAGACTGCTCCCCACCCCCCAAAATGTATGTATGCTCCAGTTTGTGTGTTTGGATTATTTTCTAATATTCTAGGATCCTATGACTATTTTTCTCTTCTTAGTAGGTAGGCAAAAATGAAAAACTACAAAGGAAGAGAAGGTTGAGGAAGAACGACCTGCCTCCCCTTTTAAAAATAAATCATAGCAGGCAAAAGCTGGAATGGAAAATTTCAGAACCATGATCAATACCTGGAGAAAAGAAACCAAAAGGCCATGTTTTATTGCATGATCCGTGCACTGCGTGCAAGAAAACAGCTGTGAACACAGGTTTCCAGGGCTAGGAGGAGGTCGAAACAAACCTTTTTTTCAATGAAAGGAGTCGGTCAGAGCCTATTTGCAGTAAATTCAGGGCTTCTGGAAAATGCCATAGGCCTCTTTTAAGAAGTTCCTGGCCTGCTTTTTGTTGCATGGGCACAGACACAGCAAATCCTGCGTTGCTTCCTTTCTGCTCTTGGACTGGCTGATGGTGACATGTCTGAGACACCGTCCACTGCCATGTTTGGGTGTCAAAATCAGTTGGTATTGACTGAGTGAAAGGAAATGAAAGTGAGGCAGTGTGCTGCAAGGTGAAAAGAGAAAGATGTACAGTAACATCTTTGAGTGAGAGAAAAACGACGGCAAGGGGAGTGAGGAAGAGGATGCTTGGGTTTGTGTTGTGCATTTCATTGGACTCTCTCAGCTCTCTCTGATAGCCCCATTTTATAGATGGATAAATGAAATCTGAGCAAAGTTAACAGATTTGCTCAAGGTTACAAAGATAATAAAGTATAGGCCGTAGATTCAAACCCAGGACTGTTGGATGCCCAAACGAGTGGTCTTTTAACTACACTCCTCCTATGTCTGAAGAGGAGTGAGGAGGCTTGGATTCCAGTCCCAGCTCTGACACTAACTGGTTGTGTGACCTTGGGCATTTGACTTAAACTTTCAGTGCCTCAGTTTCTTCAACTGCATAGTAGAGGTAATAGTATCAACCTCACTGTATAGTCAAGGGGATTAAATGAGGTAATACATGTAAAGTACTTAGCACAGGGCCTGGTACTTAGTAAGTACTCAATAAATGCTACTCCTGCTATGCAAACACTTGGGAACTGTAGAAGAAAGCGGAGTATTCTAGGAGCTAGGAGAACATCAAACAGAACTCTGAATGGCATTCTAGGTAAGAGGCCGTGTTAATCAGATTCATTTCCCAGTCTTCACCTATTCTGCACAGAATCACAAGGAGCTACATTTTGCAGGCTCCTTTGCCAGTTGGCTTCCATGTTGTTTTGGCCAATGGGAGGTATTGCCAGAGATAGAGCGGCATCTCCAGCAGTGATGGTCACCTGTCCATCTTGGACCCAGGTCTCACCAAGCAGCCACAGCCAACTGTTCTATCTCCTGCTGGCCTGGCTTCTGGATTCTGGTGACGTGGCCTCCTCCATTGCCTCTTCAGCCTGGGGTGGTTGTGGCTTCCTGCTCTACCAGTCTCTGGTTTGTCTCATTGGCTTCTCGATTCTTCCATCACCACTGTCTCCAATCCCCTGTATTAAATTCCCTCTATGGGTAAAACCTGGCATGGATTCTGCCTTGACCCGAACTCAGTCAGAGAAGTACAGAAAAGAAGGCGTGATAATAATAGTTGTATAGTCAGGGCTATCATCCACTGGTACTCCTTTAAATCATTGTAAAAGTAACACGTTTGTTTTAGAAAATTTGGAATATACAGAAAATAATTTTTTAAAATCACATGTATTCTGGTGCATTTCTTGCCAGTGCAAATATGTACATGTCTTCAAGAAAATCGGAATCATGCCATATAGGTTTCTATCCTTTTTCCTATGTTATTTTATGGGGAAATTTTTCATGTTGTCAAAATTTTTTCAAAAATATTTTAATTTTTTATGGCCGCAAAGCATTCTGTCATACGGACACTCCATGCTGTACTGACCTATTGCCTATTGTTGGATGTACCAGGCATTCCCAGTTCCCAACTGGCCCTTGGAGTTCACATGTGAATACTTCACAGCAACATCTAGACTAGTGTTTGGCCAAACAACTGGGCACCACAGCCTAGCCATATTGACACATCAAATTAACCATCACAGCCTTCTCTTTCCTTTTGGGAGGGCTCTCTCTGGACCTCAGGCAAGCTTGTCATATTTATAATGGAAGAGTTTCCTCTCTCGAGGGCTTTTAAGTGGCTGAATAGAAAGAGACAGCTCCAGAGCCAACAGCCAAATCCCTGATTTCTAACAGAAAACAGCCATCTGGGACAGACTGCCTGGGTTCACTTTCTAGCTGTTTGGCCTTGGGGCTCGGGCAAGTTGCTTATTTCTTTGTGCCTCCTGGAAAATGGAGATAGAGAGAGGGTTAAATGAGATAGTGCACACAGCATGCTTAGAACAGTACTTAGAGTGCTTACGTAGTAAGCATTCAGTAAATACTAGCTATTATTACCAACACAGTCCTTGGATGGTGCAAACAATTAACGCACTCAGCTGCTAACCAAAGGGTTGGAGATTCAAGACCACCAGAAGCCTGGGAAGAAAGGCCTGGTGCTCTACTTCCAAAAATTCAGCCATTGAAAAAACCCTATGGAGCACAGTTCTACTCTGACACACCTGGGGTCACCATGAGTCAGAATCAATTCGATGGCAACTGGTTTTTTGTTTAATTATTGTTGCTGTTGTTGTTCTGTGTCATGGAGTCGATTTCAACTCATAGCAACACTATAGGACAGAGGAGAACTGCCCCATAGGGTTTCCTAGGCTGTCATCTTTATGGGAGCAGAATGCCAGGTCTTTTCTTCCTTGGATTTGCTAAACGGGTTCCAACTGCTGATCTTTCCGTTAGCAGCCAAGCACTTATCCATTGCGCCCGTCAGGGCTCCTTTTTACTATTATTACCAATGCTCAGATTCTTCTCTCAGGGAGTCGAGGAGGGAAAAGAGTGTCCCTACCTCCTGCTACCTAGCGCCTGTCTCCAGTACAGAGGAACTGTGAGGCTCATATATGGATGTTATGGTCCAAATACATCAAGGAAGGTGAGGTTGGGAAAGTTTCTTTCTAAACATGATTCTCCTTTCTCTCAGCATATTTGGATCTGTAGGTACATGGCTGTGTATGTGATTCATCTCTCATGCTGAACTGTGAGACCCTCATAGACTAGGACCATGCTGGACTCATCTTTGTGTACAACCTGTACACAACAGGTACTCAGCAAATGCGACAAATGGAACATGCTAAGGATGGTACTAAAAGAAAGAACTGTAAGACCAAAGAAACCAGGTCATTAGTAATAAATATTTGAAATTCTTATCCAATCTAGGAAGTTAGTTTCCTGATGATTTGGGGACTACAGCTGCTTAGGCTGAAGATAACAAAGACATGCATTCTCAAACAATAGGCATTTTGCTTTCTATCGTCTCCCATGGTTGATTGTGAAGGAAGTGAGGAAAAAAGGAGTAAGTTTCAGTGGACATGACTATAAGGTGTTGAAAAATGAGCACCACTAGCTATTATTTAATTGAGAACAAGATTCAAGTGATACTCACGGAATTATCAGGCCGTTAGCTGTGCATTAGCTAGGCAGAAAGCATTAGAACATTTCTGTAAGAGATGAGATGGAATTTGTGGAAAGCCACATCTTGACTCAGGATTGGTAGAATGGGAAAAGTGATACATCTTGTTATTGGCATCAAAGTAGGCCCTCAGCCAAACAGTGAAGTCAGTGAGGGTCATCTAGGGCCTCTGGCCTCCCATTCTGGATCCTTCTTCCCCTTTGGTGTTGCCCCATCCCTCCAGTTGACTGTAATCCTCACGTTGAGCAAACTCCCCATCATGAGATTTCATCTGGACAGTGTACTGGGCCCCAGATCTCTCCTCAGTCTCCCCCACCTTCTTCCTCCTGTAACTGGCTAAAAAACAAACAATATTGTCAGTGCACTGGGTTGAATAGTGTCCCCCCAAAATCTATGCTTGCCTGGAACCTCAGAATGTGACTTTATTTGGAAATAGAATTTTTGCAGATGTAATTAGTTAAGGATCTCAAGAGGAATCATCTTGGATTTACAGTGGGCCCTAAATCTAATGACTTGTGTCCTTATAAGAAGAGAAGAGGACACAGAGACACATGGAGAAAGCCATGTGTCAACAGAGGCAGAGATTGGAGTGATGCTTCCACAAGCCAAGGAACACCAGGAGCCACCAGAAGGTGGAAGAGGCAAGGGAAGATTCTCCCCTAGAGTCTTCAGAGAGAGCACAGCCCTGCCAACATCCTGATTTAGGACTTCTGTCCTCCAGAACTGTGAGAGAATAAATTCCTATTTTTTAAGTCACCAAAGTTTGCAGTAATTTGTCATGGTAACCCTATTGTTGTTGTTGTTGTGAGGTGTCATCATGTCTGCTTTGACTCGTAGTGACCCTATGTATAACAGAATGAAATGTTGCCCGGTCCTGCGCCACCCTCACAATAGAAGGTATATTTGAGCCCATTGTTATAGCCACTGTGTCAAACCATCTCATTGAGGGTCTTCCTCTTTTTTCGCTGACCCTCTCTTTTACCAAGCATGCTGTCCTTCAGAAACTAATGCAACCAGTGAGAGTAGTGACTAAAGATGGGTAAATCTGTTACCCTCAGTAGCATTTACACTTTAAATCTAAATAACTGGAGAACCAAGGCCTCAGCTCCAAAGGAATGAATCTCAGAAGTGGAATTCCTAACAGTATGGCTGACCAGTGGGAATTTTAGGTAGGGGGTTTTCCAAGTTCTTCATCAATCACCCCATGAAGGGAAACAATGCAGCTGCTAGTGTGGCCCTGAGCAGGTGGGTGTGAATCCCTCAGGAGGTGTTAAGAAGTCAATGGACATTAGTTTCGATAAAAATTTAATTTCATAGCGGAACAGTTAGGGAAGTAGTTAGAAACTGCACTAAAAATGGTTAGAAAAATGAGTGATGTTAGGCAAGAAATTTGCTCCTTGATTTGCGAATATTGACTGATATATTTTCAAAGCACTGCATTAAGAGGTAAAATATAAATACAAATGTGATCTAACGCAGAGGGTTAAAACTCCACCTATGAAATATTCTTGCAAAAAAATTAACCCTGAATCTGATCAAACCATTAGATCTAACTAGCAATTTACATAAACTACAGAGAAGAGGGGAACAAGTTAAAGGACACCATGGGGCTGCAATCAGCAATGCTTTTAAACTTGAGCTGCACAAAAATCACCTGGAGAGCTTTGAGGGCAGGACAGTTCTGATTCAGTAGGTCTGGGATAGGGTCTGAGATTTCGCATTTCTAACAAGCTCCCATGTGATTGAGACTAGCTTTGAGAAGCATTGCTCTAGAGGACTAAGGAGCTGTGGTGGCGCAAAGGTTACATGCTCGGCTGGTAACCGAAAGGCTAGCAGTTCAGACCCACCCAGTGACTGTGGGAGAAAGACCTGGAGATTTGCCCCTGTAAAGATTACAGCCTAGAAAACCCTGTGGGGAAGTTCTGCTCTTTCACATGGGGCACTGTGAGTCGGAATCGATTCAACAGCACCTAACAACAACTCGAGGACAGTTCTCTATCAACAACAACAAATTACAGGAAAAAGAAAAAGGGACAGGCGGGGAATATTCACAGTAAGAAGACGTATGTGGGGAAGAGGGGATACGCGGGCGCTCTGTACTTTCTGCACAACTATTCTGTAAACCTCAAACTGCTCTATAAAGTCTATTGAAAAATAAGAGTAGAAAAAAAAAGATATAAGAAATATATCAACCAGTACAAACTGTAATGTGTGTGTGTGAGAGAGAGAGAAAGACAGACAGTAGGGGAAATTTGAACACTGAGTGGATATTTGATGATCTTAAGGAAATATTATCAACGTTCTAGGCGTGATAATGATTTTTGTAAACAGATACCCCAAACCAAACCCATTGCCACTGAGTCAATTCCAACTCACAGCGACTCTGTAGGACAAAGTAGAACTGCCTCATAGGGTTTCCAAGGCTTTACTCTTTACAGAAGCAGACTTTCACATCTTTCTCCTGCAGAACAGCTGGTGGGTTTGAACCTCCAACCTTTCGGTTAGCAGCCAAGCGCTTAACCACTGAGACACCAGGGCTCCTTTTTAAACAAATACATATCTTTAAAAGACACACATTGAAATATTTATGGGTGAAATAATAAGACATCTGGAATTTGCTTAAAAACAACTCAGGGAGTGGGAAGGCTGGGAGTTTATCATTACTGAAGCTGGCTACATGGGGATTCCTTGTGCTGTGCTCTTCATATTTGTATATACTTGAAATTTTTCCTAATAAAAGGTTAAGAATGAATAAAGCAAAGAGAGGCTCGTCTTTAGATCCATCTAGCATTTCTGTAGGGCCTACTGTGTGCTGGCATTTCCACATGTGTCTAATTTAACCTTCACAACACTTGTTGTTAGGTGCCGCTGAGTCAATTTTTTACTCATCGTGAGCTCATGTGACAGAGTAGAACTGCCCCACTGCCCCATAGGGTTTTCTAGGCTGTAATCTTTACGGAAGCAAATTGCCAAGTCTTTTTCCCAAGGACCCGCTGGGTGGGTTGAACCTGCAACCTTTTGGTTAGCAGCTGAGCACTTAACCATTTTGCCACCAGAGGTCCTGTCTAACAACACTGTCATTCCCTTTTTATGGAGGTCCAGACAGATTAGATGACTTACCCAATGTTATATTGTTAGTCAGTGGTGTAGTTTGGAGCAGCGCTTTGAATTGATTTGAACTTGACGAAGCGAAACTGAAACAGACCCAAATTTTTAAAATTTGGGTGATCTGGAACCATAACTGGAACGGGAAAAATTACAGGTCAAAGACCTGGAATGGGAGACTCAGAAGAGGCACAGTGAACCTTTTCAGGAGCCTGACGTGTGAAATCGGATTATTGCCAAGACTGAGGAGACCGACACACATTCAAAGTGACATGGTTGGCCGCCATCTTTGAGCAGGGCACCACTGTTTTCGACTGTGCAAAATCCAACAGGCAAGAGATTTGGTTGCTATGCAGTGTATATGCTGCCCTTGTTTTCTAAAAGGGAGATTAAGTTTCTAGCAGGACTTTGACTCATAATTTTTCCCGTTCTGATTTTGGTCCTGGTCCACCCAAATTTTAAAACTTTGGATCTGTTCCAGCGTCGCTTCCTTGGCCATGACTGAACTGGAAAGAACTGGTTCAAAGCCCTGGTCTGGAGCTCACATCAGGCCTTCTGACTCCAAGTACAGTGCCCATTCCATTATATTAGTTGTCATCACACTGAAGAGGGGATAAGAATCATCTTAAAATGCAGAATCCAGGGCCCCACCCTGGAATGTCTTTCACCCAGAGGATGTGGGATGAGGCCCAAAATTTGTACTTTTAACTAGTCTCCCAGGTGATTGTAATGCAAGTGGTCTTGGGATTGCACTTGAAGAAACACTGCCTTAGGATACTGAGCTAAGTGGAAGAAAGAATGGTAGAACTTTCAGCTGCGCAAGAAAAATGTCAAAGTTCGGAAGTCCAAAGTCCCAGGAGAAAATTCTACAAATCATTGATTCCTTCTGTGGGGGCCAGGGTGATGAATCAGAGGCTGGTTGAGTTTCCAGACTCTTCCATAAGGGCTAAATGATTAATGCTGTGCTAGGGTGGAAGGAGGGAGCTCTGGTGGTGCAGTAGTTAAAGCACTCAGCTGCTAACTGAAAGGTCGGTAGTTCAAACTCACCAGCTGTTCTGCAGGAAAAAGATGTGACAGTCTCCTTCCACAAAAATTACAGCCTTGGAAACCCTATGGACAGTTCTGCTCCATCCTATAGGGTTGCTATGAGTTGGAATTGACTCAACGGCAGTGGGTATTTTTAGGGTGGCAGGGACATGATTTGAATCATCTGGAACAATCTCCCCCAGGGGTAGAGCTGAGTGGCACAGTTAACCAGGAAACAAGCACATGTACCATACTTCTCTTAAAGGAGCAGCATCCCACAGCTGGAAATGTCAGCTGCTTTCCTCCTTTGACAGATAAAGGAGGAAGTTCTTGTCTAATTCCAGTCTTGTCTGCTGATGCCTGCCAAAGCCTTTAATGAACATTCTGGAGTTCTTTGTCTTCACCTGGAAATGCTAAGAGAGCAGCTGGTAGGGCAAGAAGAGGGGAGTATATCATGAAGTTCCTTTTGAATGTTGGGGAGGTAAAGTTGACTTTCCTCCCAGCACCCCACCTCCAGATGGAGCAGACTTCTGTGACTCAGTCTCATTTGTGCTAATAAGTGAGGCTAAGAAGGCAGATAGCACCTTCTATCTCAGTGTGTCTGCACCTTGGCTTCATATTCAAATCATGTGGGAGAATGCAGAAAAACTCTAATGCTTAGGTCAGACTTCAGACCAATTATATCAGAATAGCTGCAAGCGGGACCCAGGTGTCTGTATTTTCCAGAACTCCCCAGGCAATGCTTATGTACAGCCAGCACTAAGAACCACTCCCAATGGTTTCAGCATTGCCGCCCCATTTAAGACCTAACTTCCAGACATTTGGTATTTGAGCTCCTTCTTAGCATCCAGAACCACTGGATGTAAATGTTATCAATAACAAATACTCCATTTATTCACTAAGTATTTATTGAACCTGCCACGTGCCTGTCAGTGGATTGTATGGTGGTGGCTTGCATATTGCTGTGATGCTGGAATCTACGCCACCAGTATTTCAAATACCAGCAGGGTTACCCATAATGGACAGGTTTCAGCAGAGCTTTCAGACGAAGAAAGACTAGGAAGAAAGATCTGATGATCTACTTCTGAAAATTAGACAATGAAAATCTTATGGATCACAACAGAACATTGTCTGTCTTGCTTGCTTTGGACACATCATTAGGAGGGATCAATCGCTAGAAGAGGACATGATGTTGGTGAAATAGAGGGCCAATGAGAGCGTGGCAGACCCTCGCTGAGTGGCTTGGCACAGTAGCCACAACAGTGGTGTGCTTCCTCCTGGCAGACTGAGAACTCTGCAACTAATCTCATTTCATTTTTCACTTTAGCCTCCCCAAAGCTAAGATCCAACCCATGCATTATCACATCTCTTTAGAATCTTATGCCCTGCCTCTCTGCGATGCTCCTCAACCCCTTTTTTTCTTTTTATTAAACTTTTAATCTTGAGGTAAATGTAGACTTGCATGCAGTTGTAAGAAGTAATACTAATACAGAGAGATCCCAGCTGCCTTTTACCCAGTTTCCTCAGTGGTAACATCTTGTAAAACTAACATACAATATCACAACCAGGATATTGACCTTGGTAACCCTTCTGTTTTTAAAAGGAAAAATATGAATTGAACTTCAGTGAAGGTGTAAAAGTTCTGTAATTGTAGGGGTGGATACACTTACCCTTGATCTCCCATTATAAAACGTTTTCTTAGGTCTGATGTTTAATTTCATATTTTGTTATTTGTGCTTTCTGTATGCTACCTCAAGGAGCCCTTGTGGCGCAACGGTTAAGTGCTTCGCTGCTAACCTAAAGGTCGGCGGTTCGAACCCACCCAGCGGCTCAGTGGTAGAAAAGACCTGCTTGCATGAAGATTACAGCCAAGAAAACTCTATAGGGCAGTTCTACTCTGTCACATGGGGTCACGATGAGTCAGAATTGATTTGACAGCATCCAATAACAACAACAACATAGGCTACCTCATCTCCTTTGAGTGAGTATAAATAAGTAAATGAAAGAAAAATGGCTATTGTTAGCAGTTTTCAATGGGCCTGGGTGGATGGCTGGGCTTTCTAGACCCTCACTTCAAGTTGGCCTCCGCTGCCCATGCACAAGGCAGACATGGCCCCCACCCCCTTGTAGGAATACAGAGAAAATTCTAGACTTTCAAGGCAGGGGCTATGCCTTCTCAGGGCAGCCTCGGGACCCCTAGATGGGTGCATCAGGCCTCCCTGGGAGTGTCAACAGCACTGTCGCTCCTAGTGGTCGCTGTTCAAGACCAGAGATGCATCTCCATTTAAGCTCCAGCTCTTCACCTGTAGTCATAAACAAGCTTGGCATGGCCAAGGTGCAGCGAGCTGCCCAGCTGGAACACTCCAGTCTCTGAATTCTAGGGAGGAGTCTGTACTGGGTTGAATAGCATACCTCCAAAATTCATGTCCTTCCTGGAAACCCAGAATGTGACCTTATTTGGAGATAGGGTCTTTACAGATAGAGTTTGTTAAGATGAGGTCAGACTGGAGTAGGGTGGGCCCTTAATTCACTCTGACTGGTGTCCTTATAAGAAGAGAAGAGACGCAGGGAGAACGCCATGTGATGAGGGAGGCAGAGATTGGAGTGATGTATCTACTACCCAAGGAACGCCAAGGACTGCCAGCAACGCCAGAAGCGAAGAGAAAAGCATGGAAAATATTTTTTTTCCTAGAGCCTTCAGCGAGAGCATGACTCTGCCAACACCTTGATTTTGGACTTCTGGCATCCAGAATTGTGGAGAATAATTTCTGTTGCTGTAAACCACCCAGTTCGTGTTAACTTGTTACAGCCATAGTAGGAAAGTAATACAGTGTCCAACCAACATTCACCCAAATTCCCCCAGGTTGAGGAGGTTGGATGGACCTTGCTGTTTCGAGATCCAGGGCAGCCAGGAATCCATCACTAGGCAGGTTTGAACTTTCACACTCTTCACTGAGGTTCAACTCATTATTTTCCTTTTAAAAAATGGAAGGGGCAGGTGAAACTTGGACCTCCTCCAGGTGTTTTAGACACATTTTTTTAGGCTGGAGCTTTAGAATGTACTCTCTTAGCTGTGCTTCCAGGAATATATATTTCTCTCCTACCATCCCTCTCCAAAGCACACTGAATGGAACATTTCTGTAATTTCATTGCAGAATGTAATTATTATGCAGACCCATTTCAGATACATCTGGCACTCTTTTTCTCTCCTCATCCTCCCTCATTAAAACCCATAAAATAAAGGGGTTGCACAAGTGGGAAGAAAAACATCTGGGACCCAAAGACAGCCTCTCTCTGAGAAAAATTGTCAGGAGCCTCCTAGGAGAGCCCAGGGAGGCATTGGCTGGGGCGCTGGGCTGGGAGATCAGACTGCAGAGGAACTTAAAGCTTTACCCACTAATTGGTGGTGAAGACTGAGTCAGTTCATCAGGCTCACTCCGATCTTAACTTCTGATGAAACTGACCAGTGTACCTGGACCAGAAAGACCGCTCGTACACCTGTGCTTTACTAGGCTAATCCAATCTTGCATCCAAGCAGCATGATTCAGGGGTCTGGCTGACGGAAATGTGCTAAGGGGCCTTCTGTCCCTTTCTGTGCAGGGATGGCTGAATAGCTAAGATCAAAACAGAACCTGTATGGCTAAAATAAAAAAGACTGACAATACCAAGTGTTGGCAACAATGTGGAGCAAAGGGATCATTCATGTATTAACAGTAGGAAGGCAAAATGGTATAGCCACTTTGGAAAACAGTTAGGCAGTGTCTTATAAAGTTAAATATATACTTACCATGCAACCTAGCAATCATAGTCTTGGGTATTTGCCCAAGAGAAACGAAAAAGGGCCCACTCCAGACTCAGACTTTCTGGATTCAAATTGTATGGCCTTGGACAAAGTTACTGAACCTCTCTGTGCCTTAGTTTCCTCATCTCTAAAATGGGCATGATTACAACAATTCCTCATATGGTTGGTGTGCAGTTTCAGAGAGTCAGATTGTATAAAATACCTAGTGGAATGCTTGGAATGTAGTGAGTGCTCCAGCTCCCAGAGAGGAACTGGAGAAGGGCTTCTGGAGCTAACGCCAGTCTCTAGCTTAACAATTTCTCCACCCTTGACTCTGTGGCCCTTCTCTCCTTACTTCTTGTTCTGTTTGTGCAACAACTCTGATATCTACACTTGAAAAGGTTCTGTTTCCCCCAGAGCCTGTTTCCTTTTCAGAGTCCCTGGGTGGTGCAAACACACTTGCTGCTAACCAAAATTTGGAAAGTTTGCGTCCACCCAGAGGTGTCTGGGAAGGAAGGCCTGACAAGCTACTTCCCCTAAAATCAGCCATTGAAAACCCTATTCAGCATAGTTCTACCCTGACATACTCAGGCAGTGGCGTCACTAGAGGGGTGCAGAGGGTACAGATGGCATCGGGTGATACCGTCGCCAGGGGTAACACCAAAATGACTGTCTATAAAATTTTGTGGCAGTGTTTCAGCAGAAATTTATTATTTTTTATAAAAATACCCCTGTAGTTAGTTATAACAACTAAAATATTTTTCATAAGCCCAGCTTACCTGTATCAATATACCTACAAGGCTAAAACGCTATGCTAATTTACTTCTTGAACATTTGAATGCGCTCCGGTCAGAGCTGTCATTATTACCCAATTACAACGATGCCTCAAATCATGCACTGTTGTTTTCATTGCTGCCAGTGTTTCTACAGTGGCTGATTTTGTCAAATTTTTTGGTGTTTTAGCTACAATTTTGTGGTAGTTAGCATCGGGGGGGATGACACCATGAGTTATCACACTGGGTGACACTAATTCTAGTGGCACCACTGCACACGGGGTCACCAAGAGTCAGAAACAACTAGACGCCAACTGACTATTTGCTTTGCCTCCCTCTTTGGCAGCCTCCTCGAGAATCTAATTGTTCTGCTCAGGATTTCTGATCATGATTAAGGCAGAGACAGGGCTGAGTGTGTCGTGGGGACCTTATTATCTGCAGCCCTTATGTCTGATATTATGAGAACAGAATGGCTGCATCCCAAACAACCTAACTGCTGTTGACAAAACACGAAGAGCCCAAAGGAGTTTCCCACTGCTGACCCAGCTCCCCTGCGGTAGGGCTGATTCAAATGCCCATGTCCCAATCCCCTACTTGCGGTAGAAAATATCACCGTGGAGACAGTTATGCAGTAACATTACAAGCCGGGATTATGCCTTACAATGCACCCGCAAGGAGGCAAGAGGAGGCAGCGGCGGCGGAAATGGTTTATGTGAAAGAAGTCTCCCCTCTACACACAAATATCTAAAAACTATTAATTTTGGGGCAGCAGCAAGGAAGAAATACATGAAAGGAAAATTGATTTCTATTTAAATGGTATGTTTTCCTCACCTTTCTTCAAAGCCTAAGCATTCATCTTTGAGTACCTGTGTTAATTGATTTCAAATGCAATTCAACACAATCGCTGTAGAATAATAAATCTCAGGGCAAAGAGGCTAAAGGAGGGAACTTAAGCCGAACAGGAAGGGGCTGTAACATGTGGCATTTAAAAGGTGTGTCACTGTCATCCTGGGTGAGCAAACTGAGGGAAGGGGACAGTGCCAGCAGCAGGGGCTGCTCAGGTGCTCAGTAGTTCGTCTAACAGTTAACCCCCTGAACTTAAAACTGAGAGGCCCCAACTGATCCAAGAATGTCAACCTCTGGGCCTCTGCCTGGAGCTTGGGTGGCCGTCCCCAGGCGTGCTCAGGCCCTCGCTGAAGGAAGAAGGCACTCTTGTGCCTTCCATGTGTCCTTATAGTACCTGTCGCCTTCTTTCTCTTGCACAGCCTGGCCTTTCTGGAGAGCCTCTTTTTCTTATGACCTTATTCTTCCTAAAGGTGGTGTCCTTTCTTCCCCAGTGGGCTATCACCTTGGGAGGTAGGTGGCTGAGCTAGTTTCTGGAAGGTAGGACATATCCATGCTAGAGACCCAGAACCCTACCATGGAGGGAGAAATCTCAAAATGGCAGAGTCCAGGCCCCATGGCTGGCCACAGAGGGTAAGAGGGGGCCCTTATGGTTTCACCCAGGTGTGTTGGGGTCTTGCCACGAAGGGCTCTTGCTTACTCAGTGGCCACGTGGCAGCTTTTGTGTGGCCTTCCTGAGCAGGAACATATCAAATTAAAAGCAGAACCACTAACCCTGTGCAAAGAAGCTGAACTATCATGGAAAAGTGATGTGCCCACTCTTGAAAAGAATTCGTGGGAGATGGGCCCAATCAGCGGGTGCTGGGTCAGCAAGCAGCTCAACTCTAAAGGAAAGAACAGATAGTGTGACAAATCTATTGTTGTTCTTGGCTGCCATCCAGTAGGCCCCCAAACTCATGGTGACCCCATGCACAATGGAATGTTGCCCAGTCCTGCCCTATCCTCATGATCAGTTCCAGATCAGACCATTGTGATCCATAGGGTTTTCACTGGCTGATTTTCAGAAGTAGATTATCAGGCCTTTCTTCCTAGTCCATCTTAATCTGGAAGCTCTGCTGAAACTTGTTCAGCATCAGAGCAACACACAGCCGCCACTGACAGATGGGTGGTGGCAACACATTAAGTGCATTGCCCGGGAATCAAACCAGGGTCTCCTGCATGTAAGGCAAGAATTCTACCAGTGAACCATCAATGCTCCCTTGGCGAATCTGTAGGATTCAGAAAAGAGCTGGGATGGGAGACTTACACCCACTTGTAGACCAACTGTGAGTTCACAGGCTTTTACAGTAGGCAGCTGTTAAGTTTGTGCAGGGTGCTATCTAACAGACATCAGTGTCAGATCGCTGTAACTACCAACTCGGCTTTCCCTGTACTCTGCAATGGCAGAACTACTCCCAAGCAGTCCTGAACTGTCTCTGAAGCTTTTCCTCCAAATGACTGAGATAAGGAGTCTATTTCTGAGAATAGACTGTCCCACCCACCCAGCCCCACCTAAGCCAGAAGGAACATCTATATAAGATCAAAATACAGAGTCATTTCAGTCTGTTTGGGCACAAAGGCAATTAATCCAAATTTCCAGTGCATAAACAAATTATCCCAGGACAGACTGAATTATTAATGGACCTAATGGTCTCTTTTTGTTTGGATATTAATTCATTCTTTAGGATAAGCATTTTAGTAGTTATATAAATACATTTAAGTTTAAAATAATTGCTTCTGTTTTATCCAACATGAAATGAGCTGAGTCCCCGTGTCTCACATCTCTCCTCCTCACCTTCTCATTCATTCACTCATTCACAGTCTCTCCCCTAATGTGTGAGGCACTGGGTGTTTACTAGTAGAATTTTTGCCTTCCATGCAGGAGACCCAGGCTCCATTCCAGATCAGTGCACCTCATGTGCAGCCAGCACCTGTCTGTCAATGGAGGCTTGCATGTTGCTATAATGCTGAATAGATTTCAGCAGAACTTCCAGACTAAGACAGACCAGAAGAAAGGCCTGGTGATCTACTTACAAAAATCAGCCAATGAAAATTCTATGCGTCACAACAGTCCCATCC
The DNA here is from genome assembly GCF_000243295.1 of Trichechus manatus latirostris. Taxonomy (NCBI): domain Eukaryota; kingdom Metazoa; phylum Chordata; class Mammalia; order Sirenia; family Trichechidae; genus Trichechus; species Trichechus manatus. The sequence goes on from NW_004443999.1 coordinate 7,442,309, forward strand.
CATTGTGCATGGGGTCACCATATTCAAGGCCACTTGATGGCAGCTAGCAACATCACTGTCATGTCGCTTACCATTTAGTGGGGGAAGATAAGAATTAAATAGATAAGCACTTCTCCCTGTCTTGTGTGGATATGATAAGAGAGATTTAAAGCAAAAAGGCCTGGCCACCAGCAAAGCTGAGTCAAGCTTTCATGTCTCTCTTGTTTGCCAAGACATAGTCTCTGCTTCTGTCCATCTTCCACCTGCCAACCACCCATGCATGCGGCCTATTGATTGCTCACATGCCGGGATGTAAAATCACATGTTGTGATATCATTCAGTATAATGCCAGCAAAGGTAAAAGAAAAATCGCTTCTGGCTCACGCTGGGAGTTCCTTCTCACACACCCCCTGCCCACTGGAGCCCGTTCCTGAATTACGCTGCCAGCTGGGAGGAAGTGGCAGCAAAGACGCCCCATGGAGAGAGGAAGAGAAATAAAATTTCTATCAGGCCCATTGATCTCCCCTCTGAGAAATTTAATAGTCACTGAGGTAGGTGGTGTCGAAGCGGCAGAGAGAAGCACTTACACCCTGCTATTTAACTCACTTCTGAGGGACAGCGACATCCACAAATGAAACTGCAACTCACCAAAGCTAAGCTCCCCGCCAACGGCCCCTGGGTGACAAGCACCTGATGGGTAGCCCCAAAAGAGAAGGAAAGGATGCAGAAAGTAATTTGCCATAGGAGAGAACAGGCATTAACAAGTCGGACTTAAACCAGGAGGTGATTAAGGGGATTAGGTTGGTATTACTGGCACAGTCTCTTCCTTCTGAAAGCTAGGTTCAGGGAGGCCGAGACTCCCCCCAACACGCCCTCCAGCCTGGGTAGAAAAGAACAATGGCTCTTCTTCCTCCCAGCAAGAACCACCGCGGGGGGGCAGTGTTGGGGTGGTTCTGGGGCAAAGTGCAAAGAGCCCTACTGGCACAACAGTTAAGTGTTTGGCTGCTAACTGAAAGGTCAGTGGTTCGAACCCACCAGCCACTCCACGGGAGAAAGATGTGGCAGGCTGCTTCCATAAAGATTTCAGCCTAGGAACCCTGTGGGGCAGTTCCACTCTCACATGGGGTCAGTATGAGTCAGAATTGACTCCACGGCACCCAACAACAGTGGGTTAAAGTACAACTGTTCACCATGAAGAAAAACACCCTTTTCCCTGCTGACAGCGAGCCCTCCTGCCTCATTCTTTTACTCTAGGTTCTGAATGTGAGGGTGGTCGTTACTCTGAGCCTCTCTCAGGTGCTCCCAGTTCAGAATTTCATCTTGCTTTACAATCCAGAGCTATCTCCCGTTGGAAAGTCCCTCGGTGGTGCAAGCGGTTGTGCTCTGCTCATCTTACTAACCGAAAGGTTGGTGGTTCAAACCCACCCCGAGGGTCTGTGGAAGAAAGGCCAGGCAATCTGTTTCTGTACAGATTATAGCCAAGAAAACTCTATGGGGCAATTCTACTCTGTAACATATGGGGTCACCATGAGTCAGAATTGACTTGATGGAAACAAGTTTTTTTGTTTTTGTTTTTTTGTATATGGCATCCCATAATCTATTAAACTTGAAAGCAGAAAGGAACCTGGACTATATGTCACTGAGTTCAACAGGTCACAAGCCAGGGCTACCTAGGAGAAGACCTGACCTGTGTCTCCTAGTTGAGCAACATCTCTGAGTAGTCAGGACTGGGCCTCACAGACAGTGAAGGAGAGGACTTTGGCCTTGCTCCTGAAGTGCCTCCACCTCACCCAACCTGGGTCCTGCTCCTTCCTCATCCCTTGCTACCGCTGCCCCCTTGCAGAGGCTCCCAGCATCCTGAAGTGGTTTCGCATCCACCCATGGAGCCCCATCCCAAGTCCCTTATTTACCCTCTATGAGGCATCTGTCCAAGGGGATATGAGCATTCTAACTGCAATCCAAGCCTTGAGATAAAGGGAAGGAGCCCTAACCAGGAGTTGCTGAGGCTTTCAGACATAAGAGGCCATTTTTACATAACTGGGACTTCTGGTGCTGCAGGAATCAGATGACATAGCTGGTCACCTGTGTGCTGGCCTTGGGAGCCTGATGCACGTTAGACATTGCTGTGGTTGGAATCTGCTGAGCCCCCTACTCCTTATCTCTAGTCAGACAAGAACGCTTACGGCCAACGGGGTAAAACTCCAGAATGGTGCCAACTCACTGTAGAAGGCCTCCTCTCAGGGGTCCTAAGCTTATTGTGGGTTCAGGAGGCTGCACACTGAGCTCTGTTCAGTAGGTAAAACTTTAAATACTTGTAGACAGCTCTCTGCTTTCTGTGAGCCTGCTCTTACCTGGGCTTAGGCTCTCTGATCTCCTTACCAGCTTTCACATCTGTGGTCTCCAGACTTTTGTCACTCTGGACCTCTAGGTTTGCTTCAGGTTGTCACCTTTAGAGCCAAGTGTCCCCGACATGCTAGAGAAAGTCCTTTTGGGTGAGAGTAAAGAAATTCAAGGAGCTGGTCTCTACAGTTCATTCAGAAAATATGGAGTGAGATAAAGTCTCTCAGTCAGTAAGCTGGTGTACCGAAATGCCCTGCATATCAGCAGGCACTGAGATGGTTACATAGGTGCTGAGTTTTTTGGTGAGGGCAGTGGTGGTTCAGAGGTAAAATTCTTGCCTTCCATGCAGGAGACCTGGGTTCCATTCTGACAAATGAACCTCTTGTATAGCCACCACCCATCTGTTAATAGAGGCTCGCGTGCTGCTATGATATTGAACAGGTTTCAGCAGAGCTTCCAGACTAAGATGGGCTAGGAAGAAAGGCCTGGTGATCTACTTTCAATAATTAGCCAGTGAAAACCCAAAGGATGATGACATTCCAATCTCCAAATGATCATGGGGATGGTGCAGGACCAGGCAGCATTTTGTTCCATTGTGTATAGGGTCACCATGAGTCAAGGGCCAAGTTGACAGCAGCTAACGACAAGCTCCTTGGCAGCAGGTGATGTGTCCTGTTCTCCTTTGTGTCCCCAGCACAAAGGTAGGTGAAGAGTATTTGCTAAATGCAGGAATAAATGACTGCATGAATGCATTAATAAATGAATATAACACAGTCTCTAACTTCAAAGCTCTTACTATCTTATTGCAAGACAAGATTATCCTACATCAAACAATTAAAGAACAGCGCAAAATAGAACAAAATTAAGTTCTAAATCACCTGGCTCAGACTATAAGTGCTGGAATTTCAGAGAAGGGGAAGATCAATGTGGGCTGGAGGAGTTAAGGATGGCTTAAATATAATTCCCCTAGAAACATTACAATACCCTAGAAACAACAGTGCCAGTCTTAAAACTGAAGAAAGATGAAAGCCAACACAGAGTCTAATTTATGCAGTGCTGTACAGCAGACTACCATGATATTGGGGGACTGAATTGATAACATTGACCTTGGAGGTTAACTCTTTTCAAGTGGGCTTATTCTTGCACAATTAATAAGGGCTCTGGTGTAATTAATTTCATATTATTCTTGAACCAGCAAAACAATATGGTAGACTAAAATAATCAGGGAGTATAGGACCTTGAGTTCTTATCTGAGGTCTATGATTAAATAGCTCAAATTTGACCATGGGCAAGTCAACAGTAACTTCTGGGCCTCAGCTCCATCATTTGTAAAATGCGAGCGTTTGACTAAGATGATAGCTAAAGTCTCTTTTAGATTTACAACACTACAATTCTAAGTATATTTGTTTTTCACATGAGGATGATTAATATTTTTTTAATTTACTGACTGGCAATAATGTGCAAAAAATCATATTCTCTATGTGTGTCTGTGTGTGTGTGTGTGTGTGTGTGCGTTTTAAGGGGCAGAGGTGGGAGAAGGGAGGAATAGCTGAGATTAAGATGGAACCAGAACCATGTATTGGTAACGAGAGTGGAGGTAAGGGAAGCTATCTTTCTGGCCATTCCATTTTTTGTTGGATTGTGTATTTTAGTGTTTAACACCTTGTTGGACTCTGGTTGAATTCAGCAGTTGGAAGGACTTGTTCCAGAGCTGCATTAGGTGCTACCAGTGAGCTGTATTTGAATCTTGAAAAATTTGATATGTAACCAAAGTCCAAAAATTTCTTTAATCTTTCTTCCTACCCCAAATCTTTATTTATCACTTCTGTTTACCAACTTCTCCTTGTACACCTCTCTGGGAAGAACATGTTCCTAGTTCTCCGAATAATTTCAAGCTTGTACAGAGACCTTATAGTCCAAGACAATACACTGAATCGCAAAACCAATGGAGCAAGGACAAGCTGATCATGTGCTGAGTCTCCTGGTTCGTGAGAAGTCTTCTAAAATTCATTTGCTGTTTGGAAATAGTCCTCTGTCAAAACTGGAGAGACTCCTTAGGGTGGAATTGCTTCTACATGCTGATTTGGGTAAAGGTACTAAAGACAGGTCTAAAATTGTGGGCCTAGGACTCAAGTAGAGGTATAGCTAAGGTACAGCAGGTAGGGCTTGTGCCCTGAGTTCTGCTGAGGCAGGGAGCCAGTGAGTATTTCTATTGGCCGTCACAGTTTTCATTGCCAGCTGTGAGAGATCATTCAGCAATTTAACACTAATTGCCCTAGGCTCTATTTTCTGTAGATAGGCCCTTCCTAGGAGCCACAGGGTTATTTTAAGGATCCTCATAATCATAAGAGCAACTAGCAGAATCTAAGACAGAATAAATAAATACATAGGAGGTTAATAGGGGAGACTCTGGTACAAGGCTGCCTGGGTTTGAATTCCAGTTTATCCACTTACTACTGGGTGACTCGGGACAATTTATTTGACCTCCTTTGTGTCAGTCAAAAGGAACCCTGGTGGCACAGTGGTTAAGTGCTCAGCTGCTAACGGAAATGTCCAAGCTCTTTCTCCCCCAGAGAAAGACGTGGCAGTCTGCTTCCATAAAGATTATAGCCTTGGAAATCCTATGGGCAGTTCTGCTCTGTCCTATAGGGTTGCTATGAGTTGGAATCGACTCAACGGCAATGGATATGGTTTTTGTTTGTTTGTTTGTTTTTGTGTCAGTCAGCTTAGGCTAAATTATGCTGCACTAACAAATCTTAGATGCATACATAAGAAAATAATAACAGTAATAATAGGTTTGTTTCTCACTCACCACCCCAGCTTTATACTCCAGGACTCAGGTTGAGGAAGCAGGCCTTATCTGGCTGTCTCACTTACCTAGTGCTGCTGTAACAGAAATACAAGTGTGTGTCTTTAAATAGAAGAAATTTATATTCTCACAGTTTTGGAGGCTAAACGTCCAAATTAGGGTCTTGGCCATGTCAATTCCTTCCTTGTAGGAAGTCCTGGGCATTCCTTGGTTCCTTGGCTTGTAGATGATCCTCACATGGTGTCTGTCTTCCTCCATGTGTGTAGGTAACACTGTGTCTAATCTGCTCTTTTTATAACTCAGAAGTGATTAGATTTAGAACCCACCCTACTCAGGTGTGATCTAATTAACCTAAAAAAGAAAATCTGATTTCCAAATAGGATTACATCCACAGGTATAAGAGTTAGGATTCCAACACATACTTGGGAGAGGGGAAGGGGACACAGTTTCAACCATAACAATGAGATATGCTGACCTTGTAGCAGAATGAAAAGAGAAACGGCAGAATCATGCAATGGCTCTTAAAGTTTCTGCTTAGAAATGGATTGCGTCACTCTTGCGCATATATAATTAGGCAAAGCAAGTTACACAGCCAAACCAGGCATCAACAGGGTGGGAAGGGTAGTGAATACTGGGAACAATTCAATCTACTACAAAGTTATCCTGTTTCCTCATCTGTAAAAAGGAAGTAATAACGGTATTTACATCATAACTTTGTAATAAGATTCAAAGAGATCATAAACGGAACAACCAGAATGGAATTAAAAAGGATGTGGAAGTGTAACTAATGTCACTGAAAAATTTGTGTAGACGTTGTCAAATAAGAACCTAATTTGTTGTGTAAACCATTAACAAAAACACAATAAAACATTGTTTTAAAAAAATTCAAGAAAATAGTTTAAAAAGATTTTACAGACCTTGTTCCAAAAACATAGTTTTAATGAATTCAAGATCAATTTTAAATGCTCCATGGGTCAGCCAATTCCTATTAGCATTTGATATTTTTATTTAAATTAAAAAATAAGAATAATAACCAAATGAATGTCTAAACGGTGGGGGAAAAAAAAAAAAGATTTAATGAGATCGTATTTGTAAAGTGTCTGGCACATACCAAAAAAACAAACCAAACCTGTTGCCATTGAGTCAATTCTGACTCATAGCCTGGCACATAGTAAGTACTAAAAAGATGTTAGCTATTACTATGATCTGGCAGATCTATGTAACTGATTTTCATTAAAATAGTTTTATTAGGAAAGTAATATAAACATAGGAAAAATAGAAAATACATAGAAGCAAAGAAAAAAAGAGTTAGACTCACTTTTAATCTGATTATCAAACAAAAACTACTCCAAGTGTTTTGGTGTACATCCTTAAGGCTTTACAGACACATTCATTTTACTCACACACAGATGTACGTTACAAACATGGAGTGATTGGACAACATATGACCAAAAGCAAAGATACGAAGGCAGGACTCAGACCAAGCCCACTGCTATTGAGTCTATTTCGATTCATGGTGACCCTGTAGGACAGAGTGGAGCTGCCGCAAAGTGTTTCCAAGGATGTAAATCTTTGGAGAGGCAGACTGCCACATCTTTTTCCCGAGGAGTGGCTGGTGGGTTCAGTTAGCAGCCAAGCGCTTTAACCACTGTGCAACCAGGGCTCCTTGAGAAGGCAGGTAGGGGCAGGAAAACTGGAGGAATGGAATTAGGGAACTCAGGGTGGTAATGAGGAAAGTACTGACACATCTCAGGGATTGCAACCAGTGTCATGGAACAATCTGTGTATAAACTATTGAATGGGAAACTAATTTGCTCTGTAAAACTTCAACTAAAACACACAAAAACAGAATAATACATGTTGTGTTATAATCTTTTTTGTTCATTTAAAATTAACTCTATAGTCTAAATAATTCCATGATAATAAAAGTATATTTAATGCATCATTTTAATTGGCTTCATAGTATTATATTTTTTCAGTGTATATAATGTTTTCCTTCAAAAACATAAGCCACTTACTATTTTGGGATATTTAGATTTTTTACACTATTTCCAAGTGCTCACTCTTGTTAACACTGGTTTGGTACTCATCCTTATTCATCTTTCCACACTTGTTTGGTCTTCCCCCCAGGATGAACTCTTAGAAGTGGAAATACTGGGCATACACCTATCCAAGGCTTTTGATACGGATTGCTAAAATATCCTCCAGAAATGTTCACATTTATAAATCTCACCAGCAGTGTAACGGAATATGATCATTTTTTACTTTTTTTTTTTTTTTTTGCTATCTTATCATCTAAGGTGGCGAATGATATCTAATTGCTACTTTAATTTTCATTTTTTGATAACTAATGAAGAAGTGTTCATAGATGTATTTGTCATTTGTATTTCTTCTCTTAAGTATAACTATTTTTCAAATATACTTGGGAACTATGGTTTTATTTTTTTTTAATCACACAAAGTCATTTAAAATGGTCATGAATATTATATTATACGGATAATTACTAGCAGTTTTGTAAGATTGCATAATGGTTTTGTGGTTATGTAAGACATTGTCCATATTTTCTGAGATGCCTAATGAAGTGTGTGAAATGACCTGACACTTAGATTCATCGGAAAAGGAAAGCAGACCAAGAGATGAAGGAAATGCTGATGGCTGTTGAATCTGGATGACAGGTCTATATCAGAGTTCACTGGACTGGTCTCTCAACTTAAAACATATATATTTTACTGAAAAATAAAAATACAAAAAGGTACAAAAATTGTAGGTATATAGCTCAATGAATGATCAAAAAATGAACTCACCTGTGTAACAACGATCCACCCAGATCAAGAAATGGAATTTACTGACATCTCAGTAACTCCCTTCATACCTCTCCCTAAGGTAACCACCATAAATTAGTCTGCCTGTTTCTGAAATTCACACAAATGGAATTATACAGTATACATATTTTGTGTCTGACTTCTTTCCCGCAATGTTATGTTTGTTCGTCTGGAGCAAAAAAGAAAGAAGGAAATCATAGAATTAAAGAAACTAGCCTACAAAACAAATAGCGTAGTGCGTGAACCATGGCCTCATCTATCCTGAGACCAGAAGAACTAGATGCTGCCTGGCTACCACTTCCAACCATTCTAATCAGGACCACAATAGATGGACTCTGATAGAATGGGAGAAAACTGTGTAACAGAACCTCAAATTCCTGGGGGGAAAAAAAAACAGACTTACTGGACTGTTTAGACTGGAGGACTCCTGAGACTATTCCCTCAAACCCTGAACTGAAATTAACTCTTGAGGTCACCTCGTAGCTTGATAACAAATTGGCTCAAAAAATAATGAATAGTACCCGTAAGTATTGTGCTCTTTTAAAAAATCACCTATATGAGACCAAATTGTCAACAATTACTCTAAAACAAAGATGAGAATGTAAGAGGACAGGGAAACTAGATTAAAGGAAACAGAACAACCAGAAATGAAATAATGAGAAAGTTCATTGTTTGTGAAGAAAGTAACCAATGTCATTGAACAACTTGTATAAAAACTATTGAATGAGAACCTAAACTGCTGTGTAAATCTCCACCGAAAACACAATAAAATATTATTTTAAAAATATATGTTTGTGATAATCATTCATATTGTTGTTTGTAGCTGTCATGGATTGAATTGTGTCCCCAAAAAAATATCTGTCAACTAGGCTGGGTCATGATTCCCAGTAGTATGATTGTGTACCATTTTGTAATCTGATGTGATTTCCTTATGTGTTGTAAACTCTATCACTATGGTATAATAAAATGGATTAGCGGCAGTTATATTGATGAGATCTACAAGATTAGGTAGTGTTTTAAGCCAATCTCTTTTGCGATATAAAAGACAGAAGCAAGCAGAGACACATGGGAACCTCATATGACCAAGAAAGCAGTGCCAGGAGCAGAGCGCGTCTTTGGACCTGAGGTTCCTGTGCAGAGAAGCTCCCAGACCAAGAGAAGATTGATGACGCAGACCTTCCTCCAGAGCCGACAGAAAAAGCCTTCGCCTGGAGCTGACGCCTGGAATTTGGACTTGTAGGCTACTAGATTGTTAGAGAATAAATTTCTCTTTGTTAAAGCCATCCACTTGTGGTAGTTCTGTTATAGCAATGATTACTGAGACAGTAGCTTTGTTCGTTTTCAGCACTGTACACTATACTGTTGAATGAATATGCCGTAATTCACTCATCCATTCTAATGCTGGTGGACATTTGGGTTTTTGGCTATTACAATCATTGCTGCCATGAACATTTTTGTATCTGTGTTTTGGTGCATATGCATATTCATGTCTGTAGGATATGTGTTAGTTCTCTATTGCTGCATAACAAATTACCACACATTTAGCAGCTTAAAACAACATCCATTTATTAGTTCTAAGTCTGGCATGTGTGACTGGGTTCTCTGCTCAGGGTATCACAAGGCTGAAAGGTGTTATTTGGACTGAGTTCTTGTCTGCAGTATCTGGGGGTAATTCACTTCCCAGCTTATTCTTGCCGTTGGCAGAATTCAGTTCTTGCGGTTATAGGACTGAGGTCCTTATTTCCTTACTGATTGTCAACTTGGACTGCTCTCAGCTCCTAGAGGCCTCTGTAATTCCTTGTCACTTGCCCCTTCCATCTTCAAGCCAGCAATGAGGAGTCAAATCCTTCTTCCGCTTTGCATCTCCCTGACTTTCCCTTCCACCACCAGCAAACACTCTGCTTTTAAAGAGCCCATGTGGTTAGATTAGGCCCACTCAGATCTCGTCCTTAAGGTCAACTGATTAGTAACCTTAATTACATCTTCAAAATCCCCTTTTCTGTGTAACACAGCATAACTACAGGCATGGGGCATGACATCTCATTATATTCAAAGTTCTGGGGATTAGGACAGGAACTCTTGGGGAGCCATTTTAGGATTCTGCCTACCACAGAATATATACTTTTGAGTGGAATTACTATCACATAAGGCATATCTGCAATTCAAAGAAAGAAGATGTTATGGATTGGATTGTGTCCCTCCAAAAAATGTACGTCAAGTTGGCTAGTCCATGATTCCCGGTATTGCGTGATTGTTCACCATTTTGTCATCTGATGTGATTTTCCTATGTGTCGTAAATCCTACCTCTACGATGTTAATGAGGTGAGATTAGTGGCAGTTATGTTAATGAGGCAGGACTCAACCTACAAGATTAGGTTGTATCTTAAGTCAATCTCTTCTGAGATATAAAAGAGAGAAGTGAGCAGAGAGACATGGGGACCTCATAACAGCAAGAAAGCAGTGCCGGGAGCAGAGTGTGTCCTTTGGACCTGAGGTCCCTGCACTAAGAAGCTCCTCAACCAGGGATGATTGATGACAAGGACCTTCCCCCAGAGCCCATAAAGACAGAAATCCTTGTCCTGGAGCTGGTACCCTGAAATCAGACTTCTAGCCTCCTAGACTGTGAGAGAAAAAATTAGTCTTTGCTAAAGCCATCCACTTGTGGTATTTCTGTTATAGCAACACTAGATAACTAAGACAGAAGGCTATGCGAGAGATTTTTCCAAAATGGCTGTACCAGTCTACACTCCCACCAGCAGTGTACGAGGGTCTCATTTCTCCACCTCTGTGCCAACGCTGGGTATGGTCAGTCTTACCTTTTTTGCCTTCCCAGTCAGTGCATTGTGGTATCACATTCCCTGATGTCTATTTAATTTGAGCCCATTTTTATATGCTTACTGACCACTTGGATTCATCTTTTGTGAAGGCTCTGTTCAAGTGTCTTGTCCATTTTACCATTGGGTTATTTGTCTTTTTCTTATTTTTTATGTGGGAATATCTTTATATAGTATAGATACGTCACTTATAATTGTTGCACATACTGCAACTATGGCTTGCCTTGCCACTCTTAAAGCTGTCTTTTGGTGTACTAATTTTTTAATGTAGTCCAATTTATTAGTCTTTTATTTTATGGTTGCTTTTGTTGTTGTTAGTTGCTGTCGAGTCAATTACGACTCAGGGCGACCCTATAGGACAGAGTAGAACTGCCCCATAGGATTTCCAAGGCTGTAATCTTTACGGAAACAGACTGCCGCATCTTTCTCCCACAGAGCAGCCGGTGGGTTTGAACTGCCAACCTTTTGGTTAGCAGCAGAGTGCTTAATCACTGTGCCACTAGGGCTCTTTACTATGGCTTATTCATCTTGATATTTAGCAGTATCAGTTTTTCCACCTCATTTTTCTTCCTTAAGTGTTCAGTCCCTGCAAGAGATGGTATTTTTTGTTTCACCCTCATTTCTAGGGTTTAGACCTTTGGGCCCCAACCCAAGCATGGGCATGGAGTTTAACAGTTCTTCCTTTTCTCGATGTGCCCTGAAATCTCCTAGCCTTGTTAGCTTTGCTTGGCTTCTCAGCTTCTCCACTGTCTCTTCGAAGAAGCAGCTCCCCATATGGCCAAAGTAACCCCCAATGTCAGGCTCATCCCTCTAGGCTTCCTTCTTCTGCTGGATCTTGGCCTTGTGATTTTTCAGTGCTTTCTTAGCCCTCCAGTACCTCCAAAGTGGTATCTTTTAGGTTTTAGTTTATATCCAGCTTTTTGAGTTCTAAATAGGAGGTTTCGTCTGAATTATCTGCCATTAGTGTTTAAGATTATTTGAAAACGTTCATAATAAAGTAAGTTAAAAGAAAAAATGAAGCACTCTTGAATCCACATGACTTTGGCTCACGATATAACGTCTGAATCATTAGATACCAAACATGACTGCTCTCTAACAACGTGCTAACAAAATGTTTTGGTGCCGCACGAGGTCACCAGACAGGAAATGCCTGAGGCGCACTGGTCTAAGGGATAGATGCCATTGAAACCAAAACAGGAGGTTGGGACCATGCCTGGAGATGGTGCACCAGCACTTCAGACATTTGGCCAGCCCAGACAAACTGGTCAATTTAGTGCCAAGTGCTCAGAACTAGGAAGAGAAAAAAAGTTTGACTGACCGAATTTTCCCCTTTTCAAGGCACTTCTTCGGTTGTGTCCAGAGGCAGCTTACAGAGATGTGCGTGTCACCAATGTCAGGTTTTTTCAAATGTTCTCAAGGTGTGGGGGGAGGGAGCATGGTTATTCAGGTTTGGTTTTAGAAATAGATTTCAGATTTGGATTTAGAAATAAATTTTCAATTTGTGAGTAATAAATGCTAGCATTTAATGAGTTCTTCCTACGTGGTGGGGACTAGTCTAAAAGCTCACATCTATTATCCCATTTAATCCTCTATTCCTAGTTTACTATCAATGCCAGCACTCCCATTTTACAGGTGAGGATACTGAGGCACAGCCAGGCTAAGTAAACTACCCAGGATCACACAGCAATTAGATGACAGTGCTGGGTTTTAAACCCTGGCAATTTGGTTCCAGCACACACGCTCTTAACTACCATATTCTACTGTCTCTTCCTAGAGAGCCAAATATAAAAATATACTTCTTCCTTAAGCTTTTACCTTTAGCTTATAAATCTCATTATCCTATGCGCAAGTCTAACAAATTTTAACAACCACTTTAAGGGAGACTTTGATTCATGGTGGGTCCCATTTATAAACTTAGTTAATTAAACTCCTTTAAACATTTTAAACTGCAGTTATAAACTTAATATGTTTATCTTCTTTTTAAGTACCTCATTTGACTGATTCAATAAACAAAATCTTTCCAACTAAACTCTTATAATCTAGTAAACTTATGAATATGGTAAACCCTAAGTTCTTCTAAGTGTTCTAACACTATATGGCAACTTGGCAAAATTTCCACTGAAAATCACAACTCTAATCAATTACTCAGTCCACATTTTAAAGTAGCATTACAAGATTGAACTGTTAGTACTGAAGACAAATTCTCTTAAATGTTACAAACTCAAGATACCAAATATGCACAGATCCCCTAATACAAAAATACCAAGACTACAAGTTTGATTCTTCTAAACATTTATATTTTTAATTTTAAAAATTCCTGGGATTAAAAGATGTTTGTACGCTAAGGAAATAATTTTGTCATTCTAAGCAAATTTGGGGGTGGGTTTGTTACTTTCTCAACCAGCTGAAGTTTCTTAAATGGCCATGGGTGTTGACCCTAATTTGATCAGATGGTTGTCTGCAACCCCAGAACCCAGACTGAAACCACTCCATGGTCACTATGTCATGGTTTCTAAACCTCAAGGAGTGGGGTGGCACATAGTCCTGGTCCTCCCTGGGTTAGGATTTTAGCTAATTTTGAGGTGGCACAGTGTCTATCACCTCCGCTCAGGTAACCATGTAGTTGATTGGGTTCAATAATCTATTTACCACTCCATTCTATTCTGATTCATTTTTTATCCTTTCCTGTCTGTTAGCACTATGCAACTTACATGGATATTAATATAATAACTGAATTCTAGATGTCTTCTGTGGCCATGATTGACTCAAACTACAACTTCTATCGGCAATATTCACACACATATAAACAATACTTACCCACACTCCCCAAGATATTTTGGGGCCCACCTAGTGTCATACACATTCTACTGGCCAACTTTGAATACTCAAGGCAATCATAACTCCTAATATTTGCTTAGGTACATTATAAGAGGGATAAATAACAACATTTGTACAACTCACTAATGTTAAATATGAAGATGCTTGCTAAAGAAACATGAGTTGGACTGAGGATTTGAAATGAAATTTCAAAAGCCAGCTTGGGAATTGTAGATGAGTTGGCTGCATCACCCCCACCCCATCTGCACCCGGAAAATATTTTGTTTTTACTTTGAGTCTTTGAAAAACAATGCGATGGATTCAGAAGTTCATTGTCTCTCCTCTGGACCCAAAGCTCAGGTCCCTTGTACATGTATTATCATAAAGCCTCAGTAATTGCTTGAGCATGTCAATTTATCCTAACACTCGCTGGTTTTATCTGACTGTATTTAAAGGATTTAAGGCGTGATGTGGAACAGCTGGAGAGAGGGTGCTTGGTCTGGGGATGAGGAGAGACTGAGCTCAGAGAGGGATGCAGTAGGACTCAAGTTTACTTGGAGCGATGAAATGGAAGGGGCTCACTGCAAGGCTGGTATTGAATCTCGCTTTGCTCTCCCCTCCTGCCCCTCCTCCGGCCCCTCCTGGATCTCACCCACTGACTCCTCTCTCCCTCCCTCCCTCCCTCCTCTCTGCTCCCTCATTTACCCTCTCTTAATCCTGAGACACTAACCTTGCCATAGAGTGCTAGATCGCCACCGCCACCTTCACCCTCCAGCCCCCACAAAAAATCATATTACTGTTGCTACAATCAGACCTAGGAACAGTTTGAATGCCCGTATTGATAATCACAGCTGGGATTGTATAAGCAAAATAAACAAAATAAAAGCCAGTGGACAGTCAGAGACCATGGCAAACCTATGGATTGGTGCTGCAGCTCCTTTCTGTGTGCCAGAATGAGCACGGAAGAGCTGAGCTCTGGGTAATTTCCAGCAAACAATGTGCTGTAGAGTGTTATTCGTAGGTCCTGAAAATCGAAGTGAGACCCCTAACTCCCGGTAGAACATGCTTAATTAGTGTGGAACAAAGGGCTAGCTGCTGGCTGGGTACAGTTTTCCCCATTCTGTGGCACAGTTGGGGTGGGTGGGGAGTGGTGGCAGATACAATGGAGACTTGGGAAACCTGCGCTGCCCACGTCCCTATAGCAGAGAGGACCCCAAGACAGAGGGCCACCCCCTCCTTAGTTTGTTGTTGTATGCCATAGAGCCAATTCTGACAGAGAGCGACCCAGTAGGATAGAGTAGAACTGCTCTAAAGGTTTCCTAGGCTGTAATACTTATGGGAGCAGATCACCAGATCTTTTCTCCCACCGAGCCGCTGGGTGAGTTCCAACCACCAATGTTTCGGTTAGCAGTCAAGCAATTAACCATTGGGCCACCAGGCTTCCTCCTCCTTAGTATAGGGCCTGGCATTAGTAAGGTCAAAGATGCCAGGCCCAGAGCTAAATAGCTGTGTGATCTTCAGCAGTCATTCTTCCCAGGGTCCTCAGTGTCCCTACTGCTTCCATCCGAGGGTTCTTTGAGACCAAGCATGACACAGTGATGTAAAGCATCTATTCCATATTCATTTCTATGATTTTAGAGATGTGTTCAGCATGATGAGGAGGCAGAAGTTATGAATCAGGGACCACTATGGTCAGGCCCCAGAGGAAATGGATGCATGTTCAAATGGGGGTAACCGGAGAAGAGTTTGATGGAGGAACTCTTTACAAAGTATGGGCAGGGCTAGAAGAAACCAACAAAGGATGGCAAGGCATTGGGGTTAGCATAGTAGAGATCAGCCCCATCCCTTTTATCTAAAGGGCCAGGGGAGGAAGCAGGTTCCAGAACCTAGAGAGCTGTGGCTGTAGCTGTAGGAGATAGCTGCCCCACCAAAACTGTGGCCTTTGTTAGGAGAACTCAGCTCATCCAAATGATGGCCCATACAAGGAGGAAGAGGTCGTGGGGGTGGCACATATCCTGACCTCACTCTGTGCTCACCGTCTCATCTCCTGGCAGTGATTCACACTGGCTCAACCCAACTGGAAGCCAGAGAGCAAGGAGCCCATGAAGACAGTCCTCACGGGTTAGCCTCCAGGGCCCAGAGCAGGGCAAGGAAGGGTGGAAAGTGGTTCTGGAAGGACAACAGGAAATGCCCAGCACGATGTTCCTGCTCTGTACCCCAGAATCTCCGCTGGGGGTTTGCTGTATTGTTTTATACTTATCCACTCATATTTCATGGGAGGCAAGGGCTGTACCTACTTGTCTTTCTATCCCCAGTGCCTAAATGGTCCACAAAACTAGAGGGTACCCAATAAGTTAGGAATGCATGAATGCAGGATGAATGATGGCCTGACCACCAACTGAAGATAGTCAAGAGGGAGTTGCAATCTTCTTGTAATACTGTCTGAGCAGCATCCACCCACTTGTAGAGTTCAGGGGCCTTCAGGAGACTCAGCACAGGTATCCTCTGGCCTCCCCAGGCTGGAGGTTCCTCTGCTGGGCCCCTTGCATGTCCCGAGCACATCTGTACCATGACAGCTGCAGCTCTGCTTTATCTTTACACATATCCCTATATTCACCTTGAGCTCTTTGAGCAGACCCTGTCCTTGTCCATCCTTGTCATTCTCATGCCCAGCACAGTGATGATCTTCTTACAGATGAAAAACTATCGCAAGATCCTTGTGTTCTAGGCCAGGAGATTCTTCATGATTCTCCACAGAGAAAACAACCCTAGGCTTCAGCCTGGGGTGGGGGGCACAGTCTGCTCCCATGGTCTCCCCTGCCCCGCCCCTCTCCACTATGTCACAGAAATATGGGACCTTCAATGAAGTCTTGATTCTTAAAAAGAAGAATCAGAAGACAAGATTGTGCACCAAACTCCTAGGGTTGATCTCGAGGAACACAAATATGTGCCCTCCCCACTCCAATTCCTTTTGCCATAGGCCACACTAACCCATCACTCTACAGAACAAGAAGCAGGATCAAAGAGGAACCAATTCCCTCCCCTACCTCTCTTCCAGATTTTTCCAGGAAATTGTCAGTTCCAAAGCATCATGGATACTGGCCTCCCCGAAAAACCAATAACATGAAGATTTCTCCCAGAGGGGAAGACGACACGGTAGAGCCAAAGTCACAAAAAATGTCCTTGGTCTGGACCCACTTTCTTTGATTCACACCCATTTTTAAAATGGAATGAGTTACAATATTAATTAGCTACAAGCTCATTCATAGGTAACAAACCTCAAATATGAATGCTTAAACAAGATAGAAATGTATTTCCATCTCACATTAAATCTAGGCTGGAATAGCCCTCCCTGACACCAGTGACCCAGGCTCCAGCCATCTTGTTTGTCTGCCATTCATAGGGTGTTTATTTTGTCCATATAAACAAGGTTTGATGTTCCAGTCCACCCAGAGGCACCTGGAAAGAAATGCCTGGTGATCTACTTTCGAAAAATCAGCCACTGAATACCCTATGGAGCAGAGTTCTACTCTGACACACACGGGGTCACAATGTTGTTGTTGTTGTTAGGTGCCATCGAGACAGTTCTGACTCATAGCAACCCTATGTACAACAGAATGAAACACTGCCTGGTCCTGGGCCATCCTCATGATTGTTGCTATGTTTCAGCCCATCATTGCAGTCACTGTGTCATTCCATCTTGTTGAGGGTCTTCCTCTCTTTCATTGACCCTCTACTTTACCAAACATGATGTCCTTCTCCAGGAACTGATCCTTCCTGATAACATGTCCAAAGTATGTGACACGAAGTCTCGCCATCTTTGCTTCTAACGAGCATTCTGGCTGTACTTCTTCCAAGACAGATTTGTTCGTTCTTCTGGCAGTCTATAGTATGTTCAATATTCTTCACCAACACCATAATTCAAAGGCATCAATTCTTCTTTGGTCTTCCTTGTTCATTGCCCGGCATATGAGGCGATTGAAAACACCATGATTTGGGTCAGGCGCACCTTAGTCCTTAAAGTTACATCTTTTGCTTTTTTAACACTTTATGAGAAGATCTTTTGCAGCAGATTTGTCCAATGCAATGTGTCATTTGATTTCTTGACTGCTGCTTCCAGGATGTTGATTGTGGATCCAAGTAAAATGAAATCCTTTACAACCTTAATCTTTTCTCCCTTTATTATGATATTGCTTATTGGTCCAGTTGTGAGGATTTTTGTTTTCTTTATGTTGAGGTGTAATCCATACTGAAGGCTGTGGTCTTTGATCTTCATCAGTAAGTGCTTCAAGTCCTCTTCACTTTCAGCAAGGAAGTGTCGTCTGCATATCACAGGTTGTTAATGAGTCTTCCTCTGATTTTGATGTCCCGTTCTTCTTCATATAGTCTAGCATACAGATGGAATAAGTATGGTAAAAGGATACAACCCTGATGCACACCTTTCCTGACTTTAAACCATACAGTATCCCCTTGTTCTGTTGGAACAACTGCCTGTTGGTCTAAGCACAGGTTCCTTATGAACACAATTAAGTGTTCTGGAATTCCCATTCTTCACAAAGTTATCCATAATTTGCTATGATCCACACAGTCGAATACCTCTGCATAGTCAACAAAACATAGGTAAACATCTTTCTGGTATTATCTGCTTTCAGCCAAGATCCATCTGACATCAGCAATGATAGCCCTGGTTCCGTGTCCTCTTCTGAATCCAGCTTGAATTTCTGGCAGTTCCCTGTGGACGGACTGCTGCAGCCGCTTTTAAATGATCTTCAGCAAAATTTTACTTGTGTCTGATATTAATGATATTACTCAACAATTTCACATTCTGTTGGATCACCTTTCTTTGGAATGGGTACAAATATGAATCTCTTCCAGGCGATTGGCCAGGTAGCTGTCTTCCAAATTTCCTGGCATAGATGAATGAGCACTTCCAGTGCTGCATCCGCTTATTGAAACATCTCAATTGATGTTCTGTCAGTTCATGGAGTCTTGTTTTTCACCAATGCCTTCAGCGCAGTTTGGACCTCTTCCTTCAATACCATTGGTTCTTGATCATATGCTACCTCCTGAAATGGTTGAACATCAGCCAATTCTTTTTGGTACAGTGACTCTGTGTATTCCTTCCATCTTCTTTTGATGCTTCCTGCGTCGTTTAATATTTTCCCCATAGAATCCTTCACTATTGCAACTCAAGGCTTGAATTTTTTCTTCAGTTCCTTCAGCTTGAGAAATGTCGAGTGTGATCTTCCCTTTTGGTTTTCTAACTCCAGATCTTTGCACATGTCATTCTAATACTTTACTTTGTCTTCTTGAGCCACCCTTTGAAATTTTCTTTTTTCTTTTTTTTAAATGTACTTTAGATGAAGGTTTACAGAACAAATAGTTTTTCATTAAACGGTCAGTACATATATTGTTTTATGACATCGGTTAACAACCCCATGACATGTCAACACTCTCTCTTCTCAACCTTGGAGGACCTTTTTTTTTTTCGGTGAAAATATGCATAGCCAAAGATACACCATTTCAAAAGTTTCTACATGTACAATTCAGTGACATCAATTACATTCTTCCAGTGGTGCTGCTATTCTCACTATCCTTTTCCAAATTACTCCATCACCATTATCTTCAACTCACTGCCCCCTAGACTTCCCATCAAACCTTTTGAGTTCCTGTTGTCAATTTGATCTCACATAGATAATTCTTTTTTTTTTTTTTGTACTTTAGATAAAGGTTTACAGAACAAATAATTTCTCATTAAACAGTTAATACACATATTGCCCTATGACAATGGTTAACAACCCCACGACATGTCAACACTGTCTGTCCTTTCTCAACCTTGGGTTCCCTATCACCAGCTTTCCTGTCCCCTTCTGCCTTCTAGTCCTTGTCCCTGGACTGCTATTTCCTCATTAGTCCTGTTTGTTTTATGGGGCTGTCCAATCCCCGGCTGAACGGTGAGCCTCAGGAGTGGCTTCACCACTGGGCTGAAAGGGTATCCAGGGGCCATACTCTCAGGGTTTCTCCAGTCTCCATCAGGCCAGTAAATCTGGTCTTTTTTTGTGAGTTAGAATTTTGTTCTACATCCTTATCCAGCTCTGTCCAGGACACTTTGTTGTGATCCCAGTCAGAGCAGTCAGTGGTGTAGCTGGGCACCATCTAGCTGTACTGGACTCAGTCTGGTGGAGGTCTTGGTAGCTGTGCATTAGTCCTTTGGACTAATCTTTTCCTTGTATCCTGTTCTCTTCATTCTCCCTTGCTCCGGAAGAGGTGAGACCAGTGGAGTATCTTATATGGCTGCTCACCGGCTTTTAAGACCCCAGACACTACTCACCAAGGTAGAATGTAAAACATTGTCTTTGTAAACTGTATTATGCCAATTAAGCTAGATGTTCCCCGAGACCATGGTCCCCACAGCCCTCCGCCCAGCAATTCTCTCCCTTAGCGAGTTTGGATGTGTCTATGGAGCTTCCATGACCTTTCCTGGAACAAGTTGTGCTGGCTTCCCCAGTATTGTGCACTGTCTCAGCCTTCACCAAAGTCACTACTTATCTATTTTCTATTTAGTTCCCTTCCCTACCCCTTCCATTCCTCGTAACCGACAAAGATTGTTTGTTTTTCTGTGTAAACTTTCTCATGAGTTTTACAGCAGAGGTCTCAAACAACGTTTGTCCTTTTGTGATTGACTTGTTTCACTCAGCATAATGTCCTCCTTTTGGATCCATGTTATGAGATGCTTCACAGATTCATCATTGTTCTTTATTGTTGCATAATACTCCATTGTGTGTATGTACCATAGTTTGTTTATCCATTCATCTGTTGATGGGCATCTAGGTTATTTTCAACTTTTTGCTATTGTGAACAATGCTGCAATGAACATGGGTGTGCATCCTTTGAAATTTTCTGTTCAGCTCTTTTACTTCACCATTTCTTCCTTTTTGCTTTAGCTGCTCTGCATTCAACAGCAAGTTTCAGAGTCTCTTCCGACATCCATTTTGGTCTTTTCTTTCTTTTCTGTCTTTTTAATGACTTCCTGCTCTCTTTATGTATCATGTCCTTGATGTCGTTCCACAACTTGTCTGGTCTTCAGTTATCAGTATTCAATGCATCAAATCTATTCTTGACATGTCTCTAAATTTAGGTGGGATATACTCAAGGTCATATTTTGGCTTTTGTGGACTTGCTCTAATTTTCTTCAGCTTCAGCTTGAACTTGCATATGAGCAATTGATGGTCTAGTCCACAGTCGGCCTCTGGCCTTGTTCTGACTGATGATATTAAGCTTTTTCATCATCTCTCTCCACAGATGTAGTTGATTTGATTCCTGGAGTCACCATGAGTTGGAATCAACTCCAGGACAGCTGTTATTGTTGTTTTTTACTAGGTTCTAGGTGCTATGTTCTGAGCCCTGGTGGTGCAGTGGTGAAAGTGCTCGGCTGCCAACCAAAAGTTTGGTGGTTTGAACCCCCCAGCCGCTCCTTGGGAGAAAGATGTGGCAGTCCACTTCTGTAAAGATTTACAGCCTTGGAACCTCTATGGGGCAGTTATACTCTGTCCTATAGGGTCACTGTGAGTTAGAATTGATTCAACGGAAGTGGGTTTAGGTGCTATGTTCTAGCAGTGACAAAACTGTCACACATTCCTGGTCTCATACAACTTACATTCTAAAGGTATAAAGGAGTTAATTCATGTAAAGGGCTTAGGACTGTGCCTGAAATGTAAGAGCACTGTTGTAACAGAAGCTAGCAGAAGTTTCCACTGAGTCCCAGGAGCCTGGAACACCTCCTAGAGTCCAGGGAAGGGGCCAGAAAGGCAGTCCTCTGCCCTTAGACCTCAGAAGGAAAACATCCTGCACAGTCACTCACTTTTAGGACCTTCTAACTCAATATGTTACCCACAGGCTAGCATCTTACAAGATGTCTAGGGGTTGCTCAAGAACAGAGACCCCAATAAATGGTTTTTTGGTTTAGTTGTTTTTTTAACAAATGACTAAATAATGACAGCCATGCTTAACCCATATGAGTAAAACGCCACTGTGCAACTACAGGCACTGGGGTATTTGGGTAAGTAAGATATTTACAGGAGTCTCTCAGTGATGCAAACAGTCAGCATGCTCAGATGCTAATCGATAGGTTGGAGGATTGAGTCCACCCAGAGGTGCCTCAGAAGAAAGACCTGGCAATCACTTTCCAAAAAAATCAGTCACTGAAACCCTACGGAGCGTAGTTCTGCTCTGACACACATGGGGTTGCCGTGAGTTACAGTCAAATTGATGACAACTTGTTTAAGATATTGGTACCGGGAAGTCTTCACAGTACCCTCAGATCATAATCAGAAAGACAATGACCTCCTCTACCTCCACATAACATTAAGCCTGCCTTGAAGCCTTCTTATTCCAAAGACAGTACAATGCAGCTTCTCTTCCTCAGCCCTCAGGGAAGTTAGATTTCTTTCTAAATCCTATAACTGCCTTCACATGGAAGTCTAACCAACTGGCTGCAGCTTTTCCATCACATTTGGGGCATCTGCATACTAAACTGGGTCAGAAACTATTTAAAATGGAAAAGTACAGAGAAGTGATTCTCTTGACAGACTCCCAGGCTGCCTCCCCCACGCACTGACAGGGTGCAGGTGGGAGAGGGCGAGGGAGAGTTTTGTTCCAAACACCTCCACTCTGCCAGTCGAAATGGGAGAACATGAATAAACAACATGTGCCTCGAATAGCAATGAAGGGCGAAGAGAACCCACTTTTGCCTCAGGCTCCATATTCTACCGGCCAAGGATTTCCAGGAAAATCAGAGCTGCTTGACCAGCTTCCCTGGAAAAGAAGGGAGCCTGGAGAGAGTCAGCAAAGGCTTCCTGCCCGCCCCCATCACTCAGCAATAGCAATAACCAAGGTCAGTCTCAGGCAGAGGGGTGTCAAGTGGGTCTCATTATCTTTATGACAGTACGAGCAGAGTAAGGGCTGGTAGCAATCGGCCCTGTGGTTTATTAGCACTCAGCCACCCTGGCAGGCAGGAAAGAGGTTCCAGAAAATTAAAACGACCAAATACCGCTGATCTAAAAAAGGGGAAAATGAGTAGGCCATTGTACCTCCCCTCAGAGCCTTGGGGTTCCATCTAAGACCCCTCTTGCATTTTTGCTTGGTTTGAGCTTAAATGTTTTCTTTAATATATTAGTTTATGAGAGTTTCATTGATTATGACAAGATGAATGATGTCATTTTGAAAAACATTTTCTCTCTTTCATCATTTTAAATAAAGGGAACGATACATCAAATGGCAAAAACTCTCCTTAGGTTTGGGTTCTTTCAGGGCCCATATATTTTGCAAAATAGATTTTTCAACTCACTGGAAAGAGACCCAGAATGGAAAAGAAAAATGTAAGGGTTCCCTCTGCTCTTCTTGCCAATTTCCTTGAAGTTGAAAATCCATCTTGCCTGGCCCGATGTGGGGTAATTGCCAAGTTGAGTTGCTGTCTCCTAGCTTCCCTACTTATTTAGCTTTTTGGATGATCTCCAGATCTGGCTCAAAAGGGCCACATAGGGGTTGAAAAATGAGCTTTTTCCTGGGCCTCCTTCAGGGGGGCCCAAGGGCTAAGCCAATGGTGTCCATGGCAACCACTTGCTCTGCCAGTAAACTCCCCTCTTGACCATCAGCCCCACTAAACAGGGGTCTCCCATTGGTGGCTGCTTGGCTCCTGCACATGGTTCACCAGTCCCACACTGAGGTTCATTGCCAAACATTAGCCTATGGGAGTTAGGGGAGGGGAGTTGAATCTAACCTTTCCTTAGGTTTCTGGAAGTATCATTTCTTATTTTAATCCAAAACACCTTTCCACCACTTTGAAGACAATGGTGGGAAACATGGTCTCTATTCAGATGAGGCTGATAAGGTGAAATGCCCTTTAACGCAAAGATTCAGTTCATACCAACTTTTGGTATCCAACACTCAGGACCAGCCCTCCACCCGCCATGGGCAGCTGTGAGGTAGGCGTCAGTGCCCTGGACTTAGGTCAACAAACCTGGGTGTGAGTCCCAAGTCTTCCCCAGAGCTTGTTTTAGTTGTTATTAGTGCTGTAGAGTTGGCTCTGATTCATGGCAACCCTATGTATAACAAAATGAGATATTGTCCAGTGCTGCGCCATCTTTGTGATTGTTGGTATGCTTGAGTCCATTATTGTGGTGATTGTGTAGTTCCTGCCAACCTAGAGGGCTCATCTTCCAGCCCGTGGCATCACTAGGGAGATAAAGGGGGTGCAGACCTCACTGGGTGACACTGTTAGAGGGCGTGACACCAAAATGACTGTCTATAAAATTTTGGGGCAGTGTTTCAGCGAAATCTATTATTTTTTATAAAAATATCCCTGTAGTTAGTTATAACAACAAAAACATTTTTAATACGCCCAGTTTACATTTATCGATATACCTACAAGGCTAAAATTCTATGCTAATTTACTTTTTGAACCTTCAAATGCACTCTGGTCAGAACTGTCATTGTTATCCAATTACAATGACGCTTCGAATCGCGTGGTTTTGTCTGCACACACTACAAGCACGCGCCGTTGTTTTCATTGCTGCCACTGTTTTTATAATCGCTGATTTTGTAAAATTTTCTGATGTTTTAGCTACAATATTGTGGTAATTAGTATTTGTGACTCTATATCAATAACTTTTTTTGAAAATAAAGTAGTAATTAAAGGAAAAGAAGGAGTGATGTGCAGGAATTATGATTTACAAGTAATGTTAGTACAAAAACATTACTAAGGATTCTGTATGGTCTGGTAAGGGAAGAGGTCCGGGGGTTGGCGGTGGGGTGACACTATGAGTTCCCGCCCTGGGTGACACCAACCCTACTGACACCATTGCTTCTAGCACTATATAAGACAATATTCTGTTGTGATCCGTAGTATTTTCATTGACTGCTTTTTGAAGTAGATTGTCAGGCCTTTCTTCCTAGCCTATCTTAGTCGGTAAGCTCTGCTGAAACCTGTCTACCATGGGTGACTCTGCTGGTATTTAAAATACCAGTGACATAGCTTCCAGCATCATAGCAACACTCAAGCAACCACAGTGCAAAAAACTGACAGACAAGTGGTGGTCCCCAGAGCTACCACTAACTTAGTGTGCAATCTTGGCAAGTGGCTTGTGCTCCTCACTCTACATTGGGGCTGCATGAGGACCAAATGAGACCATTGGCTTTCCATCTACAGAAGATTTTAGAACACACCTTCTAAGACAACAGGACTTGAGGTTCAGTGGGCAGCAACCAGACCCTAGTGGTGTTGGGGATGCCAGGAAGAGCTCCCAGTTAGGGACACCCAGCTTCTTCCAAGTGTGAGTCTCATATCCATAGGGAAGGTGTGAACACTTAGGAAAGTCTTAAATGAAAGTTCTGGAAACACCACATTCATTATGCTACTTCCCTACTCAAAAGCTGCCCGTGGTTCCAAATACATTCCATATGCCCTGGTTCAGCATTCAAGGCCAGCGCAATAGGGCCCTGACCTGCCCAACTAGCCTCCTCTATTACTGAATAAACCCTCCTCTCCATCACACTCGTCTACTCACTGGCCCCTACACAACTCCATTTCCCCACTCCCCAGAATGCCCTTCTTCTCTGGGTCCAGCCCTCCTTGAAGATTCAGCTCGACCCCCTTCTTCTCAGGTGTCTTCTCTTCCCAGGCCACTCCATCTGGCTCTCTCCCTTCTCTGCAGTGGAGGACTGTGATTGTTAAGGTTGTGTGTCAGCTTGGCTGGCCACGATTCTCCGTGCTCTGGCAGTTATGATGTAGTTTGGCAGTCGTATAATGATGTGATCACTTCCATGATGAGATCTGATAATAATGTGATCACCTTCATGATGGTATCTGTCAATCAGTTTAAAGGGGGTTTCCTTGAGGGTATGGCCTACATCCTATATAGGTGGACTTTCTGGCAAGGCTCGAGGGCTTTTGCTATCTCTGGATCCTACAGCTGGCTCCTGTTCATCAGACCTCCAGTTCTTGGAACTTGAGCTAGCAGCTTACCTGCCGTCTTGCCTGCAGATCTTGGGATTCATAGGTCTCTGCAGCCTGTGAGTCAGAGCCCTGCTATCTGACTTGCCAACCTTGGGTTCACCAGTGCCTGCAGCTACATGAGTCAGGAGAAGCCTCCAGCCAGACCCACAGACTTGGGACGTTCCAGCCTCTACAACCGGGTGAAACATTTCCTTGATATAAATCTATCTATATATGTATTTATACACTTTACTGGTTTTGCTTCTCTAGAGACCCAGCCTAAGACAGCGACTTATCATCACCCCTTACTAGGCAAAAAGCATGCACTGCTCCGTGTTAAAGTTTTGTCCTCCTATTCAACTTTTGGATTAAGATTTAACTTTTTCCTGAGTTTTACTTTGTTCCTGCAAGTAGGTTGGGAACTCCTCAGGGGGCAGGAACTGTATCTAATTCATCTTTGTATCCCCTGGCAGACAGTAGGTGTTCAATCAATGTGTACTCAGTGATCAATATGAAAATCATTCTATCTCCTGAACTTTGTTAAGATCCAAAAAACATAAAGAACAGGAAATTGTCTCACTCATTGACTAGTTGAGAGCTCCCATGTGCTGTGATTACAGGCCTGGAAAAGAACTCTGTTTCTCAATTTACCCCACTTCTCCCAATGCCTAAGATGCCTCTAAGCCATACTTTACTACTAACAAAATGTGTTTACAGAATCAGAAAAGATAAAGCCCAGCAATGAACTATTAACTATTCTCAGTTCTCTCTCTCTCTCATTCTCTCAGTCTCCCACTCTCTTACTCTCTTGCTGTCACCTATTCCAACATACCTGATCACTCACAACTTAATGTAGGTTAATAATAATTACTAGCATACATTGAATGTCTACTGTATGCTCAGCACCGTGCTAAGCACTATCCATGTGCTATTTCACATAATCCTGAGACCAACTTTTTGAAATGGGTTTTGGTCTCCACTTTGTACCGAAAATAATGGCAAAGTCATTGCTCAGAGTGACATAGCTAGTGGAAACATGATTGGAACCCCCTTGCTGTGATTCTAAAAGCTCACATGTTAACCCTACTGTAAGTTGCAAAGTAGGTTCCTCATGAGGCTGGAGAGGGCACACTCCAGACTGCACGGATCTGCTTCTCCTTCACAGAGTCCAGGAGCCTGGGTGGAATGCTTCAGTGTGGCTATCCTAAAGAAGATAGGGAGATCAAAGTCACCCCATGGACACCCAGGAGCAAGTCAGTTGATCCATTTAGGGAGTACAGCAGATCCTTATCCATACCACACCATAAGAGGTTGGTGATATGATCATATAGTATTGCAGAAAACTTGTTATTGACCAACAGAACATACATAGCATTCATTCACTCATTCATACAACAAACGTTTATTGACTGTCTATGTCCCAGGCACTGTGCTAGAAGCTGAGGCTCTAAAATAACCAACACTTGGCCTTGAGGAGCTCACTGCCTAGTGAGAAAACAGATATGCAGCCAAATAATCACAGAGCTGAATTAAGGAGTGAGCAAACTCTACAAGAGCCTGGAGGAAAGAGCCTCTCCCACCAGCTCGTGGGAGCCTGCTCTCTGTCCTCACAGACGTTCGTGCACATTCACATTTGACACCCGGTTGCCTCTTCCCACTTCCACACCCTCTTCCATTACACTGACAGATTCCACCACACTCCTTGGAGGAGAAGTGAAGTTTGACTGACAGTTCAGCTTAGAAGCTCTAGAAGTTACTGCAGAGACATGATAGCAGCTCTGAGTCTTCAGGAGAGAGTCTAAACGTGTGGGAGGAAGAAAAAGAAAGGTAGGAGAAAGAGAGTGGAGAGAGGAGAGAGAATATTGAATAAACCACTTACCTGGGAGCACCTAAGACATTATTACTCTCTTTAGAATGTGCACTTTCTAGAATGT
Organism: Trichechus manatus latirostris; assembly: GCF_000243295.1. Lineage (NCBI taxonomy): Eukaryota > Metazoa > Chordata > Mammalia > Sirenia > Trichechidae > Trichechus > Trichechus manatus. Next base: position 7,469,836 of record NW_004443999.1, read on the forward strand.
GCACTCTCTGACCACTTCTGGAGACAAGCAAAAAACTGAGTGAATTAGAAGATTACAGATCTAGAGCTAGGTAGAGACATACAGACACACACATACACATGTCAGAACCTCATACACCTCCACTAAGCTCAGAGCCTTTTATCCGGTCTGCAGTGTGATTAATTACCTTTTTGAGAGGCCTTTCTAGCCATGGTCTTGTAACTCCCACCCAGGTGACTGGGCAGGACTGTGTGATAGCGCAGTTGTGGCCTACCAAGGGGATTGGTTAGTTTTTCCTCAAAAGAGAGCCAATTCCAGAGCAGAGGGGATGACACCACCACCAAGGAAGGAGAGACTAGCAGCAGAGACCCAGAAGCCGAGACTTGGCAGCAGAAGACGGCGTGGTAGGCTTCCCAGCCCATGGAGAGAGAAGGCTGAGTGCCTTTGGGCGGACTCAGGGCCAGGGAGAGACGTGTCTGCGAGCACAGCTGGGAAGAGGCTATCCTGATGGAAGAATTGTAACCTGAGTGTTCTTGAGCCTGAATTAGTTCCCTAATAAACCCCGTAATTGTGAGCATGGTCTGTGAGTTCTGTGTGGCCATTGCAATGAATTATCAAACCTAGCAGAGAAGTAGAGTGCTGTGCGAAGGATAGTTGGTGTCAGAATTAATAAAGATGGCTGAGAGAGGAGGCTTGTCTGGCTTCCACCTCATGGGAGTCAGCTGTGCGCTGTTGATCTTGGTTCTCCTTCCCCTTTGTGGGGTTGGAGGAGGTCAGACACTGCCCCCACATTGTTTTTACACTGTCCTTCTCTCTACACACTCCCCAAAATTGTCTAAACCCCAACTTGAGGAGCTTGGGATCTTATCCAGTTTTAAGCCATCTGGAACCCGACAGGCTTGCCTAGTCCCATGTCTACAAAGTCATTATGAGAGAAGTTAATTCAGTCCAGCCAAACTCATGATGATAGAGGAAAGAATGCATTGATCCAAACATTCATATATATTTGATGAACAAAAACTTTGATTGAATGAATAAATGAGCCCTTACTGAGGCCCTCCTATGTACCAGGTCCTGTGCCAGGAATGTTTAAGAGGATTACCTATTTTAAGCCTCACACTCACTTCATGAGCTAAGGATTATTATCTTCATTTCGAGGGCAAGAAACCTGAGGGTCAGAGTGGGCTTTTCCAAGATAACACAAAAATGCTATCAGATGGCCAGTCTGGAATTTGGTGGATTCTCTGTTGTTTCATAGCTGATTGCTTAAACCATGAGCTCAACTGAGTGGCAGGCACATAGGAGAGATATAATAGACAGAAGACATGGCCTTATACTTGAACAACTTGCAGACTGGTGGAGAGAGATAATACAGTAAAACCTGCAAAAGCCAGAACCTGTGTAAGGCAGAAACCTGTCAGAGAAGGAAAATGCAAACATTTTCCACAAAAATTAGAGACAGAAAAGTGGTAAGACTGCACCCTGACAAAGGCAGAAAGCTTGTGAGACCCAGAAAAACAAGGCAGTCCCGTCGAGTTCCAGCTCTCACAGATATCACTGTATATCCTTCAAATACAACACAAGTGGAGGGCAAGTAAGCCCATCCATAATGGAACATGCCATAGGACATGGTGCAGGAAGTCAGGGAAGAGGGCTCAGATCTTGCCCAGGGTCCAGACAAAGCCATGCAGAAACACAAAGCTCTAAGCTCAGGAGAACGTGGTGGTTTTATAACTGGTTCCCGGTTAGTCTGGTGCAAGTCTAAGCAGGTAGATCAACGGAGGAGCAAAACAGAAAGTCCAGAGACAGGCCCAAGGGAAAAAATACTTTATGATAAAGATGGCATTTCAAGTTAGAAGGCACTGGATGACTTAGTCGATATATAGTTTCGGGACAACTGTCTAGCCATTTGCACAAAGGGAAAGCTATCGTCCTAGTCATCTAGTGCTGCCATAACAGAAATACCACAAGTGGATGGCTTTAACAAACAGAAGTTTATTCTCTCACAGCGTAGTAGGCTAGAAGTCCAAATTCAGGGCGTCAGTTCCAGGAGAAGGCTTTCTCTATCAGCTCTGGAGGAAGGTCCTTGTCCTCAATCTTCCCCTGGGCTAGGAGCTTCTCCGTGCAGGAACCTGGGGTGCAAAGGACATGCTCTGCTCCCGGTGCTGCTTTCTTGAGGGTATGAGGTCCCCATGTCTCTCTGCTCACCTCTCTCCCCTATATCTCAAAACAGATTGGCTTAAGACACTATCCAATCTTGCAGATCTCAATATAACTGCCATGAATCCATCTGATTAACATCATAGTGATAAGGTTTACAACACATAGGGAAATCACACCGATGACAAAATGGTAGACAATCATACAATACTGGGAGTCATGACCTAGCCAAGATGACAGAAATTTTTGGGGGACACAATTCAATCCACGACAGCTATATTTTGGCTTCATACAGTACAAAACATAAACTCCAAATGGGCTGAGGATTTACATGGAAATAATTCTAAAATGACTAGAAGAAAATATAGGTGAATAACTGATCTCCAGTAGGGAAAGCCAAAAAGCATATTTGCAAAGGAAGTGTTTACTAGTAAAAGAACGGATAGATTCAACTACATAAATATTTTAAACCTCTATATGTCAAATCATCCACAACCATGCCACTCTGAATGCGCCCGATCTTGTCTGATCTCAGAAGCTAGGCAGGGTTGGGCCTGGTTAGTACTTGGATGGATGGGAGACTGCCTGGGAATACCGGGTGCTATAGACTTTTGGAGCCCTGGTGGTGCAGAAGTTAAGCGTTTGGCTGCTAACCAAAAGGTCGACCGTTCTAATCCACCAGCCACTCCTTGGAAACCCTATGGGGCGGTTCTACTCTGTCCTGTAGGGTCGCTATGAATCGGAATCGACTCGACAGCAAAGGGTTTGGTTTTTTGGTTTTTATTCAAATACCAAACCAAACCAAACCCATTGCCGTCGAGTCAAGTTCGACTCATAGCGACCCTACAGGACAGAGTAGAACCGCCCCATAGGGTTTCCAAGGAGTGGCTGGTGGATTAGAACGGTCGACCTTTTGGTTAGCAGCCAAACGCTTAACTTCTGCGCCACCAGGGCCCCGATAAAATACCATTAACAAAATTTAAATGGTACATAACAAAGCAGGGGAAACATATGAGAGACAGAGATCAGTATGCTTACTATATAGGATTCACTCATAACCAATAAGAAAAGAAACCTCAATTGAAAAAATTGGCAAAATATATGCATAGCATAATTCCTAAAGAAGAAAAACAAATGGCTAATTGTTGTTGTTAGTTGCCTTTGAGTGGATTCCAACTCATGGTGACCCTATGTGCAGAGTAGAATAGCTCCATAGTGTTTTCAGGGCTGTGTGACCTTTCAGAAGTCTACTGCCAGGCCTGTCTTCTGAGGCACTGAACCATTTGCACCACCCATGAAAAACTATTCAAACTCACTAAATATTTTAAAGGTAAATTAAAATTTTAAATTGGCAAAAGGAAGAGTTTTTTTTTTTTTCTTCATCTTATTTTTGGATAGTAAATATATTTACACAGTCCCAAAATTTGGATAGTAAATATATTTTCAAAGAATTCAGTGAGTGGTCTTGCTCTCATCCCTGTTCCCAACTCGTCTAGGCCCCATCACACCCCAAATAGGCGATCGCTATTATGAATGTCTCCTGTATACTTCCAGAGTCTATTTTTATGTATGTAAGCAAATACCAATATGCATTATTATTTAATATTTTCCTCCCTATTAAATAAAATATAACATGCTATATATATTCTTTCATTCCTTGCTTTTTCCTCTTAACTATATATATTATAGAACTTTACATATAGGTGTACTAAAAGCTTCCTTCCTATTTATTACTAAATAGTTTTTATTGCATGGATCTACAATAATTTATTTAGATGGTTTCAAATCTTTGATTCTTACAAACAGTGCTGCAGTGAATAATGTTGAGCATACGTCATTTCTCAATTGTGCCAGGGTAACTGTAGAGTGAATTCCAAGAAGTGGAATTACTGGGACCAAGGATAAATGCATTTTTAATTCTAAAAGTGGTTGCCAAATTGCCCTCCACAAGTGTTTTATCAATTTATACACCCATCCAAAATGTATGCACGTGCCTGCTTCCGTACAGCCTTGCCAACAGAGCATGTTGGCAAATTTTTGGGATTTACCAAATGGATAGGTGACAAGTGGTATCTCAGGGTAGTTTCAATTTGCATTTCTCTTCTTATAAGTAAATCTGAGCATCTTTTTATACATTAAATAGCCAGGTGTATTTTCTTTACTAAGGAATAAGTTGATATTATTCAAATTGCCCCGAATTTTCCCTTCAAACAATAATATCTAGAGAGGAAAGAACACAAAAATCCAGACACAAACGCACTGTGAATTGGAGTAAAAATTGATACAAACTTCCATAAGGGTCATTTGGCAACATATATTAAAATCCTTAAAAGTGGGAATATTTTTTGACCCAGGAAGTCCAATTGCAGAAACGCATTCTGAAGAAGTGTCGTAGATGTAGAAAGATGTGATGTGAAGGGATGTTCATTAAGGAATTGTTTGTAATGTCAAAAAACTAGAATCTGCCCCTCTCTGGGGCCTCTTGGGTGCTCATCTATATTCTCTCTGCACCTTTCTCCTGCTTCTTTCTTAGACTGGCATTTCTGATGCCTGTCAATGCCAATCACTATTCATAGCTTCAAAATGGCTGCCTCCACATGGCAGTCTCAATGCTTAAGACAATCGGCATAAGCTAATAGTGTTACCTCAGGGCCAGTGTTAGCAAGTAAGTAAACCAGCCTCTCTGAATCCTTGTCCCAAATTCCTGTAGCATTCAAAGTAGCATTTGCTGATACTCAAAGTGTAAATACTCCCACCATGGCTGATTTCAAGCTACCAATGTGATGTCAACTGACTTGGAAAAAAAAACAAAAAAACAGTTGCCGTGGAGCCAATTCTAACTCATGGTGACCCTGTGTGTTGCTAGAATTGATCTCCATAGGGTTTTCTTGGCTATAATCTTTATGGAAGCAGATTGCCAGGCCTTTCTTCTGTGGCACCACTGGGTAGGTTTGAATAGCCAACATCTTAGTTGGTAGCCGAGTGCAAACCATTTGCAAAATCCTGAAATTTTAACAATTGGCTCTTTTGAGCTGGTAAGCATTATCTCCAGCACACCACTGGGTGAGAGAGTCAGGAGTGTTGTTGTTAATAAGGGAAATTCTTTTTTAATAGGAGAAAATTTTAATTGAGGACAGGATGTCAATGAAGATCAAGAGATTGAAGATAGGACAGTATGGATGAAAATTCTCGGAGCAAAGCCCTGAACGAAGATGGAAGGGATAGAATCAAAAGCGTAATTATCAATTGCCTTGGAATGGCATAGAGGTAAGGTGGAAGAGCGTGAAGAGTTTGGAGGTAGAATGGAGAGGCATTGAGGAGATGAAGTTCACGCCTGGGCTCTGTTTTCCGCAGACAAGATCATCTTCTGAGAGTCCAGGCTAGGGATGAGAGGCAGGGAGCACATAGGGCCGCAGGCAACAGTGGAAAGAAGATACATTATGGAAGCCACAAACCTGGCCGTGAGTACCCGTTCCACAGCTTACCAGCTGGGAGAGCTGGGACGAGTTACTGAACCTCTTGGAGACTTAATTTCTTTATCAACAAAACTTGAGTAAAAATTCAAGCAAACTTGGATAAAAAGGCCTACTTCAAAGGGTTCTGATCAGTGTTAAAGGAAGTAAGCATATGACAGTGACTAACTAATCATAACAGCAGCTGGTGTTTGTGGGGCACTTAACTATGTTCCAGGCACAGAGTAAGCATGTCCATGAGCATCTGTTTTAATCCTCATGGTAACCCCATGAGGCAAGTTCTGTTATACCCCAATTTAACAGCCGAGAAAACAGATCTCAGAGAGGTCAAGTAACTTTCCCGAGTGCAGAAAGCTAGTACTTGGTAGAGCCAGAATTTGAGGTGGAGCAGTCAAATTGTCCACTGCACAATGGCTCCATGACACTTGGGCATGGAAACCAGTGGATGCCAGTCTTCTCCCTTTCTTGAAGAGGGAGAGCAGGGTTTGGAAGAGCTAATGAGTGGCCCAGGAAAGATGTTCAACTAGAGATGAAGAAAAGAATTGACTGAGAGTATTCACAGCTGAGATCAGAAATCACAAACTTGTCATGGTGCCAATCTGCAGACTGCATAAGTGTTTGTCAAATTGAATGAGTCTGCTAGCTTCTTTCCTATGAGTCGGTTTTGACTGAGGTGGCTGCAGGGACTAGGAGGGCCCTGAGACTCTGGGCCAGGGAAAGCCATGAAGCAGCGAGGACCCGGAGAGGCAAAGGCAGAACCTTCCATGTTCCTTCACTAGAACTAGTCCTACCTATATGGTTGGCTAGAACGACAAACAGAGGAGTTCCATGGAAATCTAGCAGGTGCATCTCAGGAGAGATTGCAACAATCGTCACGGTCCCCAAATCAACATAGCCAAGACGGACTTCCAAAGAACCAATGGTCTCAGTGCTTTTCCCCCTTATTCAGTTTGCAGTGGACAAAGAAAGGCAATTCTTGGATGCTCCCCATGGCTGTCACCCAGCACCACAGACATAACAATGGTATCTGGGTTTCAGACACCTGGCCCTGCTCATCTCCTAAGTTGACTGGAACCTAGGTAACCTGACATGATTGTCCACTCTACATAGCTTTTCATAAGACTTGAAAGCAAGAGAGGTCCAGAGCACAGAACCTACGGCCTCAGCTTTGTGTTCCCTGGATCTCTCTGTTCCCACATCAGGAGGCAGGAAGGGGACTCAGAGAGCTGCCTGGTTTCTCTGCAGTTGCAGATGGTGTGGGGTTCAGGCATCTGCTAAGCTGAGGCCACTGTTCCACCTAAGAGCAGCTGTCAGAAAAAATGCCAATAGCCCACAGTCTTGTCTCCTGAGAACAAAACTCTTCCCCAACAAATCTTCCATGGGAAGAGGGCTCAGGTGAGTGAGCTTCCCGGCCACAGGACGGCATTGAGTGGTGGGAGTCCCCTCTCATCTTCTGTAACAAAGAGATTTCAGGCAGGCCCAGCAGTTGTGAGTATGACAAACTGTCTCATATTTTTTAAAGAAAAAGTGATACTTCATCTTTCTAATGACAGAGAACTTGGAGGTGGCTTACAGTAATATATGCCTTTTTTAATACATTGCCCGCCATCTCAGAGCCACCGCGGTATGAAGGATGGAGCAGCAGACAAAAGGTTAATAGAGCATCAGGCCTTTTTTAATTGAAAAAATGACTGAGGGACCCCACAGCAGCCCAAGTGGTAATGGTATTACGGACAGTGAGTACTGTTCCAGAGACTTACTATTCATCTGGGGGCAGAACCACGAACATCAAACCACGTCGCTAAACCTCAACATGAACGGGAGTCCATTCCCAAGTAGGTTAATAAGTAACACGCAGTATTTTTCAAAAAGATATATACACATTTTAAAATACACCCGTCTCCTTTTTATTGTTCTTAATTTATTATTACCTCTAAAAAATAGACACACCAAGTGTTGGTCCAATTTGAATCAAATCTTCTTTGTCAATTTATCTGACCCAAATTTCATTAGATTTTCAGTTAGACCAGTCCTCATTATGGGCAGATAAAGTTTTTTGTTTGTTTGTTTTTTATTAGGCAATCAAAAAATATTTTAAATTCACAGAGTACATTCTGAAAGAGGCCAGAGTGAACGGAGCAGGGAATGTGTTGTTTTTGACCAGCTAAGGGATATAAAAATGAGATAATGGGTGAAAAATTGCTTTGAGAGTGCAAATATATAAACATGAGCTTCTCCTTCAGCCTGATTTTTATGTAACTGCATTTGTTTGCATTATGATTTTCAAAATCCCGTGAGGTAACGTGGAATTGCAACATTTTGAGTCATGCAGTATATGGGACCAAGTGATGAAGGGATGAATGACTCAGCGAAAAATAAATAAGAGGACTCTGAGACCTGTACATCTGTGTTCGTTGCCACATTATTCACAATAACCAAAAGGTGGAAACAATCCAAGTGTCCATCAACAGACGAATGTATAAACAAAATGTGTATACAAAGAATGGAATATTATTCAGCCCAAAGAGAACTGAAGTTCTGAAGCATGCTTATTGTTATTAGGTGTCATTGATTCAGCTCCAACTCATAGCAACCTTATGGGCAACAGAAAGAAACGTTGCCTGGTCCTGCACCATCCTCACAATCCTTGGTATGCTAGAGTGCATTGTTGCAGCCACTGTGTCAATGTATCTCAAGGCTGAGACCTTTAGGAAGCAGATCCCACGAGTCTAATTTAGAGAAGGACTTGGAGACTTGACCAGGCAGTGGGAGAAGTTCACAGTGGAGCTGATGATGGGGCACTAAGAGGACCTGCCACAAGCCATTCCCAACTCAGGAGAGGCCGGTCCCCTCCACTCCACCATACCTCTGTACCGCTCCTGGCTGACATCTTTACACAGGTGAAGAGAAATGGAGTGATTGAACAGATTCAGCAAACATTAGGCATCTCCTGTATCCCAGGCCAGGATAAGCCATCACTGCAGAGAAGGTGACAGAGCCAACAGAGGTCTTCCCAGCAAAGCTTACAATCCAGCAACTATTGACAGAATCAGTGTGACTCTTCTAAGTCTTTCTGAAGAAGTTTTCTGGCCTGAGCTACCAGAATTTGTGTTCTCAGCTCACAGACAAACAGAAACACTTCTAAAGGACACTCCCGCTCTCTAGAAGCCAAGTGAGAATGTACAGACACTCACAATAACTCAAAATTTGCCTGCTAAATACCAGTCTAGAAAGGTGACTTTGTCAAACAGTGCTGCTGGCTCTGAAAGTGACACGCGGCATCTACTAAGCATAGCCATGCCACCAGGCTCCTTTGTAATGTTCCTTTGCAATGTTCCAGAAGGTTCCATAGGATAGGCAGCTGCTCTGTTGCTATTCTATCTTTATTTAACAAAAATACCATGATTTTCAAACACAAAGTAAATTCAGTTTGCCTTTCTACTCTAAAAGAATTACAAGGTTTTTATACTCCAGTCTTCTCAGACTTTGAGCATCTCCTGAAGATAAACGAGTGTGGAAGAAAGGCATTTCAGCTTTCTGAGAAGTTGTTACTTCACCTCTTGTCTCCTTAAACTCTCCTCGGTCAGGAACAGATATGGATGGGATTAGGTCTGACCCCATCTGCATGGATATTTTTGGGCTGGTTGATGACGGGTTAATTGGGGCTAATTTTAAATGCAGGAGCTAGAAACATTCTCCCTGGAGAACCAATGACAGCATCTTCGCTTCAGATTACCGAAAGATGATGGCTCCCAGCTCACTGTCAATTGCTCCAGGGATCTTAGAGAGACGATATGTACATGGACCAAATAGAAAACATCAAAATAATAAATGAAACTAATAATGCAAAGAGGGTTGGGGAAAATAAGTGTTCCCTTCTGACAAGAGCAGAGCTGAAAGCCTTGGGGAAAGAAGGCTGGAATATTAAATGAAAGATGTAAATTGTAAAAATTGGAAACGTAAATTTTCCTTTGAAATAAGAGGGAGCCAGCAGTCCCGTTCCGAGGGAACCAAGCTCCCAGGATTTGGTTTCTTTTCCAGGTTCAGTCCAGGAAGGGCAGCCTCCCCCTCCCTTCTCTAAAGAGTCCGGGAGTCGGGGCAGATTTGCAATGGCCTGACGTCCTTGTGTAGGGAACCCTGGTGGCACACTGGTTAAGCGCTTGGCTGCTAAACAAAAGGTCAACAGTTTGAACCCACCAGCCGCTCCGCAGGAAAAAGATGTGGCGGTCTGCTTCTGTAAAGATTTACAGCCTTGGAAACCCTATGGGGCAGTTCTACTCTGTCCTACAAGGTCACTATGAGTCGGAGTCTACTCAAAAGCAGTGGGTTAGGGTCTGACGGCCTTGTTAAATTCGCTGTTTCTGAGGGGCGAGGGGGTGGGTAATGACAACGCAGCACGAACAACTCCTTGTTAAACCTGTCCTTTCTCTGCAGAGGCCTCCTCACCACTGCCCCCTCTCCCTTGAGATGGCCAACCAAGGCAATAATGCCACCGTGGTCAAATGGGAAATCTTGACAAGGATGAACAGAAAACCCTAATGAGGCAAACCTGCTTGAAAGTGATCGAAATGTATTTTCAAGTGAGTGCAGAGCCACAGGATGGAAACATGAAGATGTTGGGTCTATTTTCCTTTAGAAAGAAGGAGTCAGGGAGGGAGAGAGAAAAGGAGAAAGGAAAAGAGAGAGGGAGGGAGATGGAGGGAGGGAGGATTCTCTTATAAAGAGGAGACTGTCCTTGCTATTTCTTGCCTGTTGTTTTTATTGGGTGCTGTAGGGTTGATTTCAACTCATGGCGACACCATATGACGGAGTAGAACTGCCCCATAGGGTTTTCTTGGCTGTAATCTTTACAAAAGCAGATGGCCAGGTCTTTCTCCCTCCTCCGAGTGGGTTCAAACTGCCAAGATATTATGATCTTAGTCATGGTTCTGGCTTAATTTCATTTGGTTGGTCATTTTCCATTCAAACCTCATTGGGAATACTTAGGCATTCTCTAAGGCTACAGCAGTCTAGAGAAGGTACGTGTCACCAAATTCTATTTGAACTGAACCTGGACTCACTCCAGCACTCTCCCATCCATGCTCCTTTTCTGAGCAGATGGAAAATGGAGGTCTCAGAGCTTCGAGGTCAATAGCAGAGGCCAGTGGCTTAATCCCTCTGCCTGGCCCCTCAGAGCTCCCCTGCTCTCGCTCCACCCACGGTGCAGAGGATGAGACCAGGACTGTCAACACCTGGGGCATACGTTTGGTCCCCTCACCCCAAAATAAGCAACAAGTAGTATGTGAGGGACAGATCTGGGGTCCAGTCCTTTTGTTCATTACTTGGTGTGTAGCTTTCATTTATCAACGTATTATTCATTCAGTCAGTAAGCATTTATTGAGCACCAAGTGTGTGCCAGGCATTGAGTCCACAGTAATAAGTGAAGCAGATGTGACTAGTGTCCTTGTGGAACTTTGTGCAGTGAACATCAAATATGCTCTGAATCCCTGGGGCAGGTGGGAGGAAACAGGATTCCTGCCCTCCAGAGGTCTCCATCTAGCTGGAGAGATTGTGCCTGACCTCCACAAGTGAGGGACAAATTCCAAGGCCATTCATCTCCACTTTTCAGTAGAGAGAAGGTAAGTAGAACCAGGGCCAGAAACTCGGTCTTCCAGCTCTAAGTCCGCTGCTCTGCATGGCTGCAAAATGTAAGGAAGCACAACGTAAGTGCCTTCTCCTGTGGACCTTAGCCATTGTGGCTTTGTTGATTCCATCTCTCAATCCTCATGGCCAGAGTGCCGCTCAGCAAATCCTCCCTGATCAGCAGGTAGAGCCTTATGTCATTGTCACTGCACATTTGCAACATAAACAAGCCCTCCCTGATGAGATCACTAAGGGTTCCTCGGAGAAGCTTCCAGAACAGTTGTGCTGTAAGAGAGAAAAGAAACAACCTAGTGTCTCCTCCTGCATATGACCGCTGTGTACCAGAAATTGCCTTCAATCAATATTTATTGAATGATTGTTTCCAATCTCCTGATGTCCTTGCCCCCAATATCACTGTACTTGTTTTTAGCGGCAGAGAACCACAGTGGCAGCCACTCTCTGGAAAGCACTGTTTAGTTTCATAAAATCCCCACTCACTTCTTCCTCCAGTATTTATTGCACACATACTCTTTGAAAGATACTAAGCTGGGTACTGTGGAGGCTACAGAAATTTTTTTTAATGTGCTTTCAGGAAGTAGAGGGACAGTATTGGTTAAGTGGTAGAATTCTCATCTTCCATGTGGGAGACCCAGGTTTAATTCCCAGCCAATGTACTTCATGTGCAGCCACTACCCATCTGTTAGTAGAGGCTTACATATTGCTATGATGTTGAACAGGTTTCAGCAGAGCTTCCAGACTAAGACAGACTAGGAAGAAAGGCCTGGCAATCTACTTCCAAAAATCAGCCAATGAAAACCCTATGCATCACAATGGTCTGATCTGCAAACTATCATGGGAATGGCACAGGGCCAGGCAGCATTTCATTTCACTACACATGGTGTCTTAGTCATCTAGTGCTGCTGTAACAGAAATACCACAAGTGGATGGCTTTAACAAATGGAAGTTTATTCTCTCACAGTCTAGTAGGCTAGAAGTCCAAATTCAGGGTGTCAGCTCCAGGGGAAAGCTTTTTCTGTCAGCTCTAGAGGAAGGTCCTGTCATCAATCTTCCCCTGGACTAGGAGCTTCTCTGTGCAGGAACCCCAAGTCCAAAAGACACGCTCTGCTCCCAGCTCTGCTTTCTTGGTGGTATGAAGTACCCACTCTCTGCTAGCTTCCCTTTCCTTTTATCTCTTGTAAGACAAAAGGTGATGCAGGCCACACCCCAGAGAAACTCCCTTTACACTGAATCAGGGATGTGACCTTAGTAAGGGTGTTACAATCCCACCCTAATCCTCTAATCTTGCCTCATTAACAGGCCAGGCAGAGATTAGGATTTACAACACATAGGAAAATTACAATCACAAATGGAGGACAACCACACAATACTGGGAATCATGGCCTAACCAAGCTGACACTTTTTTTTTCTTTTTTTTTTAATTGTTGTAGTTTAAGTGAAAGTTTACATTTCAAGTTAGTCTCTCATACAATAATTTATACATACATTGTTATGTGACCCTAATTGCTCGCCCTATACTGTGACAGCACACTCCTCCTTTCCACCCCTGATTTCCCCTGTCCATTCAACCAGCTCCTGACCCTCTCTGCCTTCTCATCTCACCTCTGGACAGAAGCTGCCCATTTAGTCTCGTGTATCTACTTGAGCTAAGAAGCACAGTCTTCACGAGTATCATTTTATGTCTTACAGTCAAATCCAATCTTTGTCTGAAGAGTTGGCCTCAGGAATTGTTTTAGTTCTAGGTTGACAGAGAGTCTGGGGGCCATGCTTTCTGGGGTTCCTTCAGTCTCAGTCAGACCATTACGTCTGGTCTTTTTACTAGAATTTGAGTTCTGCACCCCACTCTTCCTCCAGTCCATCAGGGACTTTCTGTTGTGTTCCTTGTCAGGACGGTCATTGGTGGTAGCCGAGCACCATCCAGTTCTTCTGGTCTCAGGCTGATGAAGTCTCTGGTCTGTGTGGCCCTTTCTGTCTCTTGGGCTAATACTTTCCTTGTGTCTTTGGTGTTCTTCATTCTCCTTTACTCCAGGTGGTTG
>NW_004443999.1:7483223-7596726 GCF_000243295.1 Trichechus manatus latirostris
ACTTTCCTTGTGTCTTTGGTGTTCTTCATTCTCCTTTACTCCAGGTGGTTGGGACCAACTGATGCATCTTAGATGGCCGCTTGCTAGCTTTTAAGACCCCAGATGCCACTCACCAAAGTAGGATGCAGAATATTTTCTTAATAAACTTTGTTATGCCTATTGACCTAGATGTCCCCTGAAAGTATGGTCCCCAGACCCCCGCCCCTGCTACTCTGAGTTGACTCATATTTTTAGGGGAGACAATTCAATCCATGACAGACGGTGTCACCATGAGTTGGGGGCCAACTTGATGGCAGTTAACCACACCAACCTGGAGGAATGGTGATGACAAGAAAACAATTGAACTTGGGCATGCCAAGATTTTTAACTCCTGCTTTCTTCTTTCTGGGAGATAGGCTGAATTATGCACTCCTCAGGGATATGAATGTAAAAGCAGGTCCTTAGCCAGTGAGTGGGGCTAGCCCAGCCACTCACCTGTGTGAGTCTCTTTCTGTCAGCGTCTGCATCAGCACTGTCCAAAATGGTAGCCACTGCCCACATGTGGCTATTTAAATTTAAAATTACATTAATTAAAATTATAAATTCATTTCTTCAGTTGCATTGGCTACATTTCAAGTGCTCAATTCCATATGTGGCTACTGTCTTGGACAGCACAGATGTAAAAAATTCCTATTATTGCAGGTAGTTCTATGGAGCAGCTCTTGTCAATGTGGCAACTTCAGTGAAGGGGTAAAAATGTTATTGCTCTGTGGAAACAAAAATGGTTCCCATAAGAAAGTAAGTGCTATGCAGGAGATGAAAGTGAAAAGGAAGTAAAAAATAGTTCTTTAGTAGAAAATAAACCTTACGTGAAAATAATTATCTGTTGTGATGAAGGGAATCTGTGACTTGGATTACTGCAAAGGTCTGGTGCCCATCCTTTAGGAATGCTACTGTGCAACTACTGGGCCATGCCAAGAGTGACAAGTGCCACAGAGAAGGGCACATCCAGCAGCAGTGGGCACAGAGAGCAAGAGGTACTCGATGGCTGTGAGGATTAGGGAACTCTTCCTGGGGAAGTGACGGCCAAGGTGGCCCTGGAAGTTTCAGTGCGGTTCAGACCTGCAGAGATGAGGGATGAGCTTTGCAAGGAGAGCAAACCATGGGAGACTTCTTTTCTGTGTCCCTAGACACAAAGCAACAAGGGAGAGATGTCCAGAAACTATAGGAAGTGCATTTGAATTAAAAAAAAAAAAAAGCTCACCATACAAACAAATTATACTGATACCTAGATAAGCGTGAACCTTAAGGTTGTGTGTCAATTTGACTGGGCCATGAATCTCAGTGGTTTGGCAATTATGATGTAGTCTGGCAGTAGTATAATGATATGATCACCTCCATGATGAGCTCTGATATAATGTGATCACCTCCATGATGGCATCTGGTATGAGTAGCCACTCAATTGAAAGGGAGTTTCCTTGGGAGTGTGGTCTACATCCAATATAGGTGGACTTTCTGGCAAGGCTTGTGGGCTTTTGCTCACACTGGATCCTGCAGCTGGCTTCTGTTCATCTGACCTCCGGTTCTTGGGACTTGAGCTAGCAGCTTACCTGCCATCTTGCCTGCTGATCTTGGGGTTCATTGGTCTTCACAGCCTGTAAGCCAGAGCCCTGCTGTCTAACTTGCCAATCTTGGGTTCGCCAGCCCTTGCAGCTACTTGAGTCAGGAGAAGCCTCCAGCCTGATCCACAGACTTGGGACATTCCAGCCTCTAAAACCACGTGAGCCATTTCCTTAATATAAATCTCTCTATGTATTTATTTGTATGCTTTACTGGTTCTGCTTCTCTTGAGAACCCAGCCTAAGACAATCAAGCATATAAAGCACCACACAACGGTTAATAACAGTTCTTGGTCGGATCCATTTCCCAATGGTCAATCTTTTTCGGTACTATTAACAGCCCTCAAGGAGCCCTGGTGGTGAAACGGCTAAGCACTCAGCTGCTAACCAAAAAGTTGGCGGTTCAAACTCACCCAGTAGCTCTGAGAGAGAAATACCTGGCTCTCTGTTACCAGAAAGATTACAATTTAGGAAACCCTATGAGGCAGTTCTACTCAGCACATGGGGTTGCTACATGTCGAAATCAACTCGACAGCAGCTAATAACAACACCCCTCAGTTCTACTAGCTCTTTCTCAAAGGCTGTAGGACTTAGAAAGTAGAAGACTCTGCTTCTCCAGTCCTGGTTTATCTGGAGAATTGACCTCACATTCTAGCTCAACCAAACTAAGAGAATAATAACAACATTTGTCACAGCAGCATTCACTGTGCATTTTACCAGAAGCCATGCACCATGCTAAGTGTCTTGCATTGACAGTGAACTTCCCTTGATCATCACCCTCCTTTTTGAAGTCCAAGTCTTTCCTGAAGATTCAATGACCTCCAGTGAGAGCTCCAGGAGGCCCCTTTCTCCAGCCCCACATTGCCCCTTGCTGTCCCTGGATCCTGGGGCCACGTGGATCCACGGCTCCTACCTACCCTCCACCAGTGTCCATGAGAAATCCAGCCTCACCAAGCATTTCCTGAATGTGTTAGACTCCCAGGAAGATTCAGGGGACAAGTCACGGAAGAGCCTTGCACACCATTTCCCATTTTATTTTCCCCTCCCTCCTCCTGCTTCCACTCATGAGCTCTCTGTCCCCCACCCCCACCCCCAGTTCCCAGTTCCTCTTTCTCTACTTGGCAGAACAGCTTCTGCTTCCTCTGAAGCCTGATGCGGTCGATACCCAGGCTCTGGGGGCTCACCCCCAAGTGGGCTAATCAAGGGATTCTTTCCACATCAGAGGCTGTCTCTTGTACCAGCTCAGAGAGAATGAAATGGTCTCCATCTCAATTCATATTCAGGATCTCACATCATCTTCTCTACAGCCTTATGCGGTAGGCACAATTATTGCCCTCATCTTGCAAATAAGGAAACTGAGGCTCAGAGTGATGGAGTGGCACAATAAAGGTTATGCAGGGGAAAAGTGGAGGGACTGGTTTATATACACAGGCGTCTGGTTCCAAAGACCTTACCCTGAATTCCCCCCACCCCCACTGCCTGAATTCACCCAGCCCCTTGACCCCTCCCCGCCGTCGCCTCAAGGGGATAGGGACAAACCCATCAAAATAAGTGAGGTTTGCAAAAGCTTTTTCCAAGCCCTTTAAAATGACTGGGAAAATAGAACGCTCTGGAAGACATGTAAGATGCAGCTTGGCAAGAATTCTAATGAGCCTACAGGCACTGCTATGCACACCCGGATTGTATCTATTGCAGGCCAGCAATGAGGGCTTTATTCCGTCCATGAATCGGAGAATAACTATTGTTATTATTTAGCATTGATTAATTGCTCCTCAGGCCCTCCTAGGCCTCTCCACACAGTCTCAGAAAATGATGATGCTTCCCAGGTTGCCTGAGCCCTGACATTCCGGGCAAGGGAGCTACTCTGTGAGCCTTTCTAGGACAAGCCAGATTTCAGAGTGGCCAGGCACGGGGACACCTGAATGAGATAGCCCAGTCCACAGTAGAAGGCTCACCACACTCATTCCTGGCCCTGGCCCGCAGCCCCAAGAGGTCATGGCTGTGACCCAAGCAGAGGGGAAGAAACCACAGACCTCCACTTCCTATCAGAAAAAGCCTAGCCCATTCTTCCATGTTGAGGCCGTTGGGAAATGCGTACATATTGCATAATGACAAATCAGAAGGGGGAGTCCTTCAGGGGTAATTATAGCAGCCAACGCCTCCACCACAACTGTGCAGGCCTGATTAAATGTAACGCTGTAAGGGAGCTGGAGCAGTGAATTTTCATCCTGACATCCAATAACACTCCTTGACCCTTTGGATATTGTCCTCCCTAGAGGTCAAAAATATGAATAAATTATGTCTCTGACAACCTTGACACTCAGTAAGGTGGGATGAAAAGCTCTCTGGGAACAAAAACCTGACATTACATTTGTGATCACAGAGAATAAAGGAAAATCCATATCCTAATTTTGCTAAATTTAGGCTTGATGGGGAGAACAGAGAATAACCTTTGACGCTATGTTTATTCAGGAGGCCAGGGGGTCTCGAAGCTCAGAGCCAAGATACCCACCCTGTCATTTGACACGAGTTACTAGCTCCTGCCGACAATTTTTATTGATTAAAAATTATTAAGCCAGGGACAATGCCATGCAAAGGAGTTGGCGCCGAAACAATATTGTTAAATAGTTGGTGGTAGTGCTTCCAGTTAGCTTAAATGGATGTCCGGAGGATGGGGCCATCCGTCATGGGTGAGAAGCCTCATTTACAGAGAGACAAGCGAGACAAGGCAATCAGCCTGGAATCTGCTAAGCTGAGGATTTATAACAGGTCGGCCAAGGAAGGCTGTCTCTCGTTGTAGGTTGTGTCGGTGGGAGGGGGAGACTGGATATCAAAGCCTGGAAGGAGAGGAGTGAATTACTTGGTGGCCTTGGGGAGGCTGGGTTTGGGATGAAGGGGAGGGGTCAGGGTGAAGGGACCATCCGAACGTCCACCCCAGCCTGGGGCCTATCTGCTGCAAGTTCAGAGACCCAGCACTTGGGACATAAAACCCACGAGACATGTCGTTGATGCAGCCAGGAGCGTGTCCAGGCAAGAGTTCACCATCACTCCAAAAGCTGAACTGATGCAGGAGGAGAAAGAGCAAACTCCCTTGGCCTTGGATATCATGGCCTTGCTTTGACTGTGTCAAGGGGGCCACAGGAACCTGCACGCAGCCAAGGAGGGCTTCCTTTCTCTCCTTATCCAACACCGGAGGCATAGACCCCTTGCCAGTAGGCATGACCCCTAGAACACTATAGCCCAGTGCCCAGCTGTTGGTGTCTCTATTGGCATTCACACTGCACAGAACATGAGTAGATTGGATTGTCCACAACAGACTTTACAACTTTTTTACCTTTGCCCTCTTTTCCTGCATGCTTCCCTCTGTGGCTTTGATCATCCCTGTCCCTCCAAATGGAGTCCCTTGGTGGTGCAAATGGTTCACACACTCGGCTGCCAGCCAGAAGGTTGGAGTTCCAGTCCACTCGGAGGCACCATGGAAGAAAGGTCTGGTGATCTACATTCAAAACAATCAGCCATTGAAAACCCTATGGAGCACAATTCTCCTCTGACACATGTGGGGTCACCATGAGTCGGAACGAACTCAGTGGCAACTGGTTACTGATTTTGGTCCCTCCAAACACTTCCTCAGAGCCCTGGTGGTGCAGTGGTTAAGCATTCAGCTGCTAACCAAAAAGGTCAGCCGTTCAAATCCACAGGCGCTCCTTAGTAACCATATGAGGCAGTTTTGCTCTGTCCTATAGGGTAGCTATGAGTTGGAATTGACTCGACAGCAATGAGTTTGGTTTGGTTTTTAAACACTTCCTCTGGGTGCTCCCAGGCAGTAGAGGGCAGTGGTTAAGCATCCAGTTGCATTGGCTAGGTCCTGAACCTGGCTTCCTTTTCCTGGTGTAGTGGATGCTGTAGTATGCCACCTAGATTCTCCTGCAGGACTCGTTGCTGTCAAGTCGATTCTGACACTTAGTGACCTTGTAGGACAGAGTAGAACTGCCCTGTAGGGTTTCCAAGGCTGTAAATCTTTACAGAAGCAGACTGCCACTTCTTTCTCCCTGCAGAGCGGCTGGTGAGTTCAAACCACTAACCTTTCAGTTAGCAGCTAAGTGCTCAACCCTGTGCCACCAGGGCACCTTCCCTGCAGGACAAAGACACTTATTTCTCCAGCTGCAGGGAGTAGTACTGTGTCAGCCATACTGGAGTGGGAGGTAAAAGGAAAAAGCAGTGATGGTGTTCCTGTTTTGTTTAAAATTTTGAGATATGTTTCTTTTTCATGGACTTTTGCATTAATTTAATTCCTGGGTACACCCTGGCCTGCCCAGGGGACTCCCATCAGTTTGTTGTCTGGGATCATCTTCAATGCAAAACCCAAACACAGCACCCATCCCAACTACTGTTTCACAGAGGCCATGGTAATCATAGTCGCTATCATAAACATCTTTCACCGAGTCCTTACTATGTGTCAGAAACTTTGATTACATCTTTCCATTTCATTGTCATTGTTGCCTGGTGGAAACCCCAAGTTTTGCTTGGTGCAACTCATTACAGCCAATAAACAAGAAGCCAAGGTGGGAGAGTAGAAAGGTGCCTTTATTTCGTTGCGCAAGGGAAGGAAGAGTCAGGGCTGCTGCTTCCAACACTGCTCACAGGCAGCTTGGGGAGGCAGGCTTTTACAGAGAGCAGACGAGGAAATGTAAATTTATCATGAATATTCAGGATCAACTTTTGCACAGGCGTCCAGAGCTTGGGGATGACTATGTATTTTCCTTAGACAAGGATTCGATTCCCTGGGATAGAGGAAGAGGTCTATTTTCCTTCATCAGCATGTTAAGTCTCCACCCAGAGGTGGGGTGCTTATATGTATTTTTCACTTAATGAGCTAATAGATCACTGAAAGTGCTAAGATGGCATTGAAAACCTGTTAAAACTGGTTGAGGCCAGCTGTGGCAGTTCTGTGGTTATCTTGTCAAGGACAATTTCAGAAGAATGTGCAACCTATTCTGCTCGGTGTAGGAGGATAAGCCAGAACAGGTGTCTCCTAGAAGGGCTGAGCTCTGAAGCTGCCTGTCTCATTATAACCACCCTATGATTAAGGTACTATTATTTCCCACATTTCACAGATGAGAAAACTGAGGCTGAGCGAGGTTAAATAACTTGCTGAAGGTCAGACATCCACGAAGTGGTGGAGTCTGGATTTGAACTCAGTTCTCTCTGACACAAAGTCCATGCTTTATCCTGCTGCCTCCCTGGTACTTTTTGTCTCCAGTGGGGGGTAATGGGAAGGTGGTGACAGAGCAGTCCTCTGTGTCCCCAGTCTCAGAAATGGCCATTGTAGAAAGTGAGGAGACACTGGGTCTGTCCTTCAGGGAGGGGCTGGTGTTGCCCTGGATCCAACCTGCTTGATTCTACTACAGATCTTGCCCAGCTCACTCACACACTTCCAGGTTCTCTTCTCCTCTTCCAGTCTTCAAATGGTAAGAATAAACCCCCAACGGATTCTGTCTTCTTTGAATTCCAAGCACACAAGTCAAAAAGGAGCAATGGATGCAGGGTGGGCACTCATGGGGTCTGGCAGGGTAGCCTCTGGGGTGTGGGTGGCGCCCTCTGCTTCTGGCCTTCTGACTCACGATCCATCTGGTTGCCACTGTCTAGAAGGGCCTGTCTGCCGGGGAGCTTCTCCTCCCACATGGCGCCCATCTGGCTGCATGGAATTTCTTTCTTTTTGGCACAATCTGAATTATTTGGACGTTGATTCCGTGGGGGATAACAGCTGGCACAAGAGAGAAGCCTGCTTTGCCCTGACTGTGTTCCCAGCCTGGCCAGGCTGGGCCTTGGGAAATGGGTCCCTGCCCTCCCTCACAGGCCCACCAGCAAAGTGTAGCCAGATCAGCATCTTGGGGAGACACAGGAAGGAGCTGCTCTAGAGGACACTCTCCCAGCCTCCCAGGAGGCCAAGGTTCCTCCACCACCACCCTCAAGTGCCAGCTGCCATTTTCTGCCTCCAGGGAAGGGTATTTGGCACCATTTCCTCTGAATGCAGATATAGACTCAAACAAGAGAAGACCCTGAGTACTCAGTGTGGGGGGCTTCTGGGACTGTGCACCCTGGAGGGGAAGGCCAGGTCACACAGGCAGGGTGGGGCAGAAGGAAGACAGCAGGAACCAGCAGGCACCGGGCTGGTCTGGTGCCACTGTGAAACCTTGAGCAAGTTACTGCCTCAGAACTTCCTTTCATCATCTGTGAAATGGGAGTGTACTCATCACATGGACATTTATTGAGTGCCTCCTGTGTGCTCACCACCTGCAGGAGGACAGAGTAGAATATGTACTGTAAGGGGTACAGAAGACCACAGGCACAGGACTAGCCACCCTTAGGGTGTTGTGAGGGTCGGTTGTTTGCAAGTGGACTCAGCAAGTGGGTGGTCTTTGTATATGAGAGGTTATTTCTTCACAGACAGAGATTTGGAGGTATTGCTTGAATGTCCATACCTACTAACTCTCACCTTTCATGAACCTGAGAGGTGAAAATATGGAAGAGAAACTCAGAGAATGGATTAACATATTTTATCTCAGTTATTCTTTATGAAAAGGAGCCCTGGTGGTATAATAGCTAAGTGCTCAGCTGCTAACCAAAAGGCAGGTGGTTCGAACCCACCAGCTTCTCCTCAGGACAGACTTGGCTATCTGCTCCCTCTACAGATTACAGCCTAGGAAATCCTACAGGACAGTTCTACTCTGTCCTATAGGGTCACTATGAGTTGGAATCGACTCAGTGGCACACAATAACATTCCTTATAAAACCTATTTATTCATAATTTCCAAAAGTTGGAAGCAACCAAGATGTCCTTAAATGGGTGGGTGGATAAACAAATGGTGGCACATCCATACAATGGAGAATTATTCAGCAATAAAAAGAAATCAGCTATCAAGCTACAGAAAGGCACGTAGGAGGCTTAAGTGCATATTGCTAAGTGAAAAAAGCCAGTCTGAAGATGCTATATACTGTATGAGTCCAACTATATGAGAGTCTGGAAAAAACCAAACTATAGAGCCAGTAAATACATCAGTGGTTGTCGTGGAGACAGTGGAAGAGGTGAATAGATGGATTACAGGCCGTTTTCAGGGCAGTGAAACTATTCTGTATGATACTGTGACGGTGGACACATAACATCACGCATTTGTCAAAACCTATAGGGTCCATACAACACGAGGAGTAAACCCTAATGTGGACTATGGACTTTAGTTAATGATGTATTAATATTGGTTCATCAATTGTAACAAATGTACCACAGAAATATAAAATGTTAATAGAAGAAATAATGTACAAGGGAAGTTTCTGTACTTTCTGCACATTTTTTCTGTAAACCTGAAACTGCTCTAAAAAACAAAATCCATTTTAAAAAGAGTGAGAGAGACAGGAGGGGAAGACAAACACACAAACACACCCAAAAGGAGGGGGGGAACCCTATAGCAGAGATCAAGAAAATGAATTTGTCCTTGAAATCAGCATCCAACCCCTTCCCATCTGGTAGATCCCAAAGTTTCCAACCTTCTACCTCTTGGCTTAATTCTTCTTGATGCCTCTTCTAGGTTTGGTCTAGCTGTTGTGCCTTCTCCCCCTCTTCTTCTCCCTCTCCCTCAACTTCAAGCTGAGTTCTTGGTTGAATGAGTTCAGACATGAGGTACCTCTTCAGACATTAGAGCCAAGAATAGAAATGTTGAGTTTCATAGGAACTTATTCCTGACCTGATCTGTTGCTCCCCAGAACCCTCATCAAAGATGCTTTCTCCAGCTCTGTAGTAGGATGTCCCTCCCTATCATTTAAGGTAACTCTAGAACCCAAGAGAGAAGGTGTACAGGAGCCAGTCTTAGGCTGGGCCTCTATACAGGAAGTTCTCTCTGGAAACAGAGTGAGTTTGAATAAAAAACAAATACTCTCCCTACTAGGGGAAAAACACATTCCTCCAAATTCCACCCCAGCCTCTCCCCAGTGTCCAGAAGCTGGGTCCTAGAGCTGGGGGTGGGAGGGGACACTCAAGCCCCTCCTTGGTCCAATGGTGAATTACAGACAACAGGGCATGGGCTTTGGAGTCTAGGCCTGACCAAATTCCAGCTCTGCCATATACCAGCTGTGTGACCTTGAGGAAGAAGCTTAATCTACATTTTAGCACTCCTCATTTCTAAAATGAGAACAATACAGTGACATTTGCAACTTTATAAGGGTTGGATTCTAAAGTCAGTGCCTAAGTAAAAAAATCACTACTCATCAGAGTCACCCTTGAAAACCCATTAAATCAGCCACAATTCAGTAATAGGGTTTCCATCCTCCTCACTGGGGATCAACCCAGCATCTCTCACTGCACAGGTAGGCGTTCCGTCAGTTGGCCAAGAGAGGATGTGGTGGATTTGTCTTCAGGGGCCATGCTCTATGAGAAATTGTTGTTGTCAGGTGCTGTAGAGTCAATTCCGACTCATAAAGACCCTATAGGACAGAGTAGAACTGCCGTATAAGGTTTCCAAGGCTGTAATCTTTATGGAAGCAGAGTGCCATGTCTTTCACCCGAAGAGCGTCTGGGTGGGTTCCAGTCACCCACCTTTCAGTTAGCATCTGAGCACTTAACCATTGCACCACCAGGGCTCCTTAACTCTCTTTAAACATTATAACCATATTACACACAGTGAGATACCCATACTTGGAAAGGCAAACAGGAACTGAGTCCAGTGGGGGAGAAAGGAGATTTATGTTCTCTGCCTCATCCTTACTCCACGGCAGGCAGCCTTCAAGTGGAAGGATGGGCAGATTGGCCCTTGCTGCTTAGTCAATCTTTCTCTTTCCTCTCTCTCTCTCTCACTGAGTGTATACAGTTATATTTGCACAAGTTAAATGTGCAAATACCTACTTCATAGAGATTTTGTGAGGATAAACACAAAAGTGCTTAGTTCTGTACCTAGGACATATTAAAACACTGTTAGCTCTCATTATTATCATTGCCCCTTTCATTCAAGTAAAGGAAGTCCCTGGGTGCCACAAATGGTTAAGCACTCAACTTTTAGCAGAAAGGTTGGCAGTTCGAACTCACCAAGAAGTGTTTATGAAAGTTCACAGCCTTGAAAACTTTATGGAGCAGTTGTACTATGCACACATGCGGTTGCCATGAGTCAGAAACAACTTGGCGGTAACTAACAACAAATCAGGTAAACAGCCCTGGACAAAGAGCTGTGCAACTTTTGGTCTTAGTCCTAAGTAAGTAAGTATGTAAGTAAGTTAGGTAAGTATGTATGTTAAGCACGTAGGTATGTATACACATATTTATGAAAATAAGTAAATTAGGTACATCTCCCAAGGCCTCAGTTTTCTCTCGGTAGAATGAAGGTTTGGATGTATGCATTTCCTTCCAGTCTCAACACTCTGGAGTTCCATAACATGTGGAGCTTCAGGACATCTGTCAAGATGCCACCTCAGAACTTCAGGGCTTGCTTTGAACCTAAAGGGGCACCAGGTCAGTCACACCCGTAAATATTTCAGGATCATTCTGCGCCTGGCCAGAGGCTAACACAAGTTGGCTTCCTTGGGCTAGTTGTGCAGGAAACCAAAAAATCAAGAGGACAGAATTCTGTGTCTTGAAATTGAGACATATCTATCCCTTTCCTATCTCTTAACCACAATCGTTTTGCCCCTCTGCTTCCTGATGTTTGTAGGAAAAAAGTTGCTCTCCCTTTTGACTTACATTGTTCTCCAAATAAAAAATGTAGATTCTACTACTTGCCAAAAAGTGTTCAGCTGAGTGAGGCCATGGCATTGAATCCCCTTGTCCTAAGACAGTCTTCATTCCATCACCACGTTCTATCTCTTAATATTGTTGCTTCTGTGAACCTAAGGACTTAACCAGAGCCAGCTTCATAATTAGCTGGGCCCAGTTCACAATGGACACATGGGCCTTGGCTAGGGGCGGGAAGTCAATCTCCATTTCCAACAGGCCACCCACAACCCACCATGGATGGGTAATCCCCAAAGGATTGCAACTTCTGCACTGGGACATGCTCAGTATCTGGATTACGGGTGAACAAGAGGCCCCGCTGAGTTGCCTGCCACCTTGCCCCTCCCCAAGATGCTAAAGAGCGCGCACCTAACCCCAACCCTCCCTGCACCCAAGCTCAGACCCTTGCTAGAAAGGCAACAGAGCAGCAGTGGTTGTGAGGAGGAGACAGGGAGGAGGAAGCCGAGTGGAGGCTGGGACGCCAAGGGACCAGGGAACAGGCAGCTGAGAGCCTGTCCAGGGAGGCAGAGAGGTGGCAGGAGGTGGAACTGCGCTGAACCGAGGCTCCAAGCCCTGGCACATGTGCCATTGTCTCATCAGACTTCAATTACCATGCACAAATTTAAAGATAAAATGTAGACTTTCAAGACGGCAACTGCAGATCATTAAACCCGGAGCAGAGGTCCTTCTGAGCATATGGCATGATCTTACGGGCATGAAGATTAACTTACCCATTCTTCAAACAAAGGAGACCCCAGCTCATGGTTTGTGAGCAATGGGACAATGGCAGAGGGGTGAAGAGAATAGGCTTTGGAGGCAGGTCAGGACTCAGCTCCAACTCAGGTTCTCCCACTTACCCCGATGACCGGTAGATCAAGTGCGCAACGTGATGGCTGGCCTCCTGCAACGACTAGTAAGCGGTCACTCTTACTGAAGTAGTGGTGGGTTTCCAACAACAAGGCTTCAGAAGCTGGGCTCAATCCTAAAGCTGCTCCTGTGAATCTGGTAGGAATCCAGGGAAAGGAGAGAAGAAAGGAAATGTAGATGGTTGCATAGGAAAGATATGCCGAGAGGCTAGCTCACAAGGAGTGGGGGTAGAAGTTACAAATCTGTGGGTATCACCATTGAGGAGCCAATAGTCCAAAGGATGTTTTACTTCGATCTCTAAAAATGAACAAAGACATCCCAGTGCAAACAGGAGGGGGTGGAAGGGGGACGACCATGACAAGGAACAATCAGTCATTTGGGGGAAATTAAGCTTGTTGTGTGAGTTTAAATATCCATTTGAATATAGCCAAAATGCCTTGGAATCCAGTGCTTGAAAGTAATTATGGTGATGGATTTTGCATTTTGTCACACAATGCAATTAAGGGGTAGGATTTAGCCAACATCTTAAGCCTATTAAGAGATCCGGATGGAAGCTGGCCATGTTTTCAATGACTTTTATGAGATTGCATCTCCTTTGTAGTGCTCTCCTGAAAAACGTGCCTTGAGCACCCATCCCCAGGTGGGGCCACGTGTGTCCCCGGCACACTACCCCAGCCACAGGAAGCAGGTAACAGCCAAGGTGCCAAGGGAACTTGCCCGGCCTCCTCCCCCGTGACTCTGCTGCACTTTAATACATCACAATCGTGGCCCCTGTCACCTCTGACAGCAAATATGATTTTAGCTGTCAGGCAGCTGACAGAAAACAAAACATAATTTACAGCCAAATTCAGCCTGCAGAAGCCCACACCTGGCTCCCAGTGGTGTGAGCTGCAGAAACACACCCAAGGGCAGGATTTAGCTGGGCCAGCTAAGAGTGGGCGAAGCCCCCCTCCCAGGCCTAATGAGCGCCTGCAGTTGGAGGAAAGAGAAACGGGGAATGCAGTTACTATTTCTTACAACAATAATTTCTGAAATACGCTTTTAGAATTTTATTACTAATAATACATTCTGCCATAATTATAATGTTAGCTATAAATTGCCTATTGGAGTGAGACTCTTTTTTTTTTTTTTTTTTTTTGCCAATTCCAAGGGGGAAATGATACTTTATTTCTTTCACTGCCTGCTTTGTAGATTGGGCTTTCTAAAGTGACATTGGAGAATGTCCTATGTCCTTGGAAAAAGACACAGTTTGAAAGCACCAACTTTTCCTGCTGGCTTCTTGGGGTTGGAGGGGACAGGAAAGGTTTGAGAGAAAAGACCTGGGGCAGGACTGAAACTCAGAAACATTAAAATCTGTTCTCAAGCATAGCAAGAAGTTCTCAGAATTGAACGGTGCAAGTGTATGTATGTATGTGCTTGTATGTATCCCAAAGGAGGCAAATTTGCATTATAAATAACTAGAATGATCCAAACAGAGATTGGGTAATGAGAAATCTGAGCTGTTTTTGAAAATGAAAATGTTGCACCATAGATTCTTTTTAAAAGATGCTGATCAGCTCTACCGGGGCTTCGGGCAGAGACCCTGAAGCAAGGAAAGCTGGCTCCTAGTCTGGTGTGTTCTTAATTCCTTGTGCAACCACCATTTAGTACAAGGTGATCATAAAGCACAGTCAGTAGCTGGACCAGTCTGGCCTCCCCAGGTTCAAATCACTAGCCCTGTGATCTTAGGCAAGTCACCCAACCTAAGCTTCAATTTTCTTACTTGTAAAATGGAGATGAAAAGGAAATCTACTGCAGAGGGCTGCAGAATTAAATGAGATGAAGTATGTTAAGGTGTAAAACACAGTGGCCAGCACATAATAGCTGCTCAATACGGACTATATATTTGTTCATTCTGGAAATAAAGGCTGTATCCAAGGGATGCCTAAACATCCAGACAACATGTGGGGAAAGTCAATTATTCGAACATTTGGTCTACAAGGATCCAAACAAAACATCGGAGGGTTGCCTGAAGTTTCTCCATTACTCATGGAAATGTAGCCCTACACAGGCTCACCGAATAGGAGAAGGCGGTGGGCTCGGAGAAGTGAAATGGACACAATGAGAACTTTGAGTCTTGTCCCTCCTTGGTCATAGGCCGGAACACTGTCCCACTCTCCCCTGAAACTAACACCCCCTCAGGCTACCTGCTGTCAGCTAAGCCCAGATGCAACCCCAATACACACACCTGTATCTGCAATGGTTAAGCACTTGCCACTAACCAAAAGGTTGATGGTTTGAACCCACCCAGCAGCTCCACAGGAGAAAGACCTGGCAATCTGCTTCCATAAAGATTGCAGCCTAGGAAACCCTATGGGGCAGTTTTACTCTGTCACATAGGGTCGGTATAAGTCAGAATCAACTTGACAGCACCCAACAACAACAACATAGGGCACCTGTACCCTGACCTCCCAGAATTATGGTCGGCGAGAGCATGAGAAACCTTGGAGTTCATCTAGCCAGTGGTCTTGAGATTCTTGGGTGCATGAGCAGCACCTGCGGACTTGTTAAGCATGCAGGTTCTCAGGCCTGATTTGGAATCAGGGGGTCTGGGGTGAGTGCCAGAGCTGCATTGTTAACAAGCGCTAAGTAATGCTGATGGCCCATACTTTGAGAAATGCTTATCTACAGAAGACTTTGAAATACAGATGGGAAAATTAAGGATCCGAAAAGTATGGTGACTTAGGCAAGATCCTAGAGCCGGCCAATGGTAAAACCCATTGGAATTCTGTCATTTTGACCAAAAGTAACAACAATATCAACTCAAGATGCTCAGTTCCCTGGTCCAGAGAGCACAGCTTATCTTTCCACCCCCCATCCCACCCTCACCTCTCCCCACTTCCCAAATCTCCATCACAAAGATGGAACAATATCAGAGAGATTAGAATTTGGAGCAAGTATTCTCTGAATGAACATTGGGGGCACTCTACACCCTAGAAAACAGCTATGTGTATTTATTTTCTCTACCCCCACTCTCTGCATCTCCTGTCTGGTTCCACAAAAGGTTTGAGATAGTAAAATATGTTGAATATGTGGTATGCAGAAATGACAAAAAAACTAGTACAAAACAAATAGTCAAATAGCTAAATAAACTCCAAAATTCAAATTCTAATGGTAACTGGAATTTTAGCCTAAATTAACATGCTGTGTAATTAATACTTGTGCTTCTATGACCTGGTAGTGCCACAGCGGAGTCACTAGGTGGTGCAGAAGGTTAAGCGCTCAACTACTACCCAAAAGGTTGAAGGTTTGAGTCCACCCAGAAGCGCCTCCAAAGAAAGACCTGGTGATCTATTTCTGAAAGATCACAGCCACTGAAAACCCTAGGGATCATGGCTCTACACTGACAAACATG
Organism: Trichechus manatus latirostris; assembly: GCF_000243295.1. Classification (NCBI taxonomy): domain Eukaryota; kingdom Metazoa; phylum Chordata; class Mammalia; order Sirenia; family Trichechidae; genus Trichechus; species Trichechus manatus. The sequence continues at coordinate 7,498,834 of NW_004443999.1, forward strand.
GAGTTGCCATCAGAAACAACTTGTCAGCAACCGGTTTGGGTTTTTTGGCTTTTAATGCCATAAGCTGTACCTCACAAAAGAGCATTTGATACACATCCATTTAGGGTTAAAAAAAAAAAAATCTTTTCAAGATTATCAGCAGAATCCAAGATGGAGGTGATATCCCCCCCTCATGTGCTTGAACTTGGGAAGATTTTCAACATAATGGTTGACATATAAAAGACATTTGTAATAATTATCTAGATACTAATGACAGTTTGGACAATAAGGAGCCTGGTTCCAAAGTTCCTTGATCAGCAGTGTTTGCTATGACTAAGAACCATGTAGATGGCAGGCATTGACTTTGCCTAACCTTTGCACTTGTAATAAAAGTGCAATAAAGTAATTGGTTAAAATAGAGACATGTCTGATAAAGAGTATTTGCTTTTTAAAGTAACTGGTTAAAGTAGGAGCATATCTGATAAATGAGTTTATAGGGGGGCGGAAGGCCATACTTACTAATTAGTCAAGATTCTGTTTCCTACATGGATTCCTTCTTTACCTCTTTGAAGAGAAATGAAGCAATGGAACAATGAAATGCTCTATAGTCTTAACCGGCAACATCCATACTCATCAAAGAATAGACAGCTGTTTACAGACTATAACACTTGTTTCAAAATGCCCTTGCTTCGCAGTATTACAAGAGAAAGCATTCTATGACATATTTAATCACAAAATGGTAGTTTCCATCAGGGCACCAATATGCTTTGACCTCCTTTGCTGGAAAGCAAGAGGCATTGAAATGCAGAAAAAGAGGTTCTCTAAATCCCCCAGTCTCTTAATTCATTGTGATCTACACCAGAGTTGAAAATCCATGAATGTCTTGATCAATCTTATTTCCCTTGAGAATTTGCTCTATGTGAAAACCCGCCATTGCCATCTAGTCAACTCTGACTCATAGTGACCCTGTAGAACTGAGTAGAACTGCCCTGTAGGGTTTCCAAGGAGTGGCTGGTAGATTTGATCTGCCAGCCTTTTGGTTAGCAGCCGAGCTCTTAACCACTGCACCACTAGGGCTCCCTGCTCTATATTAAACCAAAACTAAACCTGTTGCCATTGAGTCGATTGCAACTCACAGCGAACCTACAGGACAGAGTAGAACTGCCCCGTAGGGTTTCCAAGGAGTGGCTGGTGGATTCGAAATGCTGAATTTTGGTTAGTAGCCATAGCTCTTAACCACTGCACCACCAGGGCTCCATGCTGTATATTAGGTCCCTTTAAAAAAGTTCCAATTTTTAATTAAAATTTTATTTCTTAACAATTAAATATATAAAGGACGACATTCAGTATAATTATGAGTAGACCAGAATACATTATACATTGCAATAGTAATAAGAATGACAAGAACAAGAGGATCATAAATAAGCAGGCTTTAATTGCTTAGCTTTTTTCTGTCCCTTAATAGCAATTAATGGACCTGGAAGACAGCCATATTGGCTCTGGACGCCATATAGAACGAAGACCACTAGCACCCAGGAATTGATGCTCCCTGAGCTGCTCTTGGCTTGTCCCTAGCACCTAGTTTTAATGGAGACATTTGAGTTGCAATCTTCTCCTGCTGAGATAAACTTTCTTCCCTAGAGGCCCCCAGCCTTGAGCTGATTTGAGGGGAGCTGAGGAGTCCCTGGTGATGCAAACGGTTAAAGGTTAGCAATTTGAATGCACCCAAAGTGTTCCTGAAGACAGTCCTGGTGATCTGCTTCCGAAAGGTCACAGCCTTGAAAACCCAGTGGAGCAGTTCTACTCTGCACACATGGGTCACCATGAGCTGAAATTGACTCGACAGCAACTAACAACAAAACAAATCTTTGGAGACTTGTTCTTATGGCAAAAGAGCTGCCTCTTTACAGAAATAGCAAAGGGAGAGAGAAAATTTCCAAGCCGTAGCACCCCTTGCCCTGGGACCCAAGCCTGGGAGCATTGAATAACAGCCGCAGACAAAATAAGGTTGTGCTTTCATAATCAATTGGTATTTATGACGTGTCTGCATAGAACAGCCCTTTTTTGGGAAGAAGTATATCACCCAGATGAAACCCTTCATATGCTTAAACCAAACCAAATCTGTTGCCGTCAAGTCAATTCCAACTCATAGCGACCCTATAGGACAGAGTAGAACTGCCCCACAGGGTTTCCAAGGAGCAGCTGGTGGATTTGAACTGCCGACCTTTTCATTAGCAGCCGAGCCGTTAACCACTGTGCCACCAGGGTTCCTTCATATGCCTAATACTTCCAAATTCAACTACCTCATGCACTATCTTTCCCTCACAGTTAAAGACAAAGACTCATTTTTCAAGACTTGTCTATTTACAGAGTAAAATTCTAATTAACCAGCACCCAACAAATTAAAATCTTTATTTGACTGGATACTGCCACTTGAATTAAAAAAAAAAAAAATTAATAATATAAGAGTAAACATTTAAATAGTATTTACATGTTACAGGAACGGTACTAAGCACTTTACATTTAAGCTGCATGAAACTGTTATTACTATGATCCCAGTGTTACAGATGAAAAATCTGGCACGCAGAGAAGTCACTACATCTATGTCTGTAAGACTGAAGAGTAAGCACAGGCACTCAGGATAGAGCTAAATTCCACATGATCCCTAGTTAGTAAAGATTTAACTCTGGTCACTAGACTGGACTTTTCAAAGCCCCAAGAAGAAACAGAGGCTTTGGAACGTTTGGAAAAACATCATGTTAAAACGAAATGAATTAGGTGATGAGCCTTCAGTTGTCCAAGAGATTAAATTAATGATCCCCATTAATTACCCACTTCTGTACCTTCCTTCTCCATAGCCCTCCCTGGCCCTGTGAGTCACCCATCTGCAGACTAAAGTGCCCTCAACATCCAAAGTGACTTCCAGAAGACAGAGGTCCAAATACTCCCATCTTCAGGCACTAGAAGATTCAGGATGCAAATGTTAACACAGAACACCCCAGCTTCACACTGATGCCAAGTTGAGCTGAAAGGAAGTCTCAGAGAGTGCTTTAATAAGCTCTTAAATGATTCTTGTCTCCACTGCTAGACTTTAAAAGAAATGATCCAACCACCCTAGGGCCTTTGAGTGCATCAGCAGGTCCTGAAAGAGTTAACGCTACTGTTTTATTACCAAGGAGAGTAACTAGGACTGTGAGGAGGATTGGTGGAGTCATCATGTTCAAGGAAGTGGAGCCATTCTCTGTCCCTTCCCCAGTGAATGCTGAAACGCACTGTGTCCATCAACAATATATAGTAGTCATATATAATAGCAAGGGACATTTACTGAGCATTTACTATGTTCCAGGCTCTATTCTAAGTTCTAGACCTATATTATATCAGTTGATCCTCATAACAACCTTATGATGTAGATTCTATTTTTAAACCATTTTATAGGGAAATTGAGGCACAGCGAGGTCGGGTAAGTCACCTACAGGTAGCAGGTGATGCAGAATTCATCTCAGAGAATTCAGTCTGACTCCAGAGTCTAGGATGAAACCAAACCAGTTGCCATCAAGTTGATTCCAGCTCAGGGTGACCCCATGTGTGTCAGAGTAGAACTGTGCTCCATAGGGTTTTCAATGACTGATTTTTTGGAAGTAGCTCAGTGGGCCTTTCTTCCAAGGGCACCTCTGGGTGAACTTGAACCTCCAACCTTTCAGTTAGCAGCCAAGCTCTGATCCTTTTGCATGACTCAGGGACTCCAGGTACTTAATAAGTGACTATCAATTTGATTAACTTAGAGACTAATGTGCTTTGCTTAGTCATTCTTGTACTATAAGCAAATGTCACCAAAAAACCAAACCAAATCTGCAGCTGTCAAGTCGATTCCAATACATAGTAACCCTATAGGACAGAGTAGAACTACCTCATAGGATTTCCAAGGCTGTAATCTTTACAGAAGCAGACTGCCACATCTTTCTCCTGCGGAGCAGCTGATGGGTTAGAACTGACAGCATCTGATTAGCAGCCTAGCTATTAACCACTGCTCCACCAGTGCTCCTAGTAAATGTTAAGTGACCAGCACTCTGATAAGGCTGGACTCTCCAGTTCCAAGAACACGAGGGCAACCTCTTCTGAGGGAAAGTGAAGGAAAAGAGGAAGGATTTGCTAGAAGCTGGAGGACAGAACAAAACTCTGTGAAGATGCCTGTTCAAAGCCTTCACAGATGTCCCAGGAACCACCTGGCATCACACGCCTGGTCCGGAGACGAGTTCCAGACAACCCCTCGTCTGGGGAAAGTCTCTGTGACTGTTCTCTGTGAATGCTCTCACAGGGCTGAGCATAGCTCTCCTCCCACCCTCCAGTCACGTCAGCAGCCAGGAAATTTGGGGACCAGAAAAAGCCCTAACCCCTCCTCATGATTTTCCCTACAGGTTACAGGATACATATGTGGAAACGGTACCCCAGAAAAAGTCTTAGTCCTAAAGTTCTTAAAGGTTGATAGGCAAATTAAACTCTAATAGTGATCTAGCTCTTATTCATTGAGGATCAGAGGCCCACTCCTCACAAACCCACCCTGAATGTCCTCAGAATGCCTGATGCCCTTCTAGAACTTCTCTTCCTCCTACAACATTTCAGGCCAATTCCTTCTGATGTCTCAGGCTCTGTGGAATTTCTCAAGGCTGCTTATGATGTTCCAAAAGAAAAAAAAAAAAACAACTCCATTGCCACCCGATTCTGACTCATAGTGACCCTATAGGACAGAGTAGAAGTGCCCTGTAGGATTTCTAAGGAGCAGCTGGTGAATTCAAACTGCCAGCCTTTTGGTTAGCAGCAGAACACTTAACCACTGTGCCACCAGGGCTCATGTGATGTTCAGGGTTGGCCGTAGTCTTCTTGTCTATGAATCTGAAAGGGGAGGGAAGGGCTGCCCATGGGGCTCTGCCTCAGACTCCGGCTCCTCTAGACATTCAGGTACTTGGTGGAAGACTCTGTGGGGAAGTTAGCTAATGCAAATCATGCTGTTATTGCCTTTTGACTTTCCTCAATTTAAACTGTGTTAACTCAAGCCAAACTTTTGGAGTTTAGATTTTAATTTAAAGGTTTCATTTCCCAAACTGTACATTTGTACAAATGGTTAAAACCAGAAGGCAAGAAACACATTAAACCAGTTGCCATTGAGTCAATTCAGACTCATGGCAACCCCATGTGTACAGAGTAGAACTACTCCGTAGAGTTTTCATGACTGTGACCTTCTGGAATCAGATTGCCAGGCCTTTCTTCTGAGGCACTACTGGGTGGGTTCAAACCACCAATCTTTCAATTAGGAGCTGAGCACTTAACCGTGTGTGCCACCTAGGGTCTGCTAATAAGTACATTAGGGATTGGAATACTCCACCTAAATGTTTACAGTAAATCCCCAGATTAGGAAAATCTCATTTACAGCAACTGGTACTTGCCTTTAATTTTATGTAAATTTGCCCCCACTTTGAAGCCATTGAACCAATCCTACTCCCAACAAATTCTTCTTCACAATCACCTTCATTTGCTGCACATGCAGCTTTTAACTCATTGAAAAGCCTTCAAGTCTTGTCTTGTACTAAAGTAAGGCTAAATAAGAACCATATGCGCCTGTTCTGACTTACCTACAAATTCAACTTAAAGACACACTTACGAATGGATCGCATTCGGAACCCGGGGGACTGCCTGTAATTTCATGGGAGTTCTGTAAGAAAACTTTATTTCCAACAGCTGATGGAGTTAAGATTACAGGGAACATAGATTCTGGGTGGCATACCCAATTCAAAGTTTTTCAATAGAGGCTTCCAGGCCGACGCACCCCAGACATACACCTCTGCTGTTACCTTGTCAGCAGTCCCGTTTTCCCAGTATGCCAAATCTCTGAGCCTGAAGGTAATAACTGAGGCTAAAGATACAAACAATCACAGGTGATCCTGACATGATTCTGACTCTACTTGGGAAAGAGCCAAGAATTGAGTCTGCCAGGCCCCCTGATTTGCCCCTTCACCATGGTATGACCAATTTGGCTGATATTATTTACTAAATTGTTTTCTCACTGAATTGATCAGCTCCAGCACCAACCAGGGAGGGGCATGAAGAGTGCGTTAGGAGTAGTTGTTGTTGGCAGCCAGGTTAGGTTCAGGTATAAAGTTTCAGGCCTTAGAATGAAACAGTCCCAGCAGTAAATTGTTTAACTCAACCACTCACAACCAGGTCCCTCTGTGACTACTTTGAGCTTGTGAGCCTTCTGCCAGCTTAACTGTTCCAATGACCTGTTTATTTCTGGTTTTCTGCTCCTTTTGCAGCAAGGGAAGGAAGAAGGTGTTTTACAAGGTATTTTAGCCTCATAGTGCTAACTCCTCTTTTAGGAAGAGGTAATAATCCAAATGCAATTTCATGAAGGTTCATCTATCCACAGACGCAGGACTCAGCCCCTCAGGTAGGTAGTGGCAACCCACAAAGACAGGAGCAGCGGATTCTTCTTTCCTAGGCTCCCACGCTTTTGACTGGCCTCCCTGGGATTCTCCAGGTTCTAAATGAGCCACGTGAGGGCTCTCAGAGGTTTCCTGGAATGCAGAAGCAGGTGGGAAATAGCAATTAAGACTCAATTTAAGGCGTTAACGCAAAGAGTTGAAGTTCAAAGTGCTTCCCCACCCAGGCAGTTGCTCAGGTGGCAGTAGTAGAGGACAGGAGGGAAGTGACAGGTGCTGGACACCAGCCTAACAAGAGCAGGCTCAGGCTTTGGGGATCTGCAGGGCAGGTGGGCAGTTCTCATGTTCCTCTCAGCTATGTGGATCTGCTGTGTGCTGACAAAGAGAGCTGGTGATGAAACTGGATGTGCGCTTCAGAGCAAAAAGCTGGGGGACGGATCCAGGCTCCCCCCACCATGACCCATTTGGATGCCCCACAATACTCTCCAGGCCTGTTTGGAAGACCAGTTTCCCTTACCCTGTGCCCAACCTCCTTTAGACATCAAGAACACTGCTACATCAGACGATTGGGCAAGGTTGGGAAAGTGACACCTAGGCCATCCCTCTTACACTGTAACCCACCCAGGCTGGGAATTTACCACATGGGAATTATGCTTCTAGTTAAACTGAGCCATAGACAGATCATGAAACTAGCTTTTGCTCATTAGGCAACAGTGTACTCCAAAGCTGGTCCAAGACCAAGAAGTATCTGGGGCTGCAAGGTTACTCTTTGCTTATCTTCCTACAGAGGAAAAGATGAGATACACCTATTGGTCTCTATTTTTCTGGAGCAAAAGAGAATGAAGAAAATCCAAGAATCAGAGAAGGAACTCAAATATAGGACTAATTATCTCCATGAACCATGGCCTCCTCTACTTTGAGACCAGAAGAACTAGATAGGTCCTGGCTACCATTATGGAACATTCTGATCAGGGTCACTATAGATGAATCCTGATAGAAAGGGGGAAAAATGTGAAACAGAACTTCAAATTCTCAAAGAATCCAGACTTACTTGACCCATTGAGACAGGAGGAATCCTCGAGACTATTGCCCTGAGATATTCTTTAAACCTTGAACATAAACTATCCCCTGAAATCACACTTTAACTAAATAGCAGGTTAGCTAAAAAGTAAAGAACTTCACCCTTGAGAACTGTACTCTTAAAAATTATCCATATTAGACAAAAAGTACAGATGAGAAGTTTGGGAGCAGTGAAACTAATGGGAGTAAAACAACTAGAATGGAAATAATGAGAATGTTGACACAAGCTGAAGAATGTAACCAATGTCACTGAATGTTATATGTAGACATTGTTGAATGGAAACCTCTTTTGCTGTCTATACTTTCAAAAAAATACAATAAAATATTTTTAAAAAGAGGAAAAGAATTGCATTGCTCATACGAGCCCTATTCACATGGGGCTGCTAGAAGACCTTAAAAGAGAGAAAACTAGAGTTCAGAAGGGCATGGTCCGCTCCTAGCTTCCACTCCTCCTCCTCTACCTCCTTCACCTTGCCATCCAGGTATTTTTCTCTTTCAAACTAAGGAAATGATGCTATCCGCCTATTTGGATTCCTTGACAGATTGATTCAGGAAAGTTAATTACATTGAAATAAACTCACCCTCTAGAATGCAAACGGTTAACATTCCTTTTGTGAGGCTTGTGCCTCAGAAGCCAGTAACCGCTCTACCCCAGGCCCTTTGCATGGAATCTCCATTGATACACTTCAGGCAGATTATCAGCTATTTTCCTTCTATACTGGGCACATGAATTGAATTGGATTATTATCTGCACCCTGCCTTGCTCTTCACAGCTCTGAAGCTCTCTTCGAGGGAAGAAGGACCTGTGAGATTTCTTGGTTTGTAACAGGCCTGCGGGACACTGGCAAGTTTCCGAGTATGAATTTGAATTGAAAGAGCCTGTGAAGAATGAAGGGCCCATAGAGGATGACTTAGAAAGCTCCTTCCGGTTTAACATTCCCTAATGCCATGCCACTTTTGAAATGGACGGCCTTTTAAAGTGTCCTGAGGATTTGGGACATGGGATCTAGCTGCTTCTTAGCAACTGGGTTTAGAACTAAGAAGTGGGCTTCCAAAGCTGACCAATGAGCAGAAGAATCAAGGTGAATTGACAGAGAGCAAACACCTCTTAGAGCAATTCGAGGCAATTATCGTGTAACTTCTGATTCATCAGGGACCCAGCTCACCAGCAATAAGACTTTTAAAAGGAATTTTAGACTGTTTTGCTGTTTAATATGAAATTGGAGAGAAAAAAATTGGTGTCACGGCCGATGTTCTTGCTGCTACAAATTAGCAGGTACTCTTCTCTCGAAACATCCAAGGCTTTTGTTATGGAGCCAAAATTGATCAAAGGTTACTGCAATCTAAAAACAAAAGAAAGAGAGAGAGAGAGAATTCTCCAGTTGCCTGGTTGCTAAGCAACCATAGTCTGTTCTGATAACTGGGTCCGGGGTCTTTGCTTTAATTTGCTGCTGACTTTCACTCCATATATAATATATACCAGCATGTTTATTCTCCTGTAAATGCCCAGCAAATAAAAAGCCGTAAAGCCCTTTCACTGAAATTATTATGTGCTAAAAGCTTTTATCCACATCACTGGTGTGACTGACAATATCATACCAGCAAGCTTCCTGAATTAGTTCTTGTTCTGGTATTGTACTCCTGGGCTTTCTTTCTTTAATAAAAGAAAAAGAGCTACAGTTTTATTTAAGCTTTCTATAGTCTGGCATTACAGCTTCTCAGCACCAATGATTAAGATGGCATGTCTATTCCAGGCACGTTTTTCCTCCTAGTTGCTGTCAACTTTCCAGAGAAACTACTTTCCACATGATTTTTTTTCCACTTAATAACTTTGGTTTGTCTTTAGAACTAATCTGCAGGAGAGAATTTCAATGAGTTATTTGTCCATTCGTGGAGCATTTAAGGAAATCCAGATGGTATGCAATACCCTTAAAACCGTTTCTCAAAGCGTGTTCCCAGCGTCACTTACATCAAAACTAAAGTCCTTGGGCGAGCGTAAGCATCTGCATTTTATCAAACACCAGGTCCCCACCACCTGGTAATTCTCATCACAATAAACTTTGAGCACCACTGCCTTCAAGAGTCTGAATGGTTTTATTTGCACAGATCAATCAATCCTGGGCAATCCTGCATTTTGAAATCAGAGATGGGATGTCTCCATTTAAGCAAAGGCTTCAGGGACCCTCAGAAGTGGCCAATTCCTGTAACTAATGGCTGAGGCCACCAGCGAGGAGTCCGGTCACCCCCTCACCAGGAACTGAAGGTGGCCCGCTCGACAGAAGCCCTGACAGTCAGGACCGTCACAAGTGCTGGGGACAGCTAGCATCCACTGTCACAGGGGAGGGCGTTTGGGTGAATTGTGTTGCTGGGCAACCTCTTTTCCCCTTTTCTTTCACTGAAGATTTTACTTCATAGTAAAGATTGGTGCCCAAAAGTGTACGTAAAAAACTCATTGCCGTGGAGTCAATTCTGACTCATGACAACCCTATAGGACAGAGTAGAACTGTCCCATTCGGGTTCCGAGGCTATAATCTTTACAGAAGGAGCCCTCGTGGCACAGTGGATAAAGCGCTTGGCTGCTAACCCAACAGCAGCGCGTCAGGAGAAAGATGTGGCAGTCTTCTTTCATAAAGATTACAGCCTTGGAAGCCCTGTGGGGCAGTTCTCCTCTGTCCTATTCCCCGAGGGAGGGGGGAGATCTTTACAGGAACAGACTGCCACAGCGTTCTCCCGTGGAGCAGCTGGTGGGTTCAAGCCGTCAACCTTTTAGTTAGCAGCTGAGCACTTTATTCACTGTACCACCAGGGCTCCTTAAAAGTGTATGTAGCAGGTACAAATTTCATAAGACATAAACTCAAGGGTATGAAAGCATAGTTTTGTTTTGTTTTTTTTTTCTTTTTTCCTCTAACAAGATTTAATTTATCTTTCAATACTCCATTTCTACTCAGTGGTTAAACACTAGATATTATTAATTCCAGGAAAACTCCGTCAAATTCAGTGATCGCTCAACCATTTCAGGTGTAAATCTCAGTCACATTCCAGACTTCATATCCCCCTCCCCATGCCTCTCTGGAGCTGATCCTGGACTCCGGGGCAGGGGGGTGCAGAGCAAGGCTTGTGCTTGTGGCTGTGGCCCCAACAGGGAAGGACATCTCCTTCTCGGCCTCCATCCATCTTCATCCTCTGCTTATGCAGCCGAGTCATGGGTGATCCACTCGTCCTCCCTTGTTCTGGCCACAGAGGACCACTTGCAGGCAGCTCTCCCCTTCTCAGTTACTTCTGTTCCCTCTGACTCTCTGTGGCCTGGCCATACTTCATCCTCTCTCATTTTCACTCTACTGCCTGCCCACCCTGATGGTTTGGAGAAGTTTTCTATGAGCTTTGCTGAGCCCCTGGGCTTAGTCCTGAAAATCGGTCAGCCTCAGATTTCCATATTTTAAAGGGGATCCAAGAGGAAGGAAGAGGCCAGGCTCCCTACCCTGAACCTAACTTCCTGGCTACTTTCTTATCGATTTCGTCTCCCTTCCTTCGACCTAGAGTGTTCCTCCTCCTTTGTTTGGGTGAAGATGGGGAGAGATATGGTTCATATCAGAACTTTAGCCCTTAGAAGTTTAAACCCTAAAGGAGGATGGGGATGGCAAAGAGTGAGGAGTAGGAAAAGGAATTGCAGGGATAACAACAATCCAAAAAAGGTAATGCTTCATGCCTCCTCATGCCACATATAGGCTGGGTCCCTGGCAAATTTATTTATGGTACAAAAATAAAATATACACGTATAGGAATGAAAACACCCTTAAGTTTCCTACAACTTTTGGTTTAAGACGGAGCCCCTTGGTTCAGTATTCAGTAAAGCGCCTCTGCTATAGATTTCAGAGAACTTCTTATCATGCTGTCAAATTGTCACAGTCATCAAGACTTGTGAAATCGTCTCTTAATTGATTGTACTAGACCAAATTGCCATGCTTAAAGCTCAAACTCCAAGTGACTCAAGCTAAAGGGAGATTTAATGATATGCGTAATGCAGCTGTACGGAGGTTTCAGGCACAATTGGATCCAGGACCACAAATGATGGTGTCAGGACTCAGTTTCTCCTTCTCACAGCTCTGCCTATTGCTGCCTAATTTCAGTTGGCCTCCTGACATTCTCCACAGACTGGTAGCTCCACAGACTGGTGGCTCCAAACTCACATATCCTTAACAATCCCAGTGGAAACAGACAGGTATTAGCATAGCTCTGGCAGAAAAGTCCTAAGGAGGATTCTTATCTGCTTTGCTTGAACATACTCCCAACCCTGGACTAGTCTTTGGGCCAGAAGGTTGGGGTATATGGGTTGGCCAAGCCCAGGTCAGGTGTACCCCTGCTGTGAGCTGAAGTGAGAGGAGATAAGATGGGGGAGCGGCTAGTGCTATCTGAACAAAAAAGAACAGGTTCTGCTCAAGAAAAAGGAGTCCCATAACTTGGCAGCAGAGCAACGTGACACAGTGTGGAGCAGGGTATCTTCAGCTGTCTCAGAATCCTGGCTAAGATCCAAGGCTAAGGACTAAAGATGCTAAAATAGCCAACATTCTTAATTCAGAGAACCCCTAGCCATTGGGGCCCTTCTTCCAGGGATGAGTGAGAGGCACCATTTTAAAACCAGCTCTACACTCCAATCAAGGAGCCCTGGAGGCACAACGGTTAAGTGCTCAGCTGCTAACTGAAAGGTGGTGGTATAAACCCACCCAGGGCTCTGTGGAGAAAGACCTGGAGATCTGCTCCTATAAAGATGACAGCCAAGCAAACCCTATGGAGCAGTTCTGCTCTGTCACATGGGGTTGCTATGAGTCAAAAATAGACTCGGTGGCATCTAACAATCACCACCGCCACCCCTATCACTATAAGAAGGCATTGCATTATAAGGAGGGGTCAGCATTTGGAGAAGGGCATGATTACTAAGCTACCCATGGGGGAAGGAAAAGTGAGTGTTTCCCCTCCCCAGACCAAGGAAGGCAGCTTCGCGTAACTTTCTTATGAAAGTTGGTGGTATCTGAAGGCAGAAGAGAAAGGCTTTACATAATTTAAGTCTGAAAAACAATCTCTATAAAATCTCTTGCAAACAAGGTCCCCCATATTCCCACAGACAAACCACGTGATCTCCTCACCCCTCTGCTGCCTAGGACTTTTGTGAACTTGAGTGCATTTGAACCTGATTTGATCTCATTCAAGATATCTGTAGGCCAAAGGGTGAGGATCGTCTTTATGTCCAACATTAATATAGCACTTTATACTTTTTAAAGGCTTCACATATGGTTGCTCATTTAATTCTCACAGGAAAGGTAACTTACCCTAGATTGGATAGCCAGTTTGAAGTAGAACCAACTAGAACCCAGTGGTCTCCCAGCTCCTAGATCAGGAGTGCTCCTTACATACCATTATATTCCTGGGATTCTCTTTGGCAGTGCCCATGCAGCCAGCATCTATATGCCACCAATGCAACAAAATGGTTGGTGCAGAGCTGGGCATTTTTCCATCACTACTCTTCCTTCAGTGAAATCTAGGGAATGTTCATTTAAAAAATGACATTTCCATAGGTAGGGTCAATGGCTAGCCTATGCAACCACAACAACTTACATGTAAGAAGCATCTATGTATTCCAAGCACTAGGCTGAGCCCATGACATCCATTATCTCTAATCTTTTTCAACCCCGAGAAGTAGATACCACGATCCTGCCTTTATAGATGAAGAAACAGAGGCTCAGAAAGGTGAAGCAACATGCCCAAGAGCACCCAGCTGGAAAGTGGTAAAACCTTTCACACTGAACCAAGATTGCTCATACTTCAAAGCTGTCTTAGCCATCTAGTGCTGCTATGACATAAATAACCACAAGTGGATGGCTTTAACAAAGAAAAATCTATCCTCTCACAGTTTAGGAGGCTAGAAGTCCAAATTCAGGGTGCCAGCTCCAGGGGAAGCCTTTCTGTCTCTGTTGGTTCTGGGGGAAGGTCCTTGTTATCAATCTGCCCCTGGTCTAGGAGCTTCTTAGCGCAGGGACTCCAGTCCAAAGGACACGCTCCACTCCTGGCACTGCTCTCTTGGTGGCATGAGGTTCCCCTATCTCTCTGCTTGCTTCTGTCTTTCATATCTCAAAAGAGATTGACTCAAGATACAATCTAATCTTGTAGGTCGAGTCCTGCCTCCTTAACATAACTGCCTCTAATCCTGACTCATTAACATCACAGAGATAGGATTTATAACGCATAGGAAAATCACATCAGATAACAAAATGAAGGACAATCACACAATACTGGGAATCATGGCCTAGCCAAGTTCACACACATTCTGGGGGGACACAAATCCATAATAAAAGCCAACACTCCTTGCCCAACCCCAGACATGGTGTGATTGGAGGAGATATGTTTGTCAGGTGGCCTAAAACTTCTCCCTGTAAGAGGGGAGAAACCCTAAAACTTCTCGTTTGGGTTACATTGTTACCTGAAGAAAGCTACTGTTCAAATAGTCAGTTTACCAAGAGGTAACCCATAACCCACACAACTAGAGGTGAGGAAGGCCTAGAGGGGGTGGGATGTAGGACTGACACATTGTGGTGGAGGGTAGCAGGTTGATGGAAGGTATCCCCATATCTTCAGGCCTGAGTAACATTGCACAAGGGGATCAGGACCCCAGGGGTTAAAGGAGGCTATATAAAGACAGGACATGGTAGAGGGGCAGCCTGGGAAGAAACAGGTGCAGGAAGCTTTCCCCGGTTCGGGTTTACCCAGGGACAGTTTTGTTTCTCAGCATCAACCTTTGGGCAAACTCAAATCGGTGGCTTCAACTTTGCTTCTTCTTCTGTTGTTATTGGGTGTCGTTGAGTCAATTTCAACTCAAAGCAACCCCATGTGACAAAGTGGAACTGCTCTATAGGGTTTTCTAGGCTGTAATCTTTACGGGAGCAGATCACCAGGTCTTTCTCCCGCAGAGCCACTGGGTGAATTTGAACCTCCAACCACCTCAGTTAGCAGCCGAGTGCTTAACTGTTCTGTCACCAGGGCTCTTTCTTCTTCTAACAGGCTGTAATTGCCACTCACTCGGGAGTAAAAGGAATCCTTTTCGTGACTGGGTCCCCAGGACCAGCTTGCCTAAAGAAAGCCTTGGAGGCTTTGCAAGCGTTGAGTGATTTAAACAGCCATTGGACTCATACATAGCCCTCTTCCATCGCCATCTTTTATGCAGCATTAATTATTTTTCCTTTTCTTTCATTGAAAAAGCTTTCAACCAGAGAGAATCCTAATTAATTTGAGGCAAGAATAATTTTTCCTACATCTAGCTGCTTCCAGTCTGTGATTAAAAGGAGCAATTTCAAAGCGGGCATCTTCAAACCTCACATGTAATATTGAGTGGTTCTGCTAAACAGCTTTTAGATGTGCTGTTCATGTTATTTTGATGAGAGCTAGTGAGGGTGTTAATTTCTGATAGAATACTACAGAATGCCTGTTCTATTTCTGACTAGTAGATATCTTTGTGTAAAGGGAAGAACTCAAACACCTCATTTAGCCAGATTCAGTTAATGTTGCCCCGATATTGCTCATGGCCTCTACTTTTCTATATACTCCCTCACAGGTTGCCTTGGAGTGGATTTCTTCCATCTATGTATATTTTGTCTTTCTAATGAGCTGTAGCTTTCTTCAGCATGGGGCCAACCTTATCTCTAACCTAACAGGTGGAATACTTTGATTAAAAATAACAACTCAATTCTTCTAGCTTGAATGGAAAACAAAAGAGATTGCTTAATTTTATAAAAACCATGCATGTCTCATGGCCTTCATGGGGGACTGGCACCAGAAAGGGAAAACCATTCTGAACCAAGAGGTGGACATGCTGTGTCTGGCTGTGGTTAAAATCCAGGCATTACCGGAAGTTAGAGGGTTATGAAAGCCACAGTGTAAATGAAATTGCCTGGAGCGAGAACTGCTGTGAGACAAGAATGAGAACCTGGAGTAGTCCTTGAGTAATACTATTTAGTGGCTAGATAGAGGAGACTGAGCCCCTCAAGAGACAGAGGAGAATGGCTAGGCAAACAGAAAGGAAACAAGAGCATGCTGTGTTGGGGAAAGTGAGTCAGTACAGGTCAATGTGGCTGGGAGTTCAGTAAGAGCAGAAGGGAAGATGTCCGGTGGACTTAGCTCCATGGAGACCTTAGTGAGAAATGGTTCTGTAGAGTGATGGGGTGGAAGCCAGACTGAAGTGGGTGAGGAGTGAGTTGGAGGAAGAGAACTGGAAGCAGCAAATATGAGCGAAGCTTTCAAGAAGTTTGGTTATGAAAGGGAGGAAAGAGCAGGGGTGGTGGCTGAAGGGGACACAGGATCTGGGTGTCTCTCCCATTTATGGAATGATCCCATCACAGAAATGGAAGGGTTTAAGACAGGTGATTGTAGAGAGTATTCTCTTTTAATATACACACACATGCATGAGCACATGTGCGCGCGCGCGCACACACACACACACACACACACACAGTGTAGCACATCAGTATTTGGTCCTTCTAGTAGAAAAATTCTCCATATAAAAAAAGTAAAATCCAAAGCTATTCCTTTAGCATCAACATTACCACCAAGCTATTGTGGTTTGGAGACCAATCACATTATGATGTTTGAAGTCCCTCTCCGGAGAAACACAGGGGTCCCCTTTCATAGGGAATGATGAACCCAGTGCCCCTGATGCAACGATTCCCAGTGTTTATATGACCCTTGCCCCATGAACTCTCAGAAGGCTAAGTTCCACCAGGCTTCTAAACGTGTGCTTTTTGTCTCGTACAAAGGGATCCCACAGTACAGTACTCCCTGTGCATTTTTAAGCAGTATTTTGCCCCATCTATTTTTAAGTCAGACAGACAGGCCTGGGGGAGTTGTGACTTGCCATTCAAAGTGGCAAAATTGTGGGGCCTAGACCTCACTGACCCCAAGGCTGGCAGCAGCCTTCCCACCAAACACATGGGCTACTTCATTCTCTTCCTCCCTTGGTGGCACTGGCTTCATCCTTGGGTTCTGGCTAGAAAAGCTCATTGTTGTTTTGTGTCATCAAGTCGATTCCAACTCATAGTGACCCTATATGACAGAGTAGAACTGCCTCATAGGGTTTCCTAGGCTGAAATCTTTACAGGAGCAGATCGCCAGGTCTTTTCTCCCACAGAGTGGCTAGTGGGTTCAAACTGCTGCCCTTTCCGTTAACAACTGAGTGCTTAATCATTTCACCACCAGGTAGCTCCTTTAAGTGCACTTAGTAGATCTAAAAGTAATTCCTCCTCATCCTCAGGCCAGCATGCTTTTGTCACTGTAACATGACCCTGTCCCTGACAGGCCTGAGTACATCCTAGTGCATCGGCTTCCTTTTCTTAAAAACCTGGCCATCTCCTTTCAGACCCATCCAGGGATTTGACATTACTCACCTTGTTCCCTCTGGGCAGAGCCCCAGGTCTCCTGAGCTATAAATATTGAATCCTCTGAGGTTTCCTCTCAGAGCTGACATACAGCTAATGAAGTCTCACATCTACGCTGAGCTTGACCTAAAAGAAGAGTTTGAACTTTCAGGACCATGAAAGTGAGGAGTTTTTTCTTGCCCCAATAATAATGAGGCAACAGAGTCTTCCAAGGACGAAATCCCCACAAGTGGAAACTGTTGAGGAATGAGTGGTTACCTTTAATCACCATGGAAAACCCCAAATCACCACGTCTCTTGCTACCACAGGAAGAGGGCTACTTCACCGTCTCACTCCATCTCCTCCAAAGATGAGATGGAACCTGTGTCCACCAGCTTTGATCAGCTAGTCAACACTCAAAGTCCATACCCTCCACATTCTCCCAGACTTGGTCCTGTTGTTGCCTTCACTACTGCCCCAGATGTCCATTGAAAAATCTGGAAGATTTCAGTGGCTTACATTTATCCTCTAATCCCAACTTCTCAATGGCCTACAGCCACACGATTAGCCCTCTGTTCCCTGCTGTGATCCTGGTGACCTTCATCCCAAAGTCCTGAAACTCATTCTTGGTTTCTGTGGTGCTATGCAGACGTAACTCCTGGCCTATCCCAGCACAGCCACCCAGGAGACCTTACTCTCCAAAGCAATTCTATTTCTAAGATCTTTGTCTAATGCTTTCAGAGAAATGAAAGATAGAGGGTAAAGTAACATTATCTGTGTCCTTCGGGCCCATTGCCTCCCCTGCTTTGCTACCCATTCTCCCCTAAATCTTTGCAAACTGATTTCTGCCAACATCACATTACAGAAACTGTATTCTTTAAGGTCAGCTCTTAAGTGCTTTATCTAACCAGCCCCCTCTTTCACTTCTCTACGTAATTGACACATTTGACACTCCCACGCCCCTGCCACACACACGCATATATGCTTCCCTGAAGTTCTCTCTTCCTGGTTTCTGTGACACTGTATATTGCAGTGTGGTTTTCTCGGCAACCTTCCTGCCACTTCTCTCTTCCTCAGTCTGGTGACTGCCAAACCTCTCTTCATAGATGTTCTCAACCTCAACATATCTAAAACCAGACTTGTGGGCTTCCTCTTCAAACTTATTCTCCTGTGTCTTAAATGCCCTTACCATCTCCCAGCCTTCCAGGTTGGGTAGCAAGGAGCCAACCTACCCATTTGCTTGGTTCCAAAGTCCTATCATTTCTCCCTTCAAAATATCTCCTAGATTTATCCCATCATTTTCATTACCACTCCATTCTCTCCTTTTTAACCTATCTTGCCCATCACAGATGGATTAACCTACTTAAAACACCCACCAAGCCTCAACAACAGTGGTGCCCACTTCCCATATGAAACTAAAGTCCTTGCTTTAAATTTAAAATCTCTAAATATGCTGGCCCCATCCTGCTTAATCAACCAGATTTCTCATTATTCCACAGCATGAATTACTTGCTGCAGCCAAACTCTCTACTTGTTATATGCCTATCCCCACACAAATGAACATGATTAGCTTGCTCCCGCTGCCAATACGTTGACGGTGTTTCTCTTCCATTGGAAACAGCCTGCCCCTCCTCCACTTTCCCTCATCTTATTCATCTTGCAGGGTCCTGTTCAAGCCTCACTTCCTCCTTTATGGCACCTAGTAACACCTGGTCACACTGATCTCTTCTCTAATTTTTCTTGTCCTCACTACTGATACTTCTTATATCAGAACATAGTACTAATTATTTTATGATGGGTGTAATTACTCAATTCAACATATGTTTAAGATTTATTCTAACCAAGTCGCCAAGCTGTGGAATACAAAGTGTGGGGATACAAAGATTGTTTTTAATGGTTTCACCAGTGAAAGTTTTAGGGGAAGAAAGAAGGGTTTTAGTTTTCCCTTAACCTCCCTCAGCTACTCACTCCATTCTTTAACGTAAATAATTGATATTTTCTCAATTTTAGGTAAAGGTTATAGAGCCTATGGAGATAAAGTTTCCCCTTCTATCCAGATGGAAATTGTGAAACATCACTTGTTCTGTTAATCAGCCAAAAAGGAAAAGTTGTTATCACATAGAGTACTTTCACTGACCATAATGCAGTACAATTGGAAATTGGCAAAATAAAGATAACCACAAAACATAGCTACACCTGAAAATTTTAAAACAGATTTTCAAGTAACTCTCAAGTTTGAGGAGAAATAGAAGCAAATTACAAACTATTGTAACTCAACAACACTATATGGCAAAACTTAAGGGATGTAGCCAAAGTGGTACTCAGAAGCCAATGAATAGCAATAAACAAGTTTATTACTACAAAAGATAGACTGAAACTAAATGAACTAAACATTTAAATTGAAAAGAACATAAACAAAAAAAAAAATCCAGGGAAACAGAAGAAAGTAAGTAAAAAAAGATAAAAAAGAAATTACAAATTAATCAGTAAAATAAAGCCAGTCCTTTGAGGAGACCAATTTTTGTCAAGTTTAACTAAGAGGGAGAAGGCCCATGAACACATGGTACTAGAGGAAGGCAAGAAGCTAAATTTCTGCCTGAATTTCTGTGCAGTCTCATGTAAATTCCTTCGCCTTTCTCAGCACAGTCCCACTGTCTGTAAAATGCAGATAACAAAAAATCTGCCCCATAAATTGCTATCTGGATTAGATGAGATGGTGTCTTAGTTATCTAGTGCTCCTATAACAGAAATACCACAAGTGGATGGCTTTAACAAAGAGAAATTTATTTCTTCACAGTAAAGTAGGCTAAAAGTTCAAATTCAGGGCATCAGCTCCAGGGGAACCTTTCTCTCTCTATGGGCCTTCTCATCAATCTTCCCCCTGACTAGGAGCTTCTCCACACAGGGACCCTGGATCCAAAGGACGTGGTCTGCTCCCAGCACTACTTTCTTGGTGGTATGAGGTCCCCATGTCTCTCTGCTTGCTTCTCTCTTTTATATCTCAAAAGAGATTGGCTTAAGATACTATCTAATCTTGTAGATTTCATCAATGTAACTGCCGCTAATCCATCTTATTACATGATAGTGATAGGATTTACAACACATAGGGAAATCACCTCATATTACAAAATGGTAGACAACCATACAATACTGGGAATCATGACCTAGCCAAGTAACAGGTACTTTTTGGGGGCACAATTCAATTCATAACAGACAGCATATATAAAGAGTTCAGAACAATGCCTGGGTCACAGAAACAGACAATAAACAGTAGCTATTATAACTTCATTATCATGTCATGTACTTAAACAACAGAGCAAGTTGGTCTTAGTTCTGCCTCTGCGTCAGGAGTGCCTGGGGTAATTTTTAAAAATGCTTGTTGACTGACTATTTCTAGTATTAGGGGCAATCTGGTTTTCTCATCAGCGGAATCATTTTTATAGTTCTCCAAGCTGTATCATTGACACAACTATGTGTCATAGGTGCTCCCAAACTTGGGGATGCCTAATTCTATAATTTTCTTTTTTCCCCTAGATATTTCTTTGTCTGTTATCTTCCCACCCAAGCTTCAAGGTTGAAAAAGTCTGAAACTAGAAAATTTTCAACTTTTTATTTTTTCCCCTCCACCTCAAAGAGTGCATATTTAATGCTTAGTTTGGACAACAAAATAAATTAAAACACTCCCCCCACAAAAGAGAAACTGCCTTAATGTGTGTTCCCCCAGAAGCAGACTCTGAGAAAGGATTTGAGTACAAGTAGTTTATTTGGAAGGTGATCTCAGGAAGCATTAGTAGGAGAGTGGGGAAGTGAACGAAAGAAGGGAAGGCCGGTGGGGTGCATTAAAGCCCAGGTCACCACTTTGAGAAATCAAGGCTCAATGCTTTTGAGGACCTTTGGGACGCTGCGTAGAACATACCGCAGAATTGTCCCTCTGAAGGGGCAAGACAGCTGGGTACTTAATCACCAGCACGCATTCAGCTTTGGTTGAGGGCTGCTCTTGAGCCATTTAGGAACCCTGGTGGTACAGTGGTTAAGCACTCGGCTAGTAACTGAAAGATTGGCAGTTTGAACCCACAAGTTGCTCCACAGAAGAGAGATGTGGCAGTCTGCTTCCATAAAGATTATAGCCTTGGAAATTCAACGGGCAGTTCTACTCTGTCCTGTAGGGTCTCTATGACTCGGTGTCAACTCCACGTAAGTGACTTTTTTGGCTTGAGCCATTAACTCCCCTCACTCCAGCAAGCATATGCCAGCACTGATCAAGCCCTCAGGTAGAATCACATTTGTTTGCGATAGGAAGCCATTGGCATCTAAGGGACCAGAAGTGCCAAGGGGATATGGACAGGCACAGACAGCATGTTTAGGCTGGTTGGTCTGCCCTCAGATTTAGAAACAAGTGAGAAATGACCAACATGCTTCAGAAATTCTTTCACCCTTCTCTTATACTAGAGCTCACTTTTTATTCAGCCATCCTAGTCTTTAGGAAGGGTCCCTGAGTGGCCCAAATGGTTAAGCACTCAACTACTAGCCGGAAGGTTGGCAGTTCAAACCCATCCAGAGGCATCTTGGAATACAGTCCTGGCAATCTGCTTCCGAAAAGGTCACAGCCTTGAAAACCTTATGGAGTGCAGTCCTACTCTGCATACTTAGGGTCGCCATGAGTTAGAATCAACTTAATAGCAACTAAAAACAACAGCCAGTCTTTAGGAAGCTCTTCATAAAAAATGGAAAGTTTTGTGGTTTTCAATGAAAGGAACTGGAATTTAATGCAAGTTATGTATAAGGCGAGTCCCTTAGTGGTGCAAACAGTTAATGCTTTGCTGCTAAATGAAAGGTTAGCAGTTCAAATCCACCCACAGTTGCCTCGGAAGAAAGACTTGGCAATCTACTTCTGAAAAATCAGCTATTGAAAGTCCTATGGAGCACAGTTCTACTCTGACACACATGGAGTCACCATGAGTCAGAATTGATTCTATGGCAACTGGTTCCAAACATATTCTTTCTTGAAAAAAAAATCTGATCACAGGTTATCTATCTGATTGGAAGGTGTATGTAATGAGTGTGTTGAGTAAGAGTAATAACACAGGGAGTGTCTAGTTCATTTAAAAATTAATACAACCATCTAGAAACACCATGCAGAGGCCTGCAAGAGCATTTACAGCATTTTTAAAATGTACAGTCTTTACACAATTTCTAACATCTACACAAAAATGACACTCAGTGTATATGTCTTTCTTCTAATAATTTTCCAGAAGTTTCTCACAGCGTTTAATTCCTTTTTCTCCCATAGTTTCCTTACAAGATAAAGAATATACATGCCCCCATCTTCCTATTGAAACACTGAGGCACAGAGAGGTAAAATAAATTGAAAGAGTAGCAAATGACTTCTTTATAAATTCTCTTCACTTAACTGGACTGTTGTTCCCTCTGCAGAAGAACTGGCTTTGGCTGAATTCTCACCAGCTTTGGGCCCAGGTCAGATCTGAGCATGATGGCCTATCCTGACAGGAACAAAGTCACAGCTGGGATGGGGACAGAGTAAGTTCTGAGCCTCATCAAAGAATCTTGGGACATGGGATGTGACTTGGGGTAAACTGGACTGACTTTAAATAAACATGTAGGGATTTCCATTTCTCAATGAGAGTTTTACTTCACCTCAAGGAACTAACCAAAACCAGGACATTGGCATCGGGTCAATTCCAACTCATAGCTACCCTATAGGACAGAGCAGAACTGCCCCATAGAGTTCCCAGCGATCAGCAGGTGGATTCAAACTGTCGACCTTTTGGTTACCAACCTGAACTCTTAACAATGGCACCACCACGTTTCAACTGTTTAAACCACGTCCACAAGTCCCTGTGGGAAGTGACTTTACAGTCAGGTTAAATGCCATCCATCATACAGTGGAAGACCATCTAGCAAAGAAGATGAACACAGTCAACTTTGCAAAAATATGGATGACGCTCACAACCGGGATCTTGTCCAAAAGAAGCCAGACTCAAAAGTGGGTGTACTGTCTGATTCCATGTATAGAAAGTTCAAAAACAGGAAAAAAGTAAAATGGTGTTAGAAGTCTGCATAGTCGTTACTTTCATAGGGGGTTGTCAGTGACTCCAACGGGGACTTTGAGGACTTTGGGGGTGCTGGTGATGTTCTGTTTCTTGATCTGGATTCTGATTTCATTGTTGTTGATGCTGGTCATCGTCAAGTCAGTTCCAACTCATGGAGACCCCATATGAGCAGAGTAGAATCGTTCCATAGGGTTTTCAAGGCTACGACCGTTTGGGAACAAATCACTAGGCCTGCCTTCTGAGGCACCTCTGTGTGGGTTCGAAATGCCAACCCATCAGCTAGTGGTCCAGAGCTTAACTGTTTGCACCACCCAAGGACCCTTGGTTCCATAGGTGTGTTCAATCTGAGAAAATTTATCAGCCTGTGTACTTATGATTTATTTGTTCACCTTCTTTTGTATATTTTAATAAATAGTTGTTTTAAAGTTAGCTGAGAATAAAAATAGAATTACAACCTTAAATAGACTTAAATGAGATTAAAAAAAAAAAAAACATTGCTATCAAGTCGATTCCCACTCATGGTGACTTCATGTGCTACAGAGTAGAACTTCTCCACAGGCTTTTCTTGGCTGTAATCTTCACAGAAGCAGATCACCAGCCTTTTCTTCCACAGCGCTGTTAGGTGGGTTCAAACTGCCAACCTTTAGGTTAGTAGTCAAGGACTAATCATTTGTGCCATCTAGGGATCTTTAAAATAAGATAAGCTACTTAAACGTCTTATACCTGGCACGTAGTACCAAAACAAACCAAACCGGTTGCCAAGCCAATTCCGACTTATAGAGATCCTATAGGACAGAGTAGAACTGCTCCATAGGGTTGCCAAGGCTGTAAATATTTACAGAAGCAGACTGCCACATCTTTCTCCAGAGGAACGACTGGTGGGTTCAAAACGCCGACCTTTCAGTTATAGCCAAGCACTTTAACCACTGCACCACCAGGGCTGCTGGCATATAGTCAGTACTCAATAAATATTACCTATTATTATCACTACTATTATTATTGTTATCATCTGATCATTTTTGGACCTAAGCATCATAACCTAGCTTGGCTACCTGGTACCTTATCCACAGGCTTAGCTCTATATTATTTTTAGCCTGTTTCCAAAAATTAATAGCCCACCCCAAATCAAAACAAATTGAGGATATTTAAAAGAATGTGCCACAGGTTCTGAATATAATTCTAAAAAGAGGTTCCAAAATTATTCCAAGCAAAAGTAATGTCCGTAGAATGAGAATGAGGACATATCCTCCGTCCCTCCTTTGAGCCTCATTGGAATGTAGGTTCAGTTGGGCCGTTAAAACCACAGTGAGAGTCAGCACACGTTAGCGCCACATCAGTTCCACAGGGCAGGCCCCCCAAACTAAAATGAAGCCTCCAGTTCCTGCTAGACCCCTGAAGCCTGTGTAGACCCAGCTTTTAGCCTAAATGGCTTGTCTTCTCAGTCCAGGGCAGGTGAGAGACTGAAGTCCTCTGATTTCAGACCATGTATTTAGAAATCAAGGGCTTTTTCACTATTTGCTAGTAAGGGAGTCTGTAACACGCACACACTCATCCCAATCTTAAAAAAAAAAAAAAAAAGGTATTCTTTTCTGTTTGTGATGATGAACTAACCAAGAAGAAGATAGAGGCAATCAATCATAAAACCAGCAGGACATAAAATTCTAATGAGCATCTTGGGGTTGAGAGGTTATTCTCCTTGGATTCAGATAGGGGTATCTCTGTTTCCTGAACTATGACAAGTGAGAAGTGAAAGCTATAGTAATACTGTGATTTGTAGGGTCCCTTTACCTTTTCAAAGGAACCCTGGTGGCACAGTGGTTAAGAGCTGAGGCTTGTAACCAAAAAGTCAGCAGTTCGAATCCACCAGCCACTCCTTGGAAACTCTGTGGCACAGTTCTCCTCTGTCCTATAGGGTTACTATGAGTCGGCACTGACTCAGTGGCAGCGAGTTAGGTTTTTGGGTTTTTTTTTTTTTTTAGCTTTTCAAAGGGTTGTCACATTCATTTATCACAGCCACTTAAACATTCATTCAACATGCTTTTTACAGTGGAGTCACGTTTTATGAGGGACATTGGCTTCTGAAGAAAGTGTGTAAGATAAAAAATTGCCTTAAAAACTCCTTGAATATCCTATAAGGCACAGTATGCCTGGTCTGTGCCTTCACAAAGTAGTTGACTTGCATTTAGGCACGCTTATCTTTAAACACTAGCCCATTTAGCACAAGGAGGTGCTCACTCTACAAGGGGCACAGGATAAGACTGACAAAGGAACAGTGGATTCAAGTCTCCCATGCATGCTCTCTCTAGAACAGAGGTCAGTTGGCAAACTTTTCCTGAAAAGGGTCAGACAGAAAATATTTTAGGGTTTTGCAGGCCATTTAGTCTCTGTCGCAACTACTCCAACTCTGCCATTGTAGGGGGAAAGCAACCATATGTAAATGGATGCACATGGCAGCATTCCAATAAAACTTTATTTACAGAAACAGGCAGCTAGCAGGATTTGGCCCACGGGCTGTAGTTTGCAGACCCCTACTCTACAAATACACCCACTGCCTGGACAAGAGTCCAGCAGAGAACACAAACCATGTAAACTGTCATAATCCAGTGTAGTGAGAGCTATATAAACAATACACCATGAGAGTACCAAGGAGGGATAGTTGAGAGAGATGACTTTTACCCAGGAATTCAGGGAAGATATATTACAGGGGCAATGGGCCTGGAAGGAACAGCTGATATGATTTTCACAAACAACGCTATCACCACCAGTTGACATGTTAAGACTCTGAGGTCTAGAGAGGTTAAATGACTTAGCAGGGCAAATCACAGGCACTATTTTGATTGTTTTGTTTGTTTGTTTGTTTGTTTTGTTTTGTTTCTCTCTCTCTCTTTCTCTGTGTAGCTAAATTTGCAGAAGTTAAATATACAGATGATGCAACTTATTGTACCGAACATCTGTGTCCAGAGGTATGTAAGGTACCGAGGCATAGGGAGGACCATGTTCCTGACCTCAACAGAGGTCTTAGTTGTGGAAGAGACAGATAAGTGTCCACCAAAGACTCATAGTTCCCCTCTTATGGTATAGAGGTGTCTCTGGGGTGTGGCTGCCTAGCCAAGGACAAGAGTTCCCAGACTCCTTTGCATCTAAGTGGAACCTGTGACTGTCCTCATCAATGAAACTTCAGCGGAAGTACCATGAGCCCCTCACAAGCCAAGACGATTAAGAAGAATGTGTGTGTCTTCTCCGTGCATTCATCCTGGGTTTCCTGGCTGCAGGTATACGACTCCAAGGATCCAGAGGATGGCAGAGCCACAAGATAGAAGGAACCTGGGTTCCTGAACTCCTGCATGGAACGTACCCATCAATTAAGTGACTGGTAAATAAATTTCTATTGAGTTAAGCATCTAAAACTTGAGAGTTTTCACAATGATATACCACCTCACGCCGGCATTACTGCCACAAATCAAAAAAACTGGAAATAATAAATGTCGGACAGGCTGTGGGGAGATCGGAACTCTTATGCACTGCTGGTGGGAATGCAAAATGATAAAACCATTTTGGAAAATGATATGGTGTTTCCTTAGAAAGCTAGAAATAGAAATACCATATGATCCAGCAATCCCACTCCTAGGAATACATCCTGGAAAAATAAGAGCCATCACACGGATAGACATATGCACACCCATGTTCATTGCAGCATTGTTCACAATAGCAAAAAGATGGAAACAACCTAGATGCCCATCAACAGACAAATGGGTAAACAAACTATGGTACCTACACACAATGGAGTATTATGCAAAGACAAAGAACAATGATGAATCTGTGAAGCATCTCATAACATGGATGAAACTGGAGAACATTATGCTGAGTGAAATAAGTCAATCACAAAAAGACAAATATTGTATGAGACCTCTACTGTAAAACCTCATGAAAAAGTTTACATACAAAAAGAAACAATCTTTGTTGGTTATGAGGGATGGGAGGGGTGGGGGGGAATACTAAATAGACAATAGATATGTGGTAACTTTGGTGAAGGGTAAGATAGTACACAATACTGGGGAAGCCAGCCCAATTTGTACAAGGAAACGTCATGGAAGCTCCATAGACTCCAAACTCCCTGAGGGACTGAATTGCTGGGCTGAGGGCTGTGGGGACCGTGGTCTCAGGGAACATCTAGCTCAATTGGCATAACATAGTTTATAAAGAAAATGTTCTACATTCTACCTTGGTGAGTAGTGTCTGGGGTCTTAAAAGCCTGGAGCAACCATCTCAGACACTCCACTGGTCTCACCCCTTCAGGAGCAAGGGAGAATGAAGAGAACAGGATACAAGGAAAAGATTAGTCCAAAGGATTAATGGACCACAACTACCACGACCTTCACCATACTGAGTCCAGTACAACTGGATGGTGCCCGGCTACCCCCACTAACTACACTGACCGGGATCACAACAGAGGGTCCCGGACAGAGCTGGAGAAAGATATAGAGCAAAATTCTAACTCACAAAAAAAGACTAGACTTACTGGCCTGACAGAGACTGGAGTAACACTGAGAGTATGGCCCCCAGACATACTTTTAGCTCAGTAATGGAGTCACTCCAAAGGTTCACCCAGGAAAACTGGTAATAGGGAACCCGAGGTTGAGAAGGGACAGTGTTGACACGTCGTGGGGTTGTTAACTATTGTCATAAAACAATATGTGTACTAACTGTTTAATGAGAAACTATTTGTTCGGTAAACCTTCATCTAAAGTACAACAAAAAATTAAAAAAAATAAAACTCGAGGCTTGCTTTTATCATGGCAGCTAGCATTACCTTAACTGGTACAATAGTGCAGCAAAGAACACAAACCATGTAAATCATCATAACCCAGTTAGTTGTTGTTGTTAGTTGCCATCAAGTTGGCTTCAACTCATGACGCTTACGAATAACCGAGCTAAACGTTGCCCAGAGCTGCATTGTTATGTTTGAGTCCACTGTTGCGGCTATTGTGTAGTGTCTTCCAACTTAGGGGGCTCATCTTCCAGCTCTGTATCAGAATAGAATATCACAATATTCTACTGTGATCCACAGGATTTTTGGAAGTAGATTTCTAGACCTTTCTTCCTGGTCTATCTTAATCCGGAAGCTCCACTGAAACTGGTCCACCATGGGTGATCTTGCTGGTATTTGAAATGCCCGTGGCATAGTTTCCAGTATCATAGCAACACACAAACCACCATAGTAGACAAACTGACAGATGGATAGTGGAATCCAGGGTAGTGAGAGCTATATAAACAACATGCCATGAGTGTACCAAAAATGGCAAGATGGGAGAGACAACTTTTACCCAGGAATTCAGAGAAGACACATCATAGAGGCAGTGAGCCTGATAGAAACAGCTTATTTGACTTTCACCAACAACCTTATCATCACCATTTGACATATTAAGACTCTGAGGTCCAGACAGGTTAAATGACTTGGGCAAAGTCACCCCACTGACCACTAGTAGAGCTAGGACTCCTGATTCAATTCCAGTTCTCTCTCCCTGCATGATGCTGTCTCAACTCTCTTTTTGGAGAAGCACAAACCCATAATCTAAGAACTGAGAAGGCTGACCAGCATAGGGTTTAACCAGAAGCTACTTCCCTTGTTACTCTCTATCAGACCACTAGCGCCCCACTCCCAGAAGCAATCCTGCTCATGGACTCATGAATAAGTCAACTTCTTCCCTTCCTCAAGGGCCAAGCAGATAAGAACATGTAACCTTAGGCAGCATGGGTGGCTCAGTGGTAGAATTCTTACCTCCGCAGGGGAGATTCAAGTTTGATTCTTGGCCAATGCGCCTCAGGCACAGCAGCAACAACACATCTGTCAGTGATGATTTGCATATTGCTATGATGCTAACAGATCTCAGCGGAGCTTCCAGAAGAAGATAAACAAAGACAAACTGGAAAGAAAGCCTGGTGATCTACTCCCAAAAATCAACCAATAAAAACTGTATGGGTCACAATGGAAGACTGTTCAATCCACAACCAATCATGAGGATGGCACAGGACTGGGCAGCGTTTGGTTGTATTGGGCACAGGACCGCTGGCAGCTAACAACATCTAACAACAGCCTTAGGAAGAATGAGGGTCTTGTCCACAGGGCAAAGGTCCTCGCTGCAGCAAAGCCTCTGTGCCCACCACAGATGCAGCCGACCCTCTCCCCACCAGAGAGCAACTTGGCCGCGTGGGTGCCAAAAGACAGACCAGAAAATGGAGCATGGTGGGAAGGAGGCAGAGGGAAGACCTTAACTGTTTCTATTTTTCACTTTGAAAAGAGACATTTTTGAAACATTAAGTAGGAGGATTTTAATACACCTGCACACGCCAAAAAGACAGTATCTTTAATGCAGCTCTTCCCTGCACGCGCCAACATCCTTCCTGACAAGATATATGGCCCGCACTTTGCCTGGCTTTTTCTTTCCCCTGCGCATCTCCAAAGCAGATTTCTTCTTCTTTTTTCCTTTTGAAATAACCAGCTCTTGGCTCAGGGGGCTACGAACCACAAGATGAATATGTAACACTCCCCACAGCACACCACAACACTCAGCTCGCAAGAGCACACTGCTTCTGCCTATTTGAATTATTCGAAAACAAACCCACCTCCTTGCACTCAGGCAAGCACAGGGCTTCAGATGTTTTGCAACCTTGCATCAGACAAAAACTGAATGTAAACCCACCAGTCCGTTTTAAAGAGCAGCAGAATTTCAGCCAGAGAAGACTGAATTGGGACGGGCAGCTTTAAAAATGTATTGACTGTTTAAATTCTCCCTACTCCACCTGCCCTTAAACAAACTACACGCTATTTGTATCTAGATACCCAAAACAGTCTGACTGAATAATCTTAGAACTAGCTGGAATGCTGATGGAGGGTCACAAAGGTATGACCTTTCTGGCCATAAGTATCAAACACCTTTAAAATCTATATTCTCTTTGACCTAGTAAGCCCATTTCTGTGAATGTATCCTAGTTTGCATATCCATATTTTCTGATCGTTTTCATTAAACAAATATTACTTGTACTACAAAAAAGTAATAAAATAAAAATAACTAAGTGTAGTGAACCTAAGACGTTTTTGATCACCATGAGGCCCACTACCTGGTATAGCTGAATTTCTCACTAAGCTGTCACCTGCTGCAGCATTAGGAGCACAGCCACCTGAACGGAAATGCCCCATTCAAAGTATGCTGCTAACTAACGTTCAACACCCTAGCCTGGCTCTGGGTATCCAAGACCCCTTGCACATGACACTTCTATGACTTTATAACATAAATATATATGTATTGTTGATGGGTGGCATTGAGTCAATTCCAACTCATAGAGTCCCCATGTGACAGAGGTCATATAGGGTCACTATGAGTTGAAATCAACTCAAGGGCACACAACTATATATATATTGACATTTACATAAATATATATATAAATGCAGGCATAATAATTGGAAAACAGGCAGAGAGGGAAACAGGAGCCACAGAGAGAGGGGTCTATGGTGGGCTTTTTTTTTAAGCAGGAGCAGCAGAGAGAACAAAGAATAACCTTCAGTCGACAGGCCATTTGATGGATGCCCTGGTCATTGGAGAAAGGCCCGGAGTACCCTGGATTTTGGGAAGTCAGCCAGGAACCAGCCAGCAAGGGGAACCCTTCAGACCAGTGACTCAGACTCGGGGCTCGCCTCGGCAAAGGCTGGGTGTGTGGCATTAAAGAAAGGTTGCAAGATTCATCTGTTTAATCAGCAAGCTCCCGGATGATGCTTGGAGTTTGATGTGGATCATTCCAGCCTCTCTCCAATCGATCAACAAGTATTGATTGAGTGCCTACTATTTGCCGGGCTTGAACGCTAGGCATTTTGGGAGATGCAGAATGAGTAGAGAACTAGGTCTCTGTCCTCTTCAATTAGCACCACAAGCCCACAAAAGCAAAGTGGGAACTGCCTGAGTGTGCCAATGGGAACTACAGAAATGCAGAGGACAGGGCACTCTGAGATCCAGGAGGCAGGGGGACTTCAGACAAGAGGTAGGATCTGAGCTGGAGTTAGGGGTGCAGGAAATATGACTGGCTGAAGAAATACGCATACGTATTTGAGCAATGCTAGCACCGGTAACAATGATCTCTGAAATATCAGTGCCTTACATAATAGTTTATTTCTTGCTTATATAAAGACCATCTGGCAGCAGGGGTAGGGGTGGGACTCTTCTCCATACGGCCGTTCAGGGTCCCAAGTGCCAGTGGTTCCACTAACTTCAACCCATGCCTTTCAGGCCATCAGGGCCTCAACATCAAGCTAGCAAACAGGAAGACATGGGCAAGGATCACATGGAGGCTTACCTAGCTCAGGCTTGCAAGTGACCCACATCACTTCTGCCACATCTCATTGGCCTATTGTCTGCCCATTGCCCCACGTAGATGAAAAGGTGATGGAATGACAGTCCCTGGCAGGTCAGCCACTTTCCAGCAGCAGCTCTCTGAAAGGGGAGCCCAAAGCTTTGGCAGAAAGCAGCTACAGGAAGCAAGGTCCAGAGGTGGAATTGGCCTGGTGGTGTGTTATGAATTGAATTGTGTTCCCCAAGATATATGTTGTACTCCTAACCCCTGTACTAGTGGATGTGATCCTGTTTGGAAATGGGGTTTTCTTTGTTATGTTAATTAGATCATACCCGAGAAGAATGGGTTCTCAATCTAATCATTTCTGAGTTCTAAAAATAGCAGATTAGACCCAGAGACGCACCCACACGGGGGAAGGCAGAGGCCATGAGAGGATCATTCACAAGCCAAGGGATGCCTGAGGCTACCCACAAGGAAGGAATCAACACAGCCAAGACCCTGATTTGGACTTTTAGCCTCCAGAACAATGAGAACTGTTCTTTAAAGCCAACTACTTGTGGTATTTGTGTCTCAGCAGTACTAAGTGACTAAGACACAGTGTGTGAGGCTGCAAAGAGATGGTCACATGGGGTGGGAGGGTGGGGGGATGGAGTCCGACATAGGCTGGTGAGACTCAGTCCAGAGAGGTGGGAGAGCCTCTAATCAAGGTGCTTTAAGATAATGAGGGCAGTGATGACAACCGTAAGCCTATTAAGTCCAATCCTGGCCAGGGCTGACTTCATTGGCCAACGCTGTAGTGGTGTTTGGGATTTGAATGACTTCCAGTAGGACCTGCACTCCCCTGATGCCACAGTAATCACCTCTCATGGTGTCTCAAACAGGCCCCAACACTCACTTGTGTTACATGTAACCCCCTCCTTAAATATAACTTGGATCTTAGAGAATGTTCGCATTTCTGATATAAATCAAAGAAAGGCCAAGAGGAGCTCAACTGGAACAGAGGGAACTAGGGGTGCTTAGCTACCCTATGAGCACCTCATGAGTGGTTTCTCTGGAAGATCCAGAGCACCCTATCCCTAAGACTGTAGAGGGATTTAAGTCCCACCCCACCCCAAGGTAAGGGAGGTGATGAGGTGCTCTACTACAACAATATAAGTTCGTATGTTTATGTCATTTGTTAATCATGGCACCACAGACGGTGGCATTAGACAAGTGACCCCATGATCTCTAAAGCCTTTTTCAGCTGCAACATTCTGTGATTGTGAGCTGTTTCTACACAGGAAGCCCCTATATATGTTAATAAGATCCTAGAAGTTTTAGAATTCAAAAATAGAAATCAAAATAGGGGAAAAGGAAAAGAGCTTTAGAGATTGTTGAAACAACATTTCCAAATGTATTTGTGGAACATTAGTTCTGTAGACTCTTAATAGGACGTGTGTGTGCGCGCGCGCACACTTGTGCATATGCGTGTGTGTGTGTATACGGTAGTAACCACTACATAGTTTTTCATGCATTGGTTCATTTAATCCTCCGAGAAAACCTATTATCATCATCATTCCCATTTTATAGATGAGGAAACTGATGTTTAGAGAGATTGAGCACCTGCCCAGTGTTAGAGTTTGTAAGTAGAGGGGAAAGATGTAAACCCAGGTGTGTCTGACTCTAGAATCTGGGCTTTCAGCCACTACACTCTGCCGCTGTTGGGTCATGTCCCTTTGGGAATCACTGGATTAAACAAAGTGAAACTGGTCTGTTTACTGCAATACTTCTCCAAGCCCTGAGGATCACAAGGTACGTGGGAGTGTATGGTGGCCAGGAGTACAGACTCTGGGGCAGCACTGTCTGGCTTGAACATCAGCTTGGTCCCTTCCTGGCTCTGTGACCTTGGGCATATCACTTAACCTCTCTGAACCTCATCCGTGAAACAGGGAAAACAACAGCACCTGCTTCACAGGGTTGCCTGCAAGGATTAAATATGTTAACAGTGCTTGGCATAAACCAAGTGCTATTGAAGCGTCAGCTCGTAGAGTGGGCAGCACTGTCAATTAAATTGATCCTGGATCCAGGTTTCCATGGAGCATCTCTCAGGGGTAGTGGCATGATCTGGACCATCCTTCCCACTTAATAGTAGGTCACTGAGGCTAAGAAGTGATAGGCCTGGCTCAGGGCCACATGGGCTGCTAGTGCCAGAGCTGGAGCTAGAAGTCCAGCCCCCAGACTCTCGGCTCAGTGCCTCGCCCATAAATCCACCTGCCTCTCTCCAGAAGGTTTGGACTTTTTCTGCAAATCGAGTTACAGAATTGTTACCAAATGGCTGCTCACACGAGGACAAGGCTTCCAGCTCCAGCTTGTTTTGGTTCATTTGTTTTTTGTTTTTGCTGTTTGTCCTTTATGCATCCACCCAGTGCCCAATACAGGCACTCGTTCTCACTCAGGACAAAAGAGACCCAGAGTGAAGTCTTCTGCAGCCACACCGCCTCCCTAGAGGGCGGCCTCTCTGACAGCCCACTGCTTCACCTTTGAGCCGCCTCGGGCAAAATGACACCATGACACCGTCCACCAAGAGCGCTGGACTCCTGCAGCCAACTGCGCAGACAGCCTGTCAGCAGAGCAGCCACCTCCATCCTCCACACTGTCCAGGGGGCCCTGGGAGCAGGCTGCTCACCCACTGAAAGCGGGGAGAAGGAGGAAGAAGCAAAGTAATCCCTCTTGGGCTCTCTGAGTGAAGCATTTAGAAAATAGGACTAACGGTGGCAAAGACTATAAATTAAAAGTGAAATCAGTCAGAGATGGGGATGGAAGTCGTTCTTCAATTTGTATGATTTCTCTGTGATGCTCTGTGCATCTTACTTCTCTGGTCTGTGCAGTGATCGTGACAGTGGTGTAAGTGTGTGTGAGTGTGTGTGTGAAGGAGCATTTGTGTGAATGTACGTGTGAGTGTGTGTGTCAGCATGTGCATTGCATGAGTGAGCAGGTGTATGTTTATCAGTGTGTGCATTGTTGAGGGAGCGTGTGTGAATGTACGTGCATATGAATGAGAGTGTGTGTACACGTATGTGTGCGAGCACGTATGTGTGCGAGCATGTGTGTGAGTGCATGTATGAGTTTGTGTGCCTGCGTGTGAGCATATCAGTGTGTGCATCGTGTGAGTGAGCATTGTGTGAATGTGTGTGAGCATGTGTGTGATTGTGTGCATTGTATGCTTTTGTGTATGTGTGTGTATCAGTGTGTGCCTTGTGTGAGTGAGCATGTGTGTGCATGTGCGTGAGTGTGTACAATTGTGAGTAAGCATGTATGCGTATGAGTCTGTGTGTGTATAGGAATGTGTGAGTGTGTGTGCATGTGTGTCTAGAAGGAGAGATAAAGAGACAGAGAGTAAGTTAGAAGTTAGAGTGAAAGAGAGCTGAGGCAGAAACCTCTGAGCTTCAGGGCCCCACTCAGTGGTTCTTCCTCAGGCAAAAGCATTTTATCTGCTCTCAGTGGTTTGGTTGTGCCTGTTTGTCTGAAAGGTCTGACCTGAGTACCCAACCTGCCATCCTTTTCTGATCTGGCTCTACGTGTTGTTTTTGTTGTTGTTAGCTGCTGTTGAGTTGACTCCAACTTATAGTGACCCTATGTGGAGCTCATAATTGCTGGTACAGTGTCTTCTTTTTTGTGCCGTGAACCTTCAATCCTAGGGTATCAGTTACCATGTACTCCTTATCAGGGGCTGAATACCTGAGCACTTCCCTGTACCCAAATGTCCCTGGGTGCAGCATTTCCTCTTAAAGGGACGATTTCATGGGTTCACTGTCCACTCACTGGCCCCATGAATTGTCAGCAGGCATTGACCCAGTTAAGGGCTCCGAGTTAATCCACTTCACAGATAGAGTGTGTGAGGTCTCCACAGCCTCTCTTGCCCACCTCCAGGGGAATAGACCCATGACAGGGGTCTGTGAGCTGCTCGGAAAGAAATCTCTCGAGATCTCAAGTCGGCCAACCAAATCATCCCAGCCCACTGACAATTCAGCCCCTACATGGGCTCCTCCATATATACAGATGAATTCAATTAATTAAGCCCTTGCTGGGATCTTTGTCTTGAATCCAAATAGTTTTTTTGTTTTATTTTTACTAAACAAAAAAAGACACTAAATGTGTACATCTGAGTTATTGTTTTCAATATAGTCAGGGGTTTTTGACTGATTTTAAGTAGTTTTACCATTATCCCTCTTTTTGTTATTTTATGCTATACGTAGATTCAAATAGTCTATCCATAACATAGGGATGAGAAAGAAGAAACAATAGTAAGAACCCCTCTGCTTGCCCAGTGCAACTCAGTATATCTGTTAAGTCCCAACATTATTCATCCCTCCCAAGAGATGTCTTAGGTCAGCAGCATCAATTGTGCAGGTGGTCACCACTGAAACAGCCCAGGATCAATCATTTACCCAAGAAACCTTTACTGAGAACTTACTATATGTCATATCCATCTGTCAGTTTATCATACTGCAGTGGTTTGCATGTTAGCTGAAAGCTATGCCACTGGGATTTCAAATACCAGTAGGGTCACCCATGATGGACAAGTTTCAGGGGAGCTTCCAGACTAAGGCAGACTAGGATGAAAGGCTTGGTGATCTACTTTCAAAACTCCACCAAGGAAAACCCTATAGATCACTACAGAATATTGTCTGATAGAGTGCTAGAAGATAAACCCCCTGGGTTGGAAGGCACTCAAAATACACAGTGGCCACAACAATGAACCTGGACATACCAAAGATCATGAAGACGGGGCAAGACCAGGCAAAGTTTTGTCCTTTTGTCTCCACGAGTCAGAGCTGACTCCATGGCAACTAACACCAACCATATTGACAGCTTTGAGGCCAGGAGCCACACCGTATTCACCTAGCTTGGTGCCCAGTGCATAGGGTATGCTCAGGAAACATCAAAGAATGAATGAATTATTCAGAGCTTTGCCTTTGTCAGGGAGCTCGAGAAAGTGGGTGCTTTTGGTACTCGTGTAAAAGGGAGTGCTGGGACGCAGCAGTATTGTCTCTGTGAAGACGGTTTTTAGGGAGTGGTGGTTACAGGTATGAAGGTATTTTTAAAAGCCTATTTAGCCAGAGCCTGTTTGTGTACTGGGGTGTGAAACGCTATGAATGTATTATCAGCAAGGTCTTAGATGGGTTTGTGTGATTTGTTTTGGCCAGATACACGCTCCTTCTTCACACGTTCCCTGGGGGCGGAGGGACCAACAGGAACACCTGCTTCTCTAATGGTCCCCACATCCCCCCTTAATTAATGCAAGAGATATTCTGGTCTTTAAAGGAACCGTGTTATCTTGCTTTAACGGTGCACTATCCGAAACAGTAGCCACGAGCCACATGTGCCTATTTCGCACTGGAAATGTGGCTGGTCCGAATTAAGATGTGCTGGGATTGCAAAATAATCACCAGGTTTTGAAGACTTGGTATGGACAAAAGAATATAAAATACTTCTTTAGTTATTTTTGTGTTGGTTACATGTAAAATGCAATATTTTGGATATATTGGGTTAAATAAAATTTGATGTTATTATTATCATT
This sequence comes from Trichechus manatus latirostris, assembly GCF_000243295.1. Classification (NCBI taxonomy): domain Eukaryota; kingdom Metazoa; phylum Chordata; class Mammalia; order Sirenia; family Trichechidae; genus Trichechus; species Trichechus manatus. Next base: position 7,535,696 of record NW_004443999.1, read on the forward strand.
GTCTTTTTTACATGGCTAACAGAATGTTTAAAATTACATATGTATCCAATACTTATATTGGATAATGCTGTTCTAAAAGATGCCCTATGGGGTGGGAGCATCCCTAGAATGTTTATATGTCAGTTAGGTCTTGAAAAAATTATACAGTCTCAATAGATAAAGAGGAGGGTGGGAAGCCTGCATGAGGAAAATGCAGATACCTGAAGTCACAACGTATATTTCATCAAAGAGGATGGACCAGTTGACCACAAACCCACTCCGAGGTTTTCCTGTATTTGACCTTGTTCTTTGTGGGCTCAGCTGTCAGCTTCACTGCTATTTCAGTGAGTTGGTAAAGAAAGTACAATAATGACAGCTAACATTTCCTGAAACCTGCTATGTGCCAGGGGCTGTGTTAATCACTTCACATGCAATATTGCATCGATGAAGTAAGCACCATTTTACAAATGCGCCATGCAGGCAGATGGGTGCACAGAAGGATCATGGAAGTTATAGGAGGTAGGAAACAGTGGTGCCCCAGTTTCTGGTTGGGCAAGTAGGTGACTGCTGGGCCCACGCCCTGACCGGGGATGGCGGGAGGAGCCAGTTGACTCCCCAGCACCTGGCAGAATGCCTTATGTGTAAGCACATGCTCTTTAAACATTCATTGATTCACCACCTGAGCCTTCACTTTAATCATGCTCCCTTCCTTGTTCCCATCACCTCTTCCCAGGAAAATCCCTCCACTTTGGACACAGTATGGTCATTAAGGCCAGATAGCCTCAGGTTTGGAACCCAGCACTATTTACTACTTAGTGCCTGAGTAAATGAAAGGAAGTTGAGCCTCAATTTCCTCTCTTATAAAGTGGAGGGAACTCATACCCTCACAGGTCGTAATGGGGAGTAAATGACATGTTGAATGTAATGAAATTCGAGGCATACAGAAGGTGCTTAATAAATCTTAGCTAGTATCACTATCCCCATGTGTCTGTCAGTTTGTTGTACGGTGATAGCTTGAATGTTGCTATGATGCTGGAAGCTATGCCAGCAGTATTTTAAATACTATCAGGGGTACCCATGGTGGACAGGTTTCAGCTGAGCTTCCAGACTAAGACAAACTGGGAAGAAGGACCTGGCAGTCTACTGCTGAAAAAATTGGCCAGTGAAAACCTTATGAATAGCAGCGGAACATTGTCTGATATAGTGCTGGAAGATGAGCCCTTCAGGTTTGAAGGCACTCAAAATACAACTGGGGAAAAGCTTCCTCCTCAAAGTAGAGTCGACCTTAATGACGTGGATGGAGTAATGCTTTCAGAGCCATCATTTGCTGAGGTGGCATGAGTCAAAATGAGAAGAAACAGCTGCAAACATCCATTACATAATGCTTGGTAAAGTAGAGGATCCGCAAAGAAGAGGAAGACCCTCAATGAGATGGACTGACACAGTGGCTGCAACAATGTGCTCAAGCATAGTAAAGATGTGAGAATAGCACAGGACTGGGCAGTGTTTCGTTCTGTTGTACACGGGGTCGCTATGAGTGACCAACTCGATGGCACCTAACAACAACAGCAAATATCACTACTGGTCCTTTTCGTGTGGCTAACCTCAGATGGATCTGTTTTCTGTATCTCACTGGTGGCGGAGGGGTGAGCAGGAGGCTGATGGTCTGGGGACTAGGGGTTAGAAGGGGTAAGCTCTGTTGTGAGATCCACACCCACCTCTAAACCAAACCAAATCCACTGCTGTCGAGTCAATTCCAACTCATAGAGACGCTATAGGACTAGAGTAGAACTGCCCCATAGGGTTTCCAAGACTGTAAATCTTTATGGAAGCTGACTGCCACATCTTTCTACCGCAGAGCAGCTGGTGGGTTCAAACAACTGATCTTTATTTTGGTTAGCAGCCAAGTGCTTAACCACTGCACCACCAGGGCTCCTCTACACCCAACTCTACCTCCTTACTCTACCTGTAAGCTCCTCGGGATCTGAAAAGGGCCAGGCTCTTTTGGTCTAGAAAAAATATTTTTAAAAATTCTTAAGCAATTGCTTTCTATAAATATTTTGAAGACCTTTATTTTTTTCTTTTGGGTTTCTCTGTATAATTGACAAGCCTGGGCACCTGCCCTTTGGAAGCTTGCAATCTATGTCACATGAGCAAATAGCAAACGAAGAGCAGAAGCCACATCAACATTAGAGTTTTCAAATGCGACTTTTCTATGGGTCTCTATTGACATGGTCGGATGGCAGACCGTGTGCCATAGGCACCAGGAAAGCTACTGAGGACATTTTCTTCCAGTGGAGGTGGAGGGCAGCACACTGGGGTGGGGTACAGCCTGGGGCTCAGGAGAAATGGATTTCAGTTCCATCTCGGGCACTCAGGTGGGGTGTGGCTTTAGGCACGTCCCTTTTCCTCTCTGGGTCTCAGTGTCCTCATCTATCTAACAAGAGGACTGGATCTTATGATCTCCACTCCAGAGACCCTTGTTAGGGAATCTGGGAGGCAGGGACTGTATCCACCTTGCTTGTAGCCCAGTGCCCAGCACAGTGTCTGACATACGGTGTTGTTGTTAGTTGCCATTGAGTCAGCCAGACATTGGCTTTGAAACAAAGTGGATTTCCTTGATGAGGTTGTTGTTATTGTTAGGTGCCACTGAGTCCGTTTCAACTCATAGTGACCCCACGAGACAGAGTAGATCTGCCCTTTCTGGGAGCAGATCACCAGGTCTTTCTCCCATAGAGGCAAAAAGTTAGCAGCCCAGCACTTAACCATTTGCACCATCAGGGCTCCTCCCCAGATGAACCAAACCAAAACCAAACCCATTGCCAACCTTTTGGTCAGCAGCCAAGCTCTTAACCACTACACCACCAGGGCTCCCTGATGAAGAGGGAGGATTATTTGGGATGTAGCCAGGCCATCTGGGATCCCCCAAAACCCAGTCCTGCCTTTCCTCCATGGCAACCTCTAATAACTGACAACATTGAACTTGCTGGCCAACCTCTGAAGGACAGACGTGAGTGGGGCTCCCTGACTTCTGGTGGGGTCCAGAATGCAGGCAGCAGCCCCATGAAGGCCAAGAAGCGGTGGTCAACTCCCAGAACTGAGGCCCAGTGCCCTCCCAGGAAATCACTTGGATCCGGAAACGTGAAGCCACTTCCCTGAGGTCACATAGGTGAACAAGAGTTGGAACCCAGGTCATCTGATGCCCAGCCTTGGGCTCTTTCCGCAGCCCTACTCTGAGGGACAGAGTCCAGAACTGGCAGCCAGAGAAAGGATGGGGTGTTGTTCCTCACACTGAAAACATCTTTTTATGAAGAGATGTGGAGATGAGCCTTCCCCCTCACTTTGCAACACAGAGGGTTTTGTCACTGCACCATATGCTATGAGGCCAAGTATAGATTTTTGTGACAAAATTAACACAGCTATTAGAGACTGTGAAGGAAACAATAAAAAAGCAGAGTTAGAGGCCAAGGAGCAAAAGTGTCCTCCTCCGCTTGGGAGGACTTCCACACCTGTCCAAGCTGGAGGAAGCTGTGACATCTTGGGGCTCATTTTCTCATGCCATGCTCCCAGATAGACACGACCGGGGAAAGAGAGAGGACTAGGTAGATACTGAAGATAGAATAACGATGAAGAAGGAGGAGGAGGAAGAGGAGGAGATAACGATGATAGCAAGCACTTCTATAGTGCTCACAATGTACCAGGCAGAGTCCCTGGATGGTGTAAACGGTTCATGCACTAGGCTGCTAACTGAAAGATTGGAGGTTCGAGGCACCTTGGAAGAAAGTCTTGGCAATCTACTTCTGAAGAATCAGCCATTAAAAACTCTGTGGAGCACAGTTCTACTCTGACACACATGAGGTTATACTCAATGGCAACTGCTTTTTATATGCTAGGCACTCTCTACCCTCCACAGCCCTTTGAAGTAGCTACTACTATTATCCCCATTTTACAGATATGGAAACTGAGGCACAGAGAAGTTAAGTAACAATAGAAAAATAAATCAGATCCCCAGCTTGGAAAAAAAGTGGGGGCTTCGTCATTCACTTTTGCCTCCCTGTCCCTCCTCAGTGGTGCTTGACTCCTGCACATAAGCATGCTCTCCTCCCTAGACTCTGGGCGGCCCTATTCTTCTGGTGTGAGTGGTGACCCCACCCCGCAGCACCAGCAGACCAGTTCTCTTGCCGCTTGGGCATGGCAGCCCCACCCCCTCAGCTTTGGGCAGTGGTGCTATCCCCCAGCACTTGTGAACGGCAGCCCAACACTATGGTACAAAGTCTGTGAAGATGTGACTCTTAACCATGGGAGGCAGTGACTCTTCCCTTTGAAACCAATGCAGCCCTGCTTCCCATGCTCCTTCCAACAGTCTTGCTGATCTCTAAGCTTCTCCAAAGCTGGTCCTTTTCTTTTCTTGGAGGACAACAGATGTAGCTCCTTTTGGTCTGTTTCCTGACTGTAGAATTCCGAGAGGCAGACAGCATTCTTTCCTTTCCTTCTTTCTCTATCCCCTTCAGTCTCAGCTGATGGGTATTCTGCTATGGTAGTTGGTTAGATCCATCAGGCTCAGGCTTAATCTCTTTAACAAAAGATTGTGTAGCCATGCCCTTGGTTGAACACTCTAGGACATGTGTCTTTAGTTTGTACTACAGAATTTCCCAAATCTTTAACTTCTGTTTTCATTTTGCACAGTTCATTTTTAAATCCATCTCTTTCCTCTCACATTTTGTCATAAGTGACAAGGATAAACCACACAGCCCCTTTAAGATCTTGCTTAGAAGTCTCCTCAGCTAAATAACCAAGTTCATCACTTACAAGTTCTACCTTCCACCAAACATTTAAACATAATTCAGACAAGTTCTTTGCCACTGCATAAAAAGTCTTGCCCTTCCTCCATTATCCAATCACATGTTCATCATTTCCTTTTAAAGCCTCTCCAGAAGTATGTTTAATGTCCACATTTCTAGCAACATTCTGGCATTCGTGCCATACGTATTCTCTAAAACGACAGAGACTTTCTCTACAGCTCTCATCACTTCCTTTTGAGCAGTCACCAGAATTGCCTTTTACATCTAATTCTACCAACGGTCTCTTCAAGTTAATCTAGACTTTTACTATTAGGCACATTAAAACTCTTCCAGCCTCTACCCATTACCCAATTCCAAAACCACTTCCACATTTTAGGTATTTGTCAGAGCAGCACCCCACTCTTCCGGTACCAAATGTCTTAGGCTGGGTTCTCTAGAGAAGCGAAACCAGGGAAGCGAATACATTCTGGGTGAGCCCATGTCCTCCCACAGCAATGGTTACTGCTTACTTCTGGTGTTCTCTCCATCCCCCAACACCTTCCTGACCTCCAGACTCACATTTTCCATCATCTATTACTAGACTTCCCCAAGGAGATGTCCTGCAAGTCTATCAACCTCAATGAGATTAATTACAGCTCCTACCCCTCATGACCTTAGTCTAATCCAGCTTCTCAAATTAACTGTTTACCCCTACAAAGTCCACAAAAAGAATAGGAGCCAGGACAGGGAAGTTTGATAGAGAAGACAATGGCCAGGGCAGTGGTCCTCGGCCCCGGCAGGATATTAGAATCATCCAGCCTCAGCTCCAAACGTTCTGAATTAATTGCTCTGGGATGGGACCCAGCATCTGCATTTAAAAAAAAAAAAAAATGCCCAGGCAATCTGAATGTGCAACTGGAACAACAATCCACTGATTTAAAGCGTCGTGTGCTTCGTGGGGGAAGGAGCCGTAGGGGGACACGCTCAGGTAAGAGGACAAAGGAGCCTTGTGCGGAAGGAATTCTAGGGCACAGGAAGCTGGGAACACTTTTCCCTGCCTGGTAGGTTTGCCACGTTCCTTAAGCCACTTCTAAATCTTTTCCCCTTCCAAGTCTTCCCCAGTAAATCCTATCTCCCTCCCAAGCTCCAAATAGCCTGCTAGAAAGGAAACAGGAGTAGAATAGACCAATTTCTCCCTGTTAAGAGAGCTCCATAAAAATTGTTTTATTGCTTTGTTTGGGGCTTGGATTTTTATAAGACCAGCAAAAAGGGGCATTAGTATTCCACACATCCGCAAAGATGACCTTTGGTATTCAAGGGAAAATAACATAAAACAGCAGATCATTCATATTAGGATTATGTCAGGTGACATTTTCCTGTCTAGCATTGTTTTCATAATTCAAACCATTAAACGGGAGCATTAGAAGGTCCCTTCAAGACTACCTGGTTCAACTCTCACCCCATGAGGAATCAGTAAGGAATCACACAAGGCGTATAGGCTTACCATCAGACCAACCTGAGTTTCAATTGCAGCTTGGTCACTTCATAGCTGAGCCATCTTGGGCATGTAACTGAAATTAAGTTCCCTCAGTTTACTTATCCATAAAATGGGAACAACACCCACCTCCACAATACCATAAAGTTGTTGTGAAGAATAAATAAGTCAAAGATAAATGTTAGTTCCCTTCACTTATTAGAATTTTGAATCTTGAATGTGATCTTAGAACCTCAAAAAATGACCACACACAAAAGCGTTTTAACACCGTCAGCTTCTGTCCCCAGCTCCTAGGATGTTCCCTGACATCAGCCTCATTTGTAGGCAGACTAAGGGGTCACCTAGGCAGAAGCCCCTTCCCCCACCCACGCCAAAATATCTCTTCCTAATAATTTTCTTCAGTGCCAGGAAGCCAGTCATTATTGATACGCCTTAACTAGAGAGCAGTAGAGTAAAATGGAAGGAGCCCCATACTGGGAGTCCAAAGAATAAACTCTGATCCTAGTTTTACAAATTTCTAGCTGTGTGGCATTTGTCACGCCAGTTAACCATTCTGAGTTTCAGTTTTCTCATCTAAAGGTGGGGATGCTAACACTTACTCTGCTAACCTAGACATTATGGAGTTGAAATAAAATCAGAAATAGTTTTGCCCCCCAGGGGATATTTGGCAATATCTGGAGACATTTTTTATAGTTACAACTAGAGGGTACCACTAGAATCTAGCAAGTGGAAGCCAGGGATGTTGCTAAACATCCTACAATGCACAGGATAGTCCCCCACCACAAAGAATTGTCCTACCCAAAATGCCAACAATGGTCCTGAGGTTGAGAAAGTGTTTTGTGACATTGCAAGACTACTCAGGGCTCAGGTGGCATTCCCAAACTGCAGACGCATATGAGAAGGTTCATCATGGTAATCTGGAGTTGTTGCTGCCTTAGTTCAGGTGGTTTCTCAGATCCTTTCCAACAGAACATAACAATGGGGATGGCACACACCGCAAGGTACCCTGCTTGGAGCAAGAGTGGAGAGCAGGGCGGGCTGCCCACTGAGGAGGGGCAGGTCTCCAGCCAGCCAGGTCTCTGGCCGTCCTCTGAGGAGGATACACCAAGAGAGACAGGGGGAAGCTAATCTAACATTTCCATTTAGATTTTTCAACAACACCTCAAACCCAACATGATAATACAAAATTTATGGTCATCCCAAACCTGCTCCTTCTACATGGTTCTCCATCTCAGAGAATGGTACCATCATCCATCCACATGATTTCTCAGGCCAGAAACCCAGGAGACATTCTTAACCCTTCCCTCTCGCCCAACCTTCTCATCTAATCCATGATCCAAATACAGCTGATTTTTCCTTAAAAATATCTATGGACTCCATGCATTCCCTCCACCACCCTAGTCCCAGCCAACACCATCTATTGCAGACACCACTGCAGTAGCCATATAACTGGCCCACCTTCCCCCAGTCTTGGCCTTCCATTGCCTTTTTCTGATATTCTTTCTCTTTCCCTCTTCTCCCCTCACCTGTCTCATCTCACACACACACACACACACACACATTAAAGCTGCTAAAAGCCCTACAAATCCTTTTGAGATAAAGAGAAAAATCCTTAATATAGTCTAGCCCCTGGCCTGACTCTCCAACCCCATTTCTTACCATCACTTCTCCCCCCAACCAATTCAGTGCTGGACAACCAACTGGGATTTCTTTCAGTTCCTTGAAACCACTGTGCCACAGGGCCTTTGCACATGCCTTACCTTATCTTAGACACTCGTCTACTCCATTCCCTTGATTAACTTCTACTCTTCCTATAGGTTTCAGCTCCCAGTGTCGAGTCAACTCTTCCTCAGAGAACTGTTCCCTAACCAAGCCTGCCCCCACTCTTGTATCCCTCTTGTGACCACATCACCTCTCCAAAGCACCTTCCATGCTGGTAGTTTTACATTTACTTATAAGAGTCTTAGATCGAAATTCATCTTCTCCCTAAAGAGAATGTTCCCTCTGATTTTTTGCTGGCCATTGTATTCACAACATAAATCACAGTGCCTGGCACATATGTAAATATAAATATTTGTTGAATGAATGAATACATAATGTCCCAAAAGGCAAATGTGGAGCCAATTCTAAAAAAAGAAAAACAACCACCTCAGATTCATTTTAATTCATTAAATAATTTTTTAATGTTTTCTGTGCCAAGACTGGCTTTTGGCTTGCTGAAATATCTTTATGTTAGGAAGTCTGAAATGCTCTCCCATTCCTCTGGGTGCACTAAGGGAAGCATGTCTGGTACAGAGAGATTATCAGAGAACCTGCCTTCCCCAGCACCAAATCCTGTTTCCTTGGCGGCTGCTGATGAATCTGCAGGTAGCTCTTCTCCCTGACTTAGGAACTCCTCCTTTTTCTCCTGGACCTTCCCAAGCTAGCTTCATGCCAGAAACAGTGCTCCACCTCCGCTATTGAGTATGACCTACAGAACCTACAGAGGTACTCATTTTGTGGGTGGTCTCCTGAAAATTAGGAGTCCCTGGGTGGTGCATATAGTTAACTCACTAGGCTGCTAACTGAAAGGTTGGAGGGTTGAGTCTACCCAGTGACACCTCAGAAGAAAGGTCTAGCAATCTGCAGAAATCAACCATTGAAAACCCTATGGAGCACAGTTCTACTCTGACATACATGGGGTCGCCATGAGTCGGAATCAACTCAATGGCAACTTGTTGATCTTCAAAATTATCTGGTCCGTCCTCTGCCTCCCTCGCTTGTGACATTGCTAAACAGCAATATGGCCGGGAACCAGGCTCTGCCCCTAAGGCCCAGATAAGGGCTGCAATCCCTCCATCTCCTGTGATGTGCACCCCTAGGCACCTCTCCAGGGATCTCTACACTCCATCCCGGGTGGCACTTCTCAGATATGGCAACTATGAGTAATATACTTTTCCAAAATATACCGTGCTTTTGCTTAAATGAGATTTAAGCCAACTCAAATGATGGAATGTGCTTCCCATCCACCCCCCGCCCCAAAGGTCCTCAATGTCACATCCAGCAAAAACAGGTTACCCTACTGTGGTATATTTGTATAAGCTCATATTTTGAACAAAAGCAGACAAAAGAGAGACTAAGGGGGCGGAGGGAGGAAAGGAGGAAGAAATGGAGGACGCAAGCAGAAAGAAGAAGGAGCTAGAAGACTCAAAGAGAAAGCAGAATGATGGAGGGAAAGAAAAGGTAGCTCGTTCAGGAGAATTTTTTTTTATTAAATTCCAACACAAGGAAGCTCTGTGTACGTGGGCTCCCCGTTTTCTCCTTCTGAAGCCCGAAGGCAAACCAAGATGCTGTGTCAATTACAGGAAAAATCAATGAAGATACTGTTCCAGAGTCCTTTTCACCATTCAGTGCGGATGGGATCCTTCACTTTCTAGCACTGATACATTTACTTTCCGCCTCTCTGGGGGCTGCTGACATATTGCTATCTCTGAAGAATCCGAGGCAAAATCACCTTTGTTTCTTACTGCAAGTGGTTTCTCTGTACAGCATGCTGGAGGAGGCACACATGACCTTTCTAGACTCCCAGGACTGAGGACAAGACCTCACTGGGCCTAGACGTGGACTTTGGTGCTGCCTCCACCAACCCAGCATTTCCCCCAAGTGCCCTCGGCCCCCAGAAGGCCTCCAGCCTCTAGGCTGAAGACGTCCTGTATTTTCAAGCCCCGCTTTCTCCACTCTACCTGTCCTGACTCTGATAAACTCATACCTGTTCCTGTATTGGTACCCTCCCAGCTCAATAGTGCTGTGGAGGGGGCTTCAAGAGAAATAAAACCTTATCCGGAGGCAATGACATTGATGAGGGAAGTCTGGATATTACAACAGATGAGGAACATACCCGGAGTAGGCCTTGTAGGTGAGCTATGAGGCCCCTGCAGGGCCAAAATTCCAAAATTACAGAGTCATGCGCTTGAGTAAAGTAACGCCCTCTCCTTTGGTCCCATTTTAGACAGCAAACATTTCACATCCTTCAAACGTCAAATCCCGAGTCCCTTTACTAGTTTCCTATTGCTGCTGTAACAAGTTACCCAAATGTAGTGGCTTAAAACAAGACAAATGCATTCTTTTACAGTTCTGGAGGACAGAAGTCTGAAATGGGTCAGCAGGGCTGTGCTCTTTCTGGAAGCTCTAGGAGAGGATTTGTTTCCTTGCCCTTTCTAGCTTCTAAAGGCTGTTTGCAAGCCTTAATTCATGGCCCTCTGTCTCCTTTTTCAAGGTCAGCAGCATAGCATTTTATAATCTCTGTATCTCTGCTTCTGTCTTCACGTCGCTTTTTCTGACTCTGCTTCCTTCGTCACATCTCCTTCTCTGCCTTTGACCCTCCTGCCTTCCTCTTATGAAGACCCTTGTGATTATATCGGGCCCACCCAGATAATCCAAGATAATCTTATCACCTCGACATCCTTAAATTAATCACATCTGCAAAGTCCCTTTTGCCATGTAAGGTAACAAATTCACAGGTTCCAGGGATTAGGACATGGACATTTTGGGGAGCCATTGTTCTGTCCACCACTCTCCTAAACTTTTTAGTATAATGATGCAACCAGATTTCTTCGCAAGTGAGTGACAGGGGAGATCACTGGGAGACTCAAGAGCGGGGTGAGAGGGGAGCAGTGGGCACTAAAGGAGGGTAAAGAGTCTCGTTGAAGAGGTTGAAGTGACACAGTACTGGTTCCAGTGACTTTTTCCTGGTTTTATAAGTAATGAAAAGGATTTTCAGCTAAAATAGTGCCATGAATTCTCTCTACTCCCAGACCAAATACAGGATGGTAGAGTGAAATATAATGGAGAAATTTTTTTTTTTTTAATTTTAGTTGATTTAAAATTAATTAAATAGGTAAGACAGATTAACTTACTAATAATATACCACCGTGACATAAAGATACAGAAATACTAAAAAATGGTTAAGAGGAGAGTTCCACTTCCAGTAATAGTGCTGCTGTAGCTTGTTTCAGACTAACCCTCTCACAAAGAACAATTGTAAATTCTGCAAGAAAAAAAATTTTTTTTTTTAATTTAAAGACGCAGGAGAAAATGCACCTGAGTAAAGTAATGTCAGACAAAATCCAGGCAGAAACTGGAAGAGTTACCTGCTGTATGATCATTCAAGAGTTAGGGCAAACTAAAGACACTGTAAGCATACAAACACTAATAGATTTACCAAAAATATTCCCTGATGTCTTAAAACCAAACAGTAGTTTAGCTTAATGTCATGGATTGAATTGTGTGCCCCAAAAATATGTGTCAATTTGGCTAGGCCATGATTCCCAGTATTATGTAGTTGTCCTCCATTTTGTGACTGATGTAATTTTCCTAAATGTTGTAAATCCTAATCTCTGCCTGTTGTTAATGAGGCAGGACTGGGTTATGCTGAAGAGGATTAGAGTGGGAGGTAACACCCTTTCTCAGATCACATCCCTGATTTAATGTAAAGGGAGTTTCCCTGGGGTGTGGCCTGCACTACCTTTTATCTTACAAGAGATAAAAGGAAAGGGAAGCAAGCAGAGAGTTGGGGACCTCATACCACCAAGAAAGCAGCACCAGGAGCAGAGCACATCCTTTGGACCTGGGATTCCTGCAAGGAGAAGCTCTTAGTCCAGGCGAAGATTGATGACAAGGACCTTCCTCCAAAGCTGGCAGAGAAAGCTTTCCCCTGGAGCTGACACCCTGAACTTGGACTTCTAGTCTACTAGACTGTGAAAGAATAAGCTTTCGTTTGTTAACGCCATCTGTTACAGCAGCACTAGATGACTAAGACCCTTAACTAGTAAAAAACGTCTGCCTTGATCATTATTCTCTTTTAAGAACTATCTATATGGGATCAAATTGACAACAGCAACTGAAAAGATTCAATAGGAACCTTAGGGGGCAGTGAATTTATGTTAATGAGAGAGGAACAGCTCAGAAAAGGAGGGTGAGAATGGTTGCACAACTCAAAGAATGTAATCAATGTCACTAATTGGTACATGTAGAAACTGTTGAATTGTTATCTTTTTTGCTGTGCATATTCTCAACGACAACAATAAAATAAAATCTTTTTTTAAATCATCTATCTGAGACCAAACTGTCAACAATTACTCTAAAGCAAAGATGGAAGGATAAAGGGACAGGGAAACTAGATTACTGGAAGCAAAATATCCAGAAGGAAATTGAGAATGTTAACACACTGTGGAAAATGTAACCAATGTCTCTGAACAATTTGTATAGTAATTGTTAAATGGGAACTGAATTTGCTGTGTAAACTTTCACCAAAAACACAATAAAATATTATTTAAAGAAAAAACTAACAGATCTTTTTTTTTTTAACCACCCATACTTCATCTCTGAATGAATACTGAAGGATACGCTTCAGCAAAAAGAAAAGTAAAACTAGAGACAGGGTGTGAGCTATCCAATGAACCCAGAAACTGTTAAACATATTGACAACTTTCATTAACTAATGCCTATAGTCAGTCAAAATGGGCCCTGGTCATGCAGTGGTTAAGCACACATCTGCTAACCAAAAGGTCAGCAATTCGAACAAGGGCTTAGAACCAGCTAACCACGCCACTCTGAATGTGTGTCTTTCTCCACAACCTTGCTAATAATCATGTTCTGATGCAGGAGATTGAATTATTGGTAGGACTGTAGAGAACAACACAAATTCAAAGTGGCGAGATTGACAGCCATCTTTGAACAGGGCCCTGCTGCCTGTCTCCTAAAACCAAAAACGCACTGCTATCGAGTGGATTCTGACTCATAGCAACCCTATAGGACACAATAGAAGTGCCCCATAGGGTTTCCAAGGCTGTAATTTTTATGGAAGCTGACTGTCACATCTTTCTCCCTCAGAGCGGCTGGTGGGTTCTAACCGCCAACTTTTTGGCTAGCAGATGAGCACATTAATCACTGCACCACCATGTCTCCTTACCTGTTTCCTACTTAGGTCAAAACCCCAGGCGTGGGATTTGGTTGCTTTGCAACACATATGTTGCCCTTGTTTCCCTCGGCCACGACTAAACTGTTTGAAGCAGGTTCGAAGCCCCGCCTTGTTTCCATCGGCCATGACTGAACCCTTTGGAACATATTCAAAGCCCTGGTTCGAACTCACCACCTGCTCTGCAGGAGAAAGATGTAGTCGTCTGCTTCCATAAAGACAAAGCCTTGGAAACACTGTGGGGCGCTTCTACTCTGTCCTGTAGGGTCACTATGAATTGGAATCCACTCAACTGGGCAATGAGTTTAGCTTTTGTTTTTTTATACTCACTCAGAAAGACATTTCATATTGTATTTTAAAAGATAAAATAATATAAGCAATGTAATGAATGTGCATTATTGAAAATATACAGAATATAGAAAATTACAGAGAAAATATAAACACCACAATCCAGCACTCAGAGGTTACACTACTGTTTCCACTGACTTAGCATCCATGACTGAGACCCTATGCCAGTGCATATTCTCCCAAAAATATTTTTTATGACATACATAATTACATTGGATGGATGTTCCATAATGTATATAACCTGCCTGCTTTTTGATTTATCCCTGTATTTTACTTTTTCAATAATGTTGTGGTAGAGACCCTTGTGCATACATTTTTATGAGTCACTGATTATTTTGCTGGGATAAATTCCTAGCAAAGACTGTCCTAGTAAATTCTGACTATTGTGGAAAGGCCTGACCTTTTGGGGGCAGATGGACCTAAAAGTTCCCCTCAAATGAAAGGCATTCCACTGTTGTCGAGTTGATTCCAACTCATAGGGACCTTATAGGACAGAGTAGAACCGTCCCCATAGGGTTTCCAAGGCTGTAAGTCTTTATGGAAGCAGACTGCCACATCGTTCTCCCTCAGATGAAAAGCATTCAGGGGTGGAAAAGGCCTTGGATTGAGAGTGCAAGACATTACTTTCAGTCTGCCTCTGCTACGAACTAGTCTACAAGATCCTCCTAGGTAAGCAGGGAGTTAGGTAGAAGATTTATCAGGTTCCTTTCTGATATAGAAGTCCCTGGGTGGTACAAACGGTTAACAAGTTCAACTGCTAACTGAAAGTTTGGAGGTTCAAGTCCAACCAGAGTCACCAAGGGAAGAAAGTCCTGGCCATCTACTTCTAAAAAATCAGCCATTGAAAACCCTACGGAGCACAGTTCTACCCTGACACACATGGGATCGCCATGAATCAGAGCTGACTTGACAGCAACTGGTTTTTATTTTGTTTTGTTTTGTTTTTTCTCTGCTCTAACCTTCTGTGATTCTACAGCACACTGGTAGACACCCTTCTGCTTTGACCCCCAATAAGCAGCCCTGACCCCATTCAAAAAAGCTCTCCCCTCCCCAAGAGAAGACCCTGATGCTGAGACAATGGAAACTTATCCCTAGTCACAGCTCCCAGTGAAATGACACGGAGACAAGAGTTGCTTCAGAGAGGGGAGGCTGAAACTGCAGCCTGAGGTGGGATCGGATTTCCCCGGGGAAGCCTGACACCTCAGCCAGACTTCTAGTTTTCTCAATGTCGTCATCAGGTGAGAGTGCAAATGAGGCAGTTGGTGTGAAGGATGGAGGAGAGAGAAGGTGTGACCAGATCACCCAGGTGAAGGGAGCAGAAGAGTGAATGGGCCCTGAAAATACAGTAGATTGACAGGACAATGCTTGTACCTCTCTCATAAAGTTGTAAGAATTAAGTCAGGGAACACATGGGAAGCATGTAGAATAGAGCCCGACATGCAGGAAACACAATAAATAATCGTTCTTTTTTTTTTCTGGGCTACTCTTTCTAAATTCTCTTCATCTTCAAAAACCACCACTGTCTCTAACATCACAGTGTTGACTGAAGTTCTGGGTTTTCTCCATTTGGGGATTCTTAGGATGAACCCCTTAAAACAGCTTCTTCTTCTCTGAGACAAAGAAGCTCCACTTGCCAAGGACCACTGCTGGCATGTGCCCAGAGAAGAGCTGACCCTGGAAGACAGCCGTCCCTGGCGGTGAGCACAGTGACAGAACACTGTGTCCTGCTGACAGGAGAGCATGTTGGATCAGGAAGCTCCTTGCTGGTAATTACAGATCTGCCTTGGAATTTCCTCCAGACCCGGAGTGCTTTTGGGCTCTGAGTTCCTGGGGGCTTTGGAGGGATGCTGCAGATGGTACAAATGAGAAATAACAAACAGCCACAGGGTGTGTAGACCTGGGAATTCTGAGCAGGGATCCCCAATGGTGAAGCGCCAGCCACGAGGACGGTTAATTTAGGAGGATGAAGATGAATCATCCATGTGGGGAAACACTGGAGTGATGGGAGGGAGTACTGACCCAGGAGCCTAAAGGCTTGAGCTGTAATCCTGACTCTGCCACAGTGAACCACATTATCTTGAATTATTCAGGTTCCTTTTGTGTAAACAGGAATAATAATAACAACAACAAAACTAGCTTTCCTCTGATTCTAATGAAGCACAGTCCCTGCTGTTCTGCTGAGTTGAATGATTGAAAGGATGAAGCTACTGGAAGCAGTGAAGTGGTTGGAAAACATTAAAGGAGATATTTTGTAGGAGGGAAGAAGGCAATGGGCTCAGTTTTGAACAGGTTGGGTTTCAGAAGATGGCGGCACATCCAAGAGATGGCATTATAGGGACAGGACTGGACTGCACGTGAGGACTGTCTACAAAGATGTGAGGTTCACGCATATAGATGTGATCCTTCACTGAGTTATTGAGCATGTGCCTGGCGCCGTCCTAGGTTCTAGAACTGCAGCAATGATCAGAATAAAGCCTCTGCCCTTGGGAAGCTTACGGTCTAATATCCAAGCCCTTGAAAATAAAGCCTTCTTTGAACAATCCTCTACACTAGTCCCAATCACCATCTGACTGCAGAGACAAGAGTAAGGCTGAAGTCATCTAACACAGGAAGACAGAACAAAGATGATGAACAAGAAAATAAGACAGGGAAGGTGCCATCAAAGAGAACAAGGAGTCAAGAAAGTGTCATATCATGGAAGCCAAAAGAAGAAATGGATGTCAAATGCTCCCAAGTAGTAGCTAAGGAAAAGTCACTGAATTTGACATGAGGGGTGCCATTGGTAAGCTTCTAGCAATGGGTTTTGATCTTCACTGTGCATCAGACTCATCTGTTGTTGTTGTTATGTGCCTTCAAGTCAGTTCTGACTCATAGCGACCCCATGTACAACTGAGTGAAACACTGCCCATCTGAGGAGCTTTAAAACACACAGATGCCTGTGAGCTACACCCAAAATCCTGATTCAATTGGTCTGGGTGGGGCCTGAGCATTGGTATTATTTTTAAGTTGCTCTGGTGACTCCCATGTGCAGGTAGCATCAAGAAATGCTGCTTTAAATAAAGCGATTTCAGTAGAGTAGTAGCAGGAAAAGCCAGATTGCAGAAAATAAAAAAGGGGGGAGTGTCTTTCTAGTGGAGAGACTAGCAGTCTTCACATCAGACATGGATGCTTAGCCCCCATCTCCTTCTTCCTTGCTGTGTGATTTAACCTCCATGTGTCTTATCTGTGAAATCAGGATAGAAGTACTTGCTCTGCCCAACTCACAGGTTCCTTGGGAGGTCAAGATGAGATAATAGATGTGAGAGTACTTTGAAAAAAAGATGGAACTGCTATAAAAATGGAAGATTTACATGGTTGTCAGGTTTTTTTCCCCAAAGGTGGTCCTAAAGACAGTGATTAGCAACTGTAAAGGCTTACATGGAACCAGCATTGCCTTTCCACACTGAGCTCACAAAGAGGGTGTCCTTTGATAAGTGCTCACTGCCACTGTCGAAAGGTCTGAGGCCGTTGGCAACTGGCAGGTGTTCACAGCTGGCCTTGTGCCAGATCTATAAGAGATGCAGTTTCCATAGTCTTGCAAATCCCCGCTAAAATTGCTAAAGACACAGCCATCCAACATAAAATTAAAGAATTGAAAGACACTGGTCTAAAGATTAAAAGTAAGTTAATGTTATAAGATCTCCATTTAGTTGTCAATCCTAAATGTTACAGAGAATGCGGAAGGCAGACAATAGATTGAGACGAGTCTGTGTGTGTAGGCAGTGCTGCAGGATCAGAAAATCTTCAATTCCCTGGGCAAATAGGGGAAGATTGCCCAATACTGAGCCAAAACCAGCAGTAGCATCCAGAGACCACCGCGGGGTCTACCCCATGTACTTGCATGTGCCTACCTATATGTGCTATGCCAGGTCTCCAGGAAATGAAGCAATACTCTCAATATTTGGCAAACTCTGACCGCAATTGAAGTAGCACCTGCCCCCAGGTGATACCTGTTTGGGGTGATGAAGGTCCAATTGGGAGGCTTTCTGTAATCATATATGATCGTAGATATGACAAGTAGTATTACAACATGCTTTCTACTCACTTTTGGTTTGATATTTTCCCTCAGTAAAAACACAAGAAAATACCATTTTTGTCAAGGAAATAGCATACATGATGATTGAGTTTCTTTTTTCTAATGAGCAGTTTAAACTAAGAGCAAGAATAAAACGATGGGCCAGCTCCTAAGTAGGAATTAAATAAGGTGTCAGACAACTGGCGTAAGCATCAGAGATAACTTGGGGCAGATCAGTTACCTTCCTCTGGCCTCTGAGCCTGCCCTGGCTCCTTCTACTCCAGTTGCTATGAGGCAGAAGGTGCTAATTACATTGCTGATCTGCCTGCAACTTCTCAACTTCTCGGATACTTTCCACCCAACCTCTTCCACCTGCAGAAAGGCTCCCTTTGAAACTGCCCTTCTCAAAACAGAAGTAGACACTCAAATCACCACTCCTTCACTCTACATCACTTCCAACAAGACGTAGACCTTTTTGCATGTAAAATTGTAAAACCACCAGACAAAACAGGGTTTTGAAACAAAGAAACACAGAATTCTTCTCATCCATGGAGAAGTCACTTTTCTTGTGTTCAAACATCCTTGTAAAAGGCTTACCATGAGGAGGAAGGGATATAGAAGCCAAAGTAGGTAGCATGTCCTGGGCTCCTTTTTTAATGAGAAACATTGTCTTTGAAGAAGCATTTTTTATGCCCCAGGGTACAGAGCATAATCTTCTGGCCCTGGGAGGCAACAAGGTTTGACGAAAAGAATATCTTTGGAGTCATTCAGTCTTATATAAAAATCCCATATTTTTTAAAGCTGCTGTGATCTTGTACAAGTTATTTAGCCTCCCTGAGTTTATTTTTTCCCATAAAGGAATGAAAATACTATCATACAGAATCATGCAGTTTCATAATGTGAAACAGGATGTAGCTCAAGCATTTCTTCGTCCCTCCTGAGACTGAGTTTTTCAATATTAGAAGTCCAGTGACCTCTTACCTCGGTGAATTCCCTGTAAACAAAACACAAGAAATCTCAGCTAGAAGCATCTGTTTATGATTAGGGAAAACTAGGGCCTGGATTCCAGGTCCCCAGGTTGTGCAAATGGTTTGCACTCTGTTATGTAGCCGAAAGGTTGGCAGTTCCAATCTACCCAGTACTGCTGTGGTAGAAAGACCTGGCAATCTACTTCCATACATCACAGCCACTGAAAATGCAATGGAGCACAGTTCTACTCTGACACACTTGGGGTCACCATGAGTCAGAATAGATTCAATGGCAATAGGTTTGGTTTGGTTTGGGTTTGGGGTCTGGAGCCCAGGAAAGGGGATGTTTAACAATCATCCTTCAACAACAACAAAAATCAAACCGATTGCCATCGAGTCAATTCCAACTCACAGCAACTCTATAGGACAGAGTAGAACTGCCCCATAGGGTTTCCAAGGAGCACCTGGTGGATTTGAACTGCCAACCTTTTGGTTAGCAGCCAAGCTCTTAACCACTGCGCCACCAGGGCTCCCATCCTTCAACAGTCCTACCATTTCCTCTGTGAAAGCAGTATCTATCAATAAATCAGCAAATGGCAGTGCAGGCTTTAAAATCACACTGAAATTTTACCATTTTTATACTATTATAACAGTGCACAAACCAAGGGAAAAAAAAGTGGTACTTTTTCCCGCACTCAAAGATATGTTGTTGAGTTACAGTTTCAGAAGCACAAGGTACAAAAATTGCTCAAAAACTCAAAATGAAGGCTAAAATTAGATTTTTTTTAAAAAACGCCTCCCCTGACACTTCCTAGGTAATGTTATTGCAGCTGCTCGAACCATGGGTGAGTTCCCATAACCACAGCCATCTCAATAAAGAGACACAATAGGCATAAGAATGGCTTAAAACTTAGCTGTAAGATTATTTTTTTAAGTAGCTTTTCCAAGTATAATACCTTAGCTTCTAGAAAAAAATAATCATCACAGACATCTGAAAAGTCATAATCCTATGCAAGGACCAGGGAGGTGAACACAATTGAACATAATAGCTCCTTCCAAACAATTTCCTAGGGACTGGACGGCAAAAAGCCTTCAGACACTTTCCAAATGTATTTTATTTATTCAATGAAGAGGAGAAGACTATCTGAAGCTTTTGTATTCCCTTCACATAGAGATGTTTCACTGTGCTTTAAGAAGGGCATTCATCTGTAGGCACAAAATGAGTAATTCCTTAGCATCAAGAAAATGTAATCATTGCAAACATCGGAGATGTCAAAAGTCTATGCAAAACGCATTTTGTAGAGACACAGACAAAAAACCTTGAAATAAATATCTTTTCAAACTGGTCTCAGTTTATGTTTGAAAAGTAAATACGTACTCATATGCCTGGGGATGCGTAGCGATTCACCGGATGGCCACGGTAGCTGTCTCCAGGGAGGGTAACTGCAGCCCTGGGAGATAAGAGTGGGAGGGAGGTTGATTATTCACAGTGCATCCTTTCTATATTTTATATTTTATATTGTGTGCAAGTGTTCATATTCATCTAACTTAATCTAATAACTTAATTAAGCTTTTTATAGGCAAGTCAGCCCATCCATTCCAATCAAGCCAGGTGAGCTTCTTCGTCAGTCTACTGCAGCTGACCTTCTCCCTGGCCTGGAGCTCAGGTAAGATATAAAGAGGGAAGTGCTGCCTTCTTTTCACACTGAGTGTCGTCTGTGCTGCGTGCTGCACTGGCACTAAGGGATTCAATGGTAATAAAACTCTGTCTCAGCTGCAGAGGCTCTGTGGGACTCGGGCTGTCCCTTCAGGGTGGCTGCTCTCCCTCTACACGCTCCAGCAATCCCCAGCCTTCTCCCAGCCCCAGGGCAGGTCACAGCTTTTCAGATACGCCACTCTGGTCTTTTCCTGGTTTCCCCCACTCCCCTACCCTTGTGATTAAGTGATTTATTCAAACAGGCCAGTGGGTACTGCCTTGCTCAGGAAGAATGACGACACAAATACTGAGGGAGAAGGTTGAATTGCCTCTTCCTCTGGGCCCTGGAATACCAACGGGACACATCGGAGCCAAATCCTCTTCTGAAATACACTGGCTGTGTGACCTTGGCAAGTTATTTAACATCTCTGAGCCTCAGTGTCTTCATTCTTGAAATGATGGTAGTCAACATATTCTCAGAGGGATGGAATAGAGATTGAAGACAATGAGTGATGTAAAATGCCTAGTATAACGCCCAGTATATAGCAGGTGTGCAAAAAATGTTAGATATTATTATTATTATTATATGGTTCTCACTGCCGGAAGGGTCATGCTTTCAAACTTCCTGGCCCTGCACACATTTCTAGCTCTCTGTCTCAGTACTGGCTTAAAAGCAGCATGGAATAGTGGGAATGGTGCGATTTAGAGCCAGAGAGACTTTGCCTTTGACAAGTCCTTAACCTCCCTTAACATCAATGTCTTCAGCTATAAAATGATAATAATTATACGTTCCTAGTAAGATCAGGGCGAAGACCACAGATAATGTACAAAAAGCCCCTGGCACGTAAGAAGTGCTCTATACATCTCGGTTAGTTTTACTTTCCTCCGTGGGGGCTTGTCTATTCTGGGCCCCAGCATGCCTTTTCCTCGTTGGCCTCCACACCTCTGTTCAGCCTAGTGGCCTCTGCCCACCTTGCCCTCTCGTATCATCTCCATCTGTGAAAACTCCATGCATTTTTCCAGTCTCAGCTCCAGCTGAGATCTTTCATGAAGTTTTATTTGACCACAGTGAGTTCTCCCACCTCTAAACTCATCAAGTGTTTACCTTCTACGGAAAATAGGGAGGCTGGAAGCTCCAAGGATCCCAAGATCTTTCCTCAGTGGCAAGACTGATTAAACGAAAAACCAAACCCATTGCTGTCAAGTCAATTCTGACTCATAGCCTTCTCATTACTACATTTTTTCTCCTTAATTTTTTTTTTTATGGCATATGTTTTCAGTTTTGGAATGCATGTTTACTAATTGAGTGTGTTTAAATTCCTTGTTGGTAACATGAATTTTCAGAAATATGATCTGCTAATACAAGCCACCAATGAGGCGAGTGGCACTGTGGCACCACTGATCTGTAGTATGACAATATACCAATCAGAGCTATATAAATAATTTATTGCAGGCACTTTTCCATTAGGTTACATGGGGAACCTCTGGTTTTCCATATATGACACAGAAAAATCAAAACAAACCCATCAGGGCTCCCTACCTATCACACAAGAAAGTCATAATTATGCTTGCAAATCTTATCTCACAGAAATAAAGGAAATAAAGAGAGGTAAGGCAGAAGTTTACAAAACTAACACATCTAGGAAGCATCACCTAATAGAATCCTCAACCTACACAACAATAAGGCTCCAACTCTGCTGAACTTCACGCAAGCATTTCAAAAGGGACCCACCTTGACACTCAATGCATTAGAACCGGAATAACGCCTTACCTCTGAGGTCCAGAGGCATAAAAAGTGGCTGGTATATACAGTTAACTCAATGGCAACTAGAGATCTAACAATCCTATAGGACAGGGTAGAACTGCCCAACAGAGTTTCCAAGGCTGTAATCTTTACAGAAGCAGACTGCCACATATTTCTCCTGCAGAGCAGCTGTAGAGTTCGAACCAAGGATCTTTCAGTTAGTAGCAGATTGCTTAACCATTGCGCCACCAAGGCTCAAGACTGATTTACCCATTACCATCAAGTCGATTCCAACTCACAGCGACCCTATAGGGCAGAGTAGAACGCCCCATAGAGTTTCCAAGGGGCACCTGGTGGATTCGAACTGCCAACATTTTGGTTAGCAGCTGTAGTACTTAACCACTACACCACCAAGGTTTCCGCAAGACTGATTAGACACTAGGAAATCAGGCAATCATATACGGAAAGAACTCGGGTCCCATGCACCCAAAGAGCAGTTTCCCTATGGGCTTCCCCCAGCACCATGATCTCCATGTCGTCTGGAATGGGACATTGCCTTCCCAAAAGTTAGATTTCTGATCCCTTATTCAGGAGTGCCTTGTGTAAGAAAAGGGTCAATTGGTTCACTGATAAATTAAGGGGCAGTGGGGCTTCTAGCATATGGACTAGCATGTGGGCCCCTGGACACATCAGCTGATGTTGGTATGAGCAGTCGATGTTTCCATCCCCCATGGACCAGACTCCAGCTGCCTCCATGTCCACTCAGTGCAATTCAAATTTAGTCATTCCTCTAAAAACTTTGGGCAGTTCTAAGTAGTCCCTGGAGGATACAGGCCAACTCCTTAGCACGTCATACAGGACATGCATCCTCTTCCCACAGTCTGTTCCCAACATCCTTTCTAGGCTCTTCTCCTTTTGTGTCAGCCCCCTCATACCCTCTGGTGTTCCCCAAACCCATTATAATCTTCCCTACCTCCAGGCCTCTGTACCTAGTCTTCCCTCTTCCTGGAACATCCTTTTTAACTTCTCTACCTACTGAATTGTGTCATCAAGTCAATTCCAACTTATGATGACTCCATGAGTGTCAGTTTAGAACTGTGCTCCACAGGGTTTTCAATAGCTGATTTTTTCAGAAGTAGATCACCAGGAGTTTCTTCCAAGAGCCTCTGGGTGGATTTAACCTCTAATTCTTTGGTTAGCAGCTGAGCACGTTATCCATTTGACAAATGAGTTGAAATTGACTGGATGGCGACTGGTAATGAACACTGTTATTGTTGTTATTAGGTGATGTAGAGTCGGTTCCGACTCCATAGTGACCCAATATACAACAGAACAAAACACTGCCCGGTCCTGCACCATCCTTACAATCGCTGTAATGCTTGAGCCCCTTGTTGCAGCCACTGTGTCAATCCAGCTCAATGGGGGTCTTCCTCTTTTTCACTGACCCTCTACTTTACCAAGCATGATGTCCTTCTCCAGGAATTGGTCACTCCTGATAACATGTCCAAAGTACACGAGACGAAGTCTTGCCATTCTCGCCTCTCAGGAGCATTCTGGCTGTACTTCTCTCAAGACAGATTTGTTCGTTCTTCTGGCAGCCTGTGGTATATTCAGTGTTCTTCACCAATGCCATAATTCAAAGATATCAATTCTTCTTGGTCTTTCTTATTCATTTTCCAGTTTTCACATTCGTGAGGTAATTGAAAATATCATGGCTGTGGTCAGGCGTACCTTAGTCCTCAAAGTAACATCTTTGATTTTTAACTCTTTAAAGAGGTCTTTTGCAGCACATTTGCCCAGTGCAATGTGTCGTTTGATTTCTTGACTGCTGCTTCCTTGGGCATTGATTGTGGATCCGAGTAAAATGAAATCCTTGACAACTTCAATATTTTCTCCGTTTATC
This sequence comes from Trichechus manatus latirostris, assembly GCF_000243295.1. Classification (NCBI taxonomy): domain Eukaryota; kingdom Metazoa; phylum Chordata; class Mammalia; order Sirenia; family Trichechidae; genus Trichechus; species Trichechus manatus. Next base: position 7,559,619 of record NW_004443999.1, read on the forward strand.
GTGATGTTGCTTATTGGTCCAGTTGTGAGGATTTTTGTTTTCTTTATGTTGAGGTGTAATCCATACTGAAGGCTGTGGTTTTTGGTCTTCATCAGTAAGTGCTTCAAGTCCTCTTCACTTTCGGCAAGCAAGGTTGTGTCATCTGCATATTGCAGGTTTTTAATTAGTCTTCCTCCAATCCTGATGCCACATTCTTCTTCACGTAGTCCAGTTTCTCGGATTATTTGGTCAGCGTACAGACTGAATAGGTATGGTGAAAGGATACAACCCTGATGCACGCTTTTCCTTATTTTAAACCAAATAAACCGTACTCATGCCTTAAAACCCAGCTCAAATGTTGCCCTCTGTGAAGAACCCCGCAAAACCTTAGCAGAGGTGGTTGCTTCCCTGCTGGCCGCCCTGTTTCTCATTGGTCCTCTTTGCTGAGCTCTTTACAGAGTACTGCCATTATTTTTATGTCTCCCCTACATGATCATAGGATTTGGAGGACAGGGGTGATTTTACAACCCCAGAGTCTGCCTAGCATGGTGTCTGACAACAAAGATGTTTTATTTAATGAATTGATGGAAGAAAACAGAAATAAATGGATGAATGAATGAGTGAGTGAGTGAATGATGATGTTTCTAACAAAAGGCACCATCCTGTCCATCCAAGAGATGCCTAGAAATTACTCTTGAAAGGTATGGGTTGGGGAGAGATTCTGCAGGGCAACAGAGTCATGTTTGCAAGAGGTAAGCACTATTAGGGGGCAGGGGAGAAGGGAAGTACCTGGGTCCAAAAGAACACTTTCCCTAGATAACATTAAATCAGAGGGTCTTCTGTTTCTGTAGATCTTGTTTTCACCCTCCTATACTTCCACACGTGTGTGATTTCCAATGAAATTTGGTAAGTGATATTTTGTAAAAAAAGATCTTAATTATTTCTTAATTTACTAAATAGCTATAACCTCGGTTCCGAAAAATCCCTTAGCCAGTAGCTGCAGTTGTGCTTTGAAGCGACATCGCCAGGTAGTTACTAAGCAATCCGTTTTCCCCTATAGGCCTGGCACATGTGGCAAGGGTTCCTGCCCACCTTTTGTTTTCTGGCTGATGTGGTCCCTTTATATCAGTGATGAATACGCAATGTGGGAATCATCCTACTTGGACTTTTGTTTAGAAGGTTGGCAGCGGTGTGCTAAGCATAAGCAATATATCAATTTTTAAATACGGGCAGAGTAAGTCTGTATCATGTGTACCAGGAAAGCCCATAATGCTGTTTTACAAAAGGAACTGAAGAACTTCTTGATCTTTGCCATTCTCTGTAGGAAAATGCCTCACCCGTGTACATTCTTTCCTATGCGTTCTGTACTGGGACATTTTGGGGGTCAGAAAAAGGTTCTAAGTAACTTGACCAAGCCATTTAGCTCATATTTATTTACTGCTTAATACAGATCATGCCCAGTGCAAAGGCCTTTGCATGTCCTGTTTAATTCTTCCCCAAAACCACGAGGGGTTTTTATCCTGGTTCTGCAAATGAGGAGCCTGAACCAGAGAGGTTGACAACTTCCCCACTGTCACACAGAGTAAGCTTTTGAACTTGGGGCTGCCTGGTTTTGCAGCCTGAAGGCATAAACCATTTCCCTGGACTGACTCTCCGTGAGTTAAGTCCCCTGAATTCTTGTTCAAGAAGAATTTTTCCAGCGCCATCACATGTGTAATTTCTGGATAGCTCTCATGAGATCTTACTCTTTTGGCATTTTACAACATATTAATATGATCGCCTCTTTTTCAGAAAATATGCTATAGTACTTATTCAAAAAATATAGTTCAAGTATTCATCACGTGCAGACACGCAATCTTTTCTGAAGATTAATTTTTTCAGTAATTAATTTTTATTATGGTAAAATACCTGTAACATAAAATTTGCCATTTCAGCCATTTTTCAGTGTACAGTTCAGTGACATTAATGACATTCACCATGTTGTGCAACCATCACTACTATCTATTTCCAAAACTTTTTCATCACCCCAAACGGAAACTCAGTACTCATTAAGCAATAACTCCCCACTTCCTGCTGCCCCGAGCCCAGAAAATTAATTTTTAAATAATAAAGTAAGCCTCACATTTCTAGATTTTAGTGGGAATGTCTTCAGTGGGTACAAAATTACCCCCTTTGTCATTGGACCCAGCCTGGTGTGTTTCACATTGGAGCTTAGTCGATCCTCATATATTAAGCATGCCCTCTACCTCCTCTATCAATGAGCCCTGATGGAGTAACCATTAAGTGCTTGGCTGCTAACTGAAAAGTTGGCGGTTTGAACCCACCTAGCAGCTCCTCAGAAGAAAGACCTGATGATCGGCTCCCATAAAGATTACAGTCACTAGGAGTTGAAATCGATTTGACAGCACATAACAAATACTTGAGACAATATCCTGGCCACTATGTGAAAACAAGGAGGAAGAAGACGTGATCCTTGCTCACAAGAAGCTTACAGCACAGGAGCACACACCTTTGAGGAACTACAGCCCAGAGATAAACCATAACATCAGGTCCACAGAAGTCCATAAGACGAGAAGCACAGGGAAGAAAAAAGTCATAACCACCTTGGAATATCTTAACTTCCTTTGTTGGATAAGTTCTCTAAGGCCAACTTCTCACCTCCTTCTTTTTTCATTAGTGCTTACTGACTAGGCTTGAGAGAACCAAAGCAAGGATACAGTTAGGATGAAGGGGCCATAAGCTAATTGCAAAGGATAGAGCTAAAGAAACATGTGAATTTCCTCTAAGCACCCAGCAGCTCAACTGAAGATGGTTTTATTTCACTGCCAATTGATAGAACAATAGGTAACATGTGTGTCTTAGTTATCTAGTGCTGCTACAACAGAAATACCACAAGTGGATGGCTTTAACAAAGAGAAATTTATTCTCTACAGTCTAGTTGGCCAGAAGTCCAAATTCAGGGCGCCAGCTTCAGGGGAAGGCTTTCTCTCTCTGTTGGCTCTGGGGGAAGGTCCTTGTCATCAATCTTCCCCTGGTCTAGGAGCTTCTCCTCAGGCACAGTGACCCGGGGTCCAAAGGATGTACTCTGCTACCGGCACTGCTTTCTTGGTGGTATGAGGTCCCCCTGTCTCTCTGCTCGCTTCTCTCTTTTATATCTCAAAATAGATTGATTTAAGAGACAACCTAATCCTGTAGATTGGGTCCTGCCTCATTAACATAACTGCTGACAATCCCACATCACTAACATCATAGAGGTGAGATTTACTACACATAGGAAAATCACATCAGGTGACAAAATGGTGGACAGTCAATCACACAGTACTGGGAATCATGGATTAGCCAAGTTGACAAATATTTTTGGGGGACACAATTCAATCCATGACAATGTGAATATGCTAAAAACAAATTTAAGGTCAAGCAATACAGAGAGTTTTTAGACAGGGAAATGTGAGCTTTCCTCTCACCCTCAGAGGGAGCCTCTCTTGCCTGGTTCTTTACGCTCCTTCAAAAGACAGTTCTGTGTATTTATAATAAATGTGGTTTAATGCCCTCAGCTTCTGGGCATCTCAGGACTAAGTTAGGTGGCCCATCACAGAGGCCTAGCTCCAGGAATGGGTCAAAAAAGTGAGCAAAAGAGACTTACACCAGGGCTGACTCCCACAGCCCTGATCAACTCAGGGGCAAACACAATGGCCACCTGCTGGGTACATGGAGCCAGGCCCCAGCAGGGGACAAGGCAGGGTGAACCAGGCCCTCCACACTCATAGCTCACCTCACAACTTTGCTAGGGCTAACCCATTGCCATCGAGTTGATTCAGACTCCTAGCAACCCCAAAGGACAGAGTAGAACTGCCTCATAGGGTTCCCAAGGCTATAATCTTTGTGGAAGCAGACTGCCTCATCTTTCCATTCTGAGTGGCTGGTGGGTTCAAACCACCAATCTTTAGCAACTGAGTGCTTAACCACTGCACCTCCAGGGTTCTTTTGCGAGGGCTACCCACCTTTTAAAAGGTCTCTGGGTAGCTCAAGTGATTTGCACTGGACTATTAACCTAAAGGCTAACCCAATGGTTGGCAGTTGAAACCCCCCCAGCAGTACCACAGAAGAAAAGCCTGGCAATCTTTTGCCATAAAGATTCTAGCCAAGAAAACCTTATGGAGTGGTTCTACTCTGTAACAAATGGGGTCACCACGAGTTGGAATGACTCTGTGGTAATGGGTTTGGTCGGTTTATCCACCTTTTTGAGAGAAGTGAAGTATGTGGTGGGGGTAGGGGCCAGACAGGGGAGGCTTTCTAGGAAATTCCCAGCCAAATCTGGGGCTTCCTTACTGGGGTGCGGGGGCTGGTACTGCCCCGCGGGTCCTAAGGCGGTGTCTCAGTGGTGACAGAGCAACTTTTAAACGTCTGTCTTCCTAAAACCACTTTCCTGCCTCTGAGAAGCACCCAGCTGGTGGTTTCTCCTCCAGGGCAGCAAATCCAGTTATTTATCTCCCTATTCCGTGATACATTTATAAAGTAATGAGTGGTCCATTAAACTAAGTTTTGTCATATATCTCCCTACAGCCACCTCCTCGTCTGCACCCTCAGCCGGGGAGACCGCCATCAGCGTGGGCTGCAGCCTTCTAGCTTTGCTTCTCCTCCCTCCTTCCCTCCGCCGCCTCCCTTTGCTCCCTCCCCCGGTTATTTGGGAGATTAGAGTTCATTAATTAAATCCTGTGCTTAGATCGAACTGTACCATTGTTCTGATCACATTTATCTTTCAGGCGGCGGAGGAGATGGCAGCCTCACTGGAAACGCGCAGGGGAGCCTGAGCCGGCGCTGGGGACGCACAGCGCACAGCGCTCCCTCGCCACGCCGCCACGCAGCCCCTCCATCTTCCTGCTCAGCTTCCCGGCCCGTGCGCCCCTTCTTTCGGGGTCCGGCTTCTCCCCGGGGCTCCTGTCTACCTCCCCCCGGGCCCTCCGCGGCCCCCCTGCTCCGGTCCCCTCCCCCGCCACACGCTCACACGCGCGCGCACACTCACACTCACACACACACGCACACCCGCGCGCACACGCCAGCAAGTCGCTGGCCGCTCAATGGACCGATTGCCCCGGTTTCCCTGATCCCAGCTCAGCCCGGGATGAGAAATTGCAAAATGGCCCGGGTCGCCAGTGTGCTGGGGCTGGTCATGCTCAGCGTTGCCCTGCTGATTTTATCGCTTATCAGCTACGTGTCCCTGAAAAAGGAGAACATCTTCACCACTCCCAAGTACGCCAACCCGGGGGCGCCCCGAATGTACATGTTCCACGCGGGATTCCGGTGAGTGCGGGCCTCGATCTGAGCGCCCTTGAGGATCTGGTATATGGAGAGGGGAGATCGGGGGGGGGGGTCTGAGCTTCTCCAAGATACTCGGGGCGGGATAACTGCGTGGTCCTTCCACTCCTCTCTCGGATTCTCCCTTCCCCCTCCCCTTTATTTTTTAACCCAGAGCCCCTAAAGCTGTCTTCCTAATCGATGTGATCGCATTTCTCGTGTTCTTCTTCGGCATCCCTTCTCACCATTTCAAAAACGAGGGGAGGGTTTAAGGAGAAGGGTGGTTGAGGGAGAGAGGTGGGGGAGGGGTGGACATGCGTGGGGTGAGCGCCTGCCCTGCGCCCTGTCTGCTGACGTGACGGCCAGGCTCCGGGCAGCCCAGGGCAGTTTAATGGCGCAGGCGCCGGCCCCCCTCACACTCTCCTCCTCTCCTCTCTCCCCCACCCATCAAGGGATGCGCGGGTTTATTCTTCTGAAGCCCCAGGCAGTTCTCCCTCTACCCACTCCCGCCGCCTCCCTCCTTTCCGGGATTTCTGTAATCCCCCGCCCCTGCGGGAAGAGAGCCTTCTAAGGGCCGCCTACCCTCGCCACAGGTCGAAGTCACCCACCGGGCGCGGGGCCGGCGTGGGAAGGCGCCAGGCGCAGCTTGGCGTAGCTCATCCAGAGTCCCGCCCCTACCAGTGACCCAAGAAGCTCTCCCAGCAGGGCCTCCCGAGGGGTGGTGGCAAATACAAACTGCAACCTGTGGTCCCAGCCAGGCCAGGGATACGGAACACAGAGCATCCCCAAATGAGGCAGAAGAACTGAGCTGGCCGGCGGCCTCCGGGATCCCTAGCCACGGGACAGGGAGTGAAAGCAGACTTAGGCTCTGGAAGGAAGAGGTTAAGTCAGGAGCCACCCAAGCCTTCCCTTGGATCTCCGTTATCTCTGCTCTATTTCCAAAAATCAATTCACCAGGGGCGATAGGGCGGCGCGGGTCGGGCAGGCGCTGCCGCTGTCCGCGGTGCTGACTCTGGTCCTCGCGGTCCATCGGCTTCAGCCGCTCTCCCCGCTCCCGCCCCTGCTCTCCGAGAGACGGCCATTTTATGGTTGCTCCCGCTCCCCGGGAATGGACAATGGAGACGGATTTCCCAAGAGTCTTTCTTCCTCCCCGGGGTGTGTGGGGAGCCGAGATTGGGCCGAGTGCAGGGGGGCCCTGGGGCGGGATGGAGCCAACTTACTCCGTCCCCCAGCTGATTGCACTCTAATGGCTGCCTCGGCTTTCCGAGCTGAGGCCACCACGTTTGTCTGTGTACTCACGCTCCTGTCCAGGTCACAATTTGCGCTGAAGTTTCTAGACCCGTCATTTGTGCCCATTACGAATTCTCTGACCCAAGAACTCCAAGAGAAACCTTCTAAGTGGACATTTAATCGGACAGCGTTTTTACACCAAAGGTAGGATAGGGGGAAAAGATCCAAAACGTTGCTTTTGAATTCTGGAAATCAAAAAGCAAAACAAAACGAAAAAAATTTAAAAATCCGAAACAACAAAATTCTGTCTTCTCTCCCTCTGCAGAGGTATTTGCACTGTGTTCTTGGGTTGGCCTGACTGCACAACCCTCTGATTGGTAACCAATGTTGTCACTATAGTGCCCTCTCATAAAAAGAAAACAGGACGACCAATTTGAATTAAAAAAAAAACCCTCCCTACCTAGAGCTTAATGGTGGGCCGTGATTCAGAGTTAACACGTTGGCAAGACTGCCAACATCACCTATTAAGAAAAAAAAAAAAATGAGGGAGGGGTTAATGGCAAAAAGACCACCCAATGCATTTTCATTCCCCTGCTGAAATTTTTAAAATATATATATTAAAATGATATTATCTCATTGAAGCACACAGAAAATACCATAATTTGTCTCCATCAAATTCCTAGTGAAAACCTTGGCCCAAATATATGCAGATATTTAAGTTTGGTTTCGTTTTGGTTTTGCCTGTGTTTTCATTATGGCTTTGCAGGTTTTAACTTTTCAATATGCTACCCATCATCATTCTTACTACTTATGTCTGGTCGTAGCCTCGTTTTATATATGAAGGAGTTTGTTTTGTTTTTTTGAGGGGGGTAGGGGGAAGAGGATAAGATGTATTCTAATTTATTTATTCTCCTTAGTGATTTAGATCCACTCTTAGCTCTTAGCAACCGGAGATAAATTGTTACTCCTTCTTGGTGGGACTGTTATACCGCTAAATGGAATGTGAGCCATCTAGTGTATTCATTAGGGGTGTGAATACTTATTTTACAAACCACTATATTTAGGGGATGTGATGGGGTCATAGCATTTCTAGCTATTGCTCTCTCTCTTTTTTAAGTTTAATCTACTAGTAGAGTTAAAACAAATTCAGTAGATATCCATGGTGTCATGAGAATGTTGTTTACTTGAAAAGGTGGCCTACAGTTATGTGGATATGATTAAAATTTTCAAAACAATGTATAATTAGAAATTAGTCCGTAAAAATAATTGATTAATTCTAAAAGCCTAAAAGTCCTTTTTCAACTTCCAGGTTTTTAACCCAATATTAATTTTACAGACAACATGGAAAACTTTCACAGGTAGAACACATTATAACAACAAAAAAAAAAAAAAAACCCAAACCCACTGCCGTCAAGTCAATTTCTGACTCATAGCAACCCTATAGGACAGAGTAGAACTGCCCCATAGAGTTTCCAAGGAGCACCTGGTGGATTCGAACTGCTGACCTTTTGGTTAGCAGCTGTAGCTCTTACTTGACCGCTACACTACCAGGGTTTCCAAACACATTATACACCTCCCCAAAATATATTTCTAACTCAGTAAAGATATTCTTCCCACACTAGTCCACATAATCCAAATGACCAGTCAGAGCAATGTTTCTTTTTCATAACTTTCCTCTTTTCAGACTATTAATTGAGTAATTATTCATTCACTTTTACCAGCATCCTTTTAAACTTACCTTTACATCAGCTTGTAAGAACAACACTGGTAACTTTGAAAGTTTTCGGTTGAAGATTTCAGTTTATATTGTTCTATGCTTTCAAGAATGCAGTAATTTTTTAAAATAAAATTCCAGGTAAAGTGATTATATGCAATATCGTTCATGCTATATTTTAGGCAAAAGATACAGGAGGTTCAGTGTGATTTCCTAGTGTTGGGGAATCTAGCCTCAAAGTAATATGCTACTTGTTTCTCTTAAATATTTTAATAGCTGAGACATTGAGAGAGAATGCTTAATTTTACTCAAAACTCAACATGAAAGCAACCCAAAATTAGTTCTAAATATCACCCATGCCTTATTTATCCTCTGAATTGTTAGAACATATATTTTTTCAGGATTTATAATAGCCTCTCTTTCCGAGCATTAGACTTCTCCAACTAAATTGTGTTTCTATATAATCAAGTGGAAAAATAACCCTGTTTCATTATTCAAAGGATCTTAATGAGATTATCATCTTATTTCTATTAAATATTCAACTTCACCCACTGCTATTACCATTTTCATATTTTAATAATAGATAATACTGTACTGACTCATATCTATTTGGCTCTTGTTTGGACACCATTGATATCTGATATTCCTTGAACACTGCAATCCAATAGCAAACAAGTAGTCCCTGGTTACAAACTCTCAGTCACCAATGTTTGTGCGTTAATGTGAGCTCTTTGGGGCTTGTGTAAATTGTTTCCCTGTATTTTCTGACACAGTTTGGCCTATGCCTCCCCCTTGATCAAATATCTGCTCACGTAGAGCAGATAACCAAGGAAAGGCAACTAAAACTAAGTTACAACCTTTGCAAGTCTCAAAGGATTACATACAGAACTTGACCAAAAGATTAGCACATGTCTGTAGACTCTGAAACAACCCTCTCTCCAAAGACCGCGATTATAATGAATGTATAACCTTTCTTGGGTTCAATGAGCCTAAGATTCTTGTCTGAATGAAATGACCGCATAAGACATAAAATGGAAAATCAATTCTTTTGAATGGGATGCATTTAATGAATTTCTTTTTATTTTAGGCAAGAAATTCTTCAGCATGTCGATGTAATAAAAAATTTTTCTTTGACCAAGAATAGTGTTCGGATCGGACAACTGATGCACTATGATTATTCCAGCCATAAATATGTTTTCTCCATTAGCAATAACTTCCGGTCACTACTTCCAGAAGTGTCACCCATTATGAATAAGCATTATAATATTTGTGCTGTGGTTGGAAATAGTGGGATCCTGACAGGGAGCCAGTGTGGACAAGAAATAGATAAATCAGATTTTGTTTTCCGTTGCAATTTCGCCCCTACGGAGGCATTCCAGAGAGATGTTGGAAGGAAAACCAACCTTACCACCTTCAACCCCAGCATCTTGGAAAAATATTACAACAATCTTTTGACCATTCAGGACCGTAACAACTTTTTCCTCAGTTTAAAAAAGCTCGATGGGGCCATTCTTTGGATCCCTGCATTTTTCTTCCACACTTCAGCAACGGTTACCAGGACATTAGTTGACTTCTTTGTTGAACACAGAGGTCAGTTAAAGGTCCAATTGGCTTGGCCTGGAAATATAATGCAACATGTCAACAGGTGTGTATATTTTATTGCATTTAACTCATACCCACCAGATGGCAAATCAATATTGTAATCTCTTGGGGGGTAGGGGAGCTATCTAATTAGTTGTTGTGGTTAGTTTAGTACTTTAGGCCAAACTCTTACTTCTGTTTTGTAATGAATAAATGAGTCATTCTAGTTAAGAATCTCAGTCTTCTACCCCTAACAGGTAACCAAGTGACAAATGGAAGGATTAGCATTTCATCAGCCTCCCCTTTCTATTCCCTGTCTCCTCCCTTGGAGATAAGCCTAGTGAGCAGTCATGGAAATCACCAAAAAGCAAGATTTTTTTTTTTTTTGAATGGATAGCTATGTCCCGATAATGCCAGTGGCTAAGTTAGAGAAATCAAGTGTGTGTGTGTGTGTGTGTGTGTGTGTGTGTGTGTGTGTGTGTGTGTGTTTTAAGAAGATGCAATTGACTTAAATTTTTCCCTTTTTTGATGTTTAAGTATTTTTTAGATTTCCAAGATTAGCAAACTCCCTAGATTAATCATAAATTGATTAATTTGCTTTTATAATTTGAGATTTGAGTGCAAAACCATGTGAAAAGTATTCTATGAGCTCTTTGCGATCTCTTGTGATTCAGTAGACAGATTGACCAGAGACACAATATTTTCATCTAGTCTGGTGATTCTCTATTCTGACTGTACATTAGAATCACTTAGGGAGCTTTAAGAAATACTTTTGCCTCAGCTCTGTCTCAAGAGATTCTGATGCAAGTGGTCTGGTGAGGTCCAGGTATTTGTTATTTTTTAATGACTTCCCAGGTGATTCCAATATGCAACCAAATTCAGAGCCCCAATTCAAGATATTTTATAAAGCAAGATTAATTGTAGGCTATTTTTTTTTCCTTTCAATCTGCTAACCAAATTGCCTCAACTCTAATTTCCCCTATATAAGTAGCCTCAACGTTCTGACGTGCTATCCAGATATTATAAGGTAGAATGTGCTCTGGAAGGACTGGTAAACAGGGAATTCTACAGATTTTTATCGCATAATATACTATTCCCATCCTGTAGTCCCCTAAAGTCTTCCAACTGTCAGGTCAGTTTAGTTGACATCCCGTAGAAGTAGGGATCCTAGTCTCATAAACTGGTATGTGTCCAAGAGGTGAAGGCATAATTTATAGTCCAAACTGGAACTGTTTCTTGGAGAGAAAGGGGCACTACTGATAATTACAACAGAGATATCAGGCATCAACTGGGACTGTCCCAGTTTCCAGGATGTACAGTCACCTTTTCAAGAGGTAATGTAGCCCGTCTCCTAAATTTAAAGATGAGGAAACTGAAGTGCAAAGAGCAGGAGTTATTTACCCAAAGCCACTGCACAGATTGGGCAGAACCAGGAGAAGCCAAGTTTCCTGAGTCCCTGTCCTGTGATCTTTTGACTTCATTTTGCCTCCCTCTTATTCAGTGTAAGCTTCCTTGTGCCAAAAGAATTGTCAGAAGGCTTTAGGTAAGAATATTAAAACCAAGATTGAACATTTTAATTTCACCTGGAAGGGGAAAGGCCCATCTCTGAAGGCTTAAAGTAGTGAAGAAGGAATTGCATATGCTTAGAAACTTCAGGAAACTGGCCTGTGCAGCCTACCTGCCACCAGCCTTCCAGAAGGCCCCTGGAGTTAGGCGTGATGCCCCAAACCACTCAGGTTTGAACAAAACATGTTGGTTTGATGAAAACCAGAAAGAAATACAGTCCATAGAAACCTGATTCATGAACAAGTTAATTCTGCTTGCATAACCAATGATACACACACACACACACACACACACACACACACACACACACACACACACAGCAGTCTCAAATATATGACAGTGTAGATAGAAAGGCTTCAGAATACTACCTAAGTATGGAAGGAACAACAATAATTTGGCTGCTTTTCTTTAAACACAAAAAGTGTGTAAATACTTTTCTTAGGTCCTTGCAGGCTAAAGAAGAACTTGGGAACCCCTAGTTAGGAGATGAGGGAGTAGGGAATACAGTTTTTTACAAGAGGGTTTCCACACCCAGGAAGTATCCATACCCAGGAAGAAGAATTTAATTCTAGGTTTAGGTAGGGAAGTGACAGAGGAGTTCTCCTTAGATTAAACAACCACCTCCACTGCATTCAAGGATCCTTTATTTATGAGAAGTATAGTCATTCTCAACAGTGGCCTTCTATGGTGTCACCACTGAGTCAGAGTCACCACTCTTTAGGAAGGCCCAGCAGTAGGGCCAGCTTCAAGGGTGTGAGATTATCTGTGCGGTTGCACAAGACCCCTATCTCAGAACGCCCTTGTGCTCAGAAGGGCCCCACGCTCAGAAGGGCCCTGCAGTTGGTTTAATACTCTGCTGTCGCCATATTGAAATTCTTAATAATCTTTCAACAAAGAGCCCACATTTTTGTTTCACACTGGGTCCCACAAATTATGTAGCCAGTCCTGCCCAGAGGTTTTTTTTGTGGTCTATAAGATAGATTCAAAGCAAGTACTATTTCAGTTACTTAAACAAATCCACCTCCCAGCCCAGTCATATTGACTTATCCAATTGAAATGTGAAACCCTGGACTCTGAACCTATGTGTACTTATTGTTCCACAGGTACTGGAAAAACAAACATTTGTCGCCCAAACGGCTGAGCACAGGTATTCTTATGTACACCCTTGCATCAGCAATATGTGAAGAGATCCACTTGTATGGATTTTGGCCTTTTGGATTTGACCCCAACACAAGGGAAGACCTTCCATACCATTACTATGACAAAAAAGGAACCAAATTTACCACCAAGTGGCAGGAGTCCCACCAGCTGCCTGCCGAGTTTCAGCTGCTTTACCGAATGCATGGGGAAGGGCTCACCAAGCTGACTCTGTCACACTGTGCCTAAGAACTCCACATGAAAGTGCCACATGGCTGTTTAAAAAGTGCCCCAAATCAAATTGAATAGTCTTCAGAATAAAACCCTAGAGAATCTCTTATAAGGATTGTCTGCCATTTAAAAGGAAAGATGTCTTCACTCCCTCTTTTGCACTGCTCTTTGAAGGGTCTTAGCTGACTTAGCACATGATCTCGACTTGATTGATAAAAGGAATGTTGCATTTGGAACTATGCTGCTAACGAAATGGTTTGAAGTATTTTCATGTTTGTATTTTAACAATAAACTGCCTCTCATTTTGTATTAGGACTAGGGCTGTAGTTCCTGCAGCTCTGCTCAGATACAGTCCTGGTCACCATAGGCCTCTGGCCAATTTGGGCAGGATCTCACTTTTGCCAGTGGGATCAGACTCTTAAGAATGGAAATATTAAAAACTGGTTTGCATCTCTCTCTCTCCTCTCTATCTCTCTCCTTTCTCTTTCTGTCTCTGCAAACTTTCTTCTTGCCCCATCACCGTGGAGTTTAATAATTTTCTAGGAATCATATTGAATTAGCTTTGCTTGTATGTGTTGTATCTGTACTGATGCGTTCAAAGCTCTGGGTAATTTTGATGTTTCATGACAAACTGAGCAAATCATGATGGACCCCTTATGATTAATTTTATAAGAAATGCCTCTTCTTAAGGTCTTACTAGTCCCTGCAGACATTGGACAGCAGGGCAGTCCCTCTGTGGTAAATGGCATATCATGAGTGTATCTTTCACGAGCACAAAGATAGCCTGCGTTGCAGGTGGCATCACATCTCTTGACATGCGTGCTATTATGGCAAAAAGTTCTGTTGCCTCAATTGCAAGGGCATTCCAGCCTAGGTTTAGTGCCTCCCTCAATTCCAACCCAAGCATTCTCTTAGAACATAGAGGCAGTGAGTCATCTTTGGAGCCTGAGACAGATAGAGGAAAGGGAAGAAGGATCTTTAGAAGCTGTTATGGAATCCTGTATTCCCTAAAGTGTCGTAGCCATGTTGCCATTCAGAGCTGCTGAGAACCAGCAGGGTTACAGTGGAAGAGGTTCAAGACTGGCCAGGCCAGGTACCCTGTGAATAGTGCTTAGACTAGGGTCATTTTCAGCATTATTGCATCCACCATCATTGCTCCAGAACCATTTGTTCTCTTCAGGACAATGATAGAGACTGGATATTCTTTCTTTCCACTGAGATCAGATCTATACACCTACAAATAAAGCTTTTTAAAAGGAAAAGCCATGTGCAGTGACAAGATTTGGTCCTAAATAACTCTTGGCATTTGAGATTGTATAGACTGCCATGAAGGAATTAGTGGGCCCTTCTTTCTTCATTATTTCATCCCTAGGAGTAAAAATCACATCACTCCTATCCCTGGCTTTTCACTGAGCAGCACTCTGTTCTTCCAGTCCAGCCCAGAGTCTGGCCAAGTTGATGTTAAATTTTAATCAGCATTTCTTTCTTCTTTCCAAATGCCAGTCGAGCACATTTGTTACACATTTGGGTGGAGTAGCTCGTTCTTTTCCAGAAATCGCATCTAGATGGCTTGCAGTGTTACAAACACTGTTAAAAATAATTGCAGTAGTTTAGTACAGTAATCAGCTCATTGCCTCTCTTTGGGAAGGTATAATCATGCCTAAAGTGAAACCAGATACACTAAGGAAACATGCAGGCCTATGCTCACATCGAGCCTGGTCCTAGGGGAAGCTGTCTTATTCTCATTTTCTCCAGAAAATTATCTAATCAGAGAAGCTTACATAGATCCAGATATTAACCAGTGAAAGAAAAAACATACAGGCTCAAATGCATTACCAGTTGTGACGCGTCTTTCCTACAACGTTGTGTGAAAGTCAGCCATCCAAATAGATGAAAAACAGGAATAGACCTCTCAAGATGGGGGAGAACACTAAAAAAGCCTGTACCTGAAACAATTAGAGGGGAGCTATAAAAACATTGTTAAATTCCGTGGTATAATTTGATGGGTATCAAAGCCACGCCGAGTTTGTTCCCTGTCCCTTTGAAGAGGACAGCACCACATTTCTCAGGCTGTGCTCTGTTGGGATCCCTGCGAGACTGCTAACTGACAGAAGTGTTTAGTTGGCTGTTCCTGAGCACTTAGTTCATTTGGTTACAGCTAAGTGATGTTAATGCCAATATTGCACATGCCAGATTCTGACTATGCAGTTTTAATCCCAATGTGCCCATTATTTTTCACTAAATATAAATGCATAGACACTTTAAACCAAGCAGGTTAAAAGAGCAAACAGTCAGAATACCTAAAATCAGTTAATTGTTCTATGGTGGACCATTGCAATTGGGTCTCATCATAAGGCCAAGATTTTTTTTAAAGTTCAGGGAGTTTTTTTTAATCTCACTTCACTCTTGACTCCACCTTCACCTTAGAGTGAGTGGACTTTTTCATCTCCCAACATCATTTCATCCTATCACTTGAACTAGAACTCAAAATGTTGAGGAAACAGACTCATCTCCCAGAACTAGAAGGGCTTAGAGATCTGGCTCATCTCCTGCTTCCAGGCAAGACCTTCCTGAAGCTGATCCCAAAAGACCACCCTTCCCTCTTCTTTAAAAATCTCTAAAGAAAATCCCAAACCTTCTCATAGTGGTTAACCACAATTCTCATAATTTATAAATTCTTTATAGGAGCCCATATCGCTCCCATTGCAAAAATTAAGTGAGTTATGTGGGTAAAGCATTTATCCTAGTTTTTGACCCAGATAAGTACTCAATAGATGGTAGCTTTTACTATTATTGTGTTCATTGATAGTTATGCCCTTGCCTGTAGTCCAAGCATAAAGAAAAATAACCTCTAGCTGATCATACAAAATCTTTTTGTCCTTTTTTTTTTTTTACATTTTATTGTGCTTTAGGTGAAAGTTTACAGTGCAAATTAGTTTATCATTCAAAAATCTATACACAAATTGTTTTGTGACTTTGGTTGAAATCCCCACATTGTGTCAGCACTCTCCCCTTTCCCTTTCCACCCCAGGTTCCCTGTGTCCATTCGTCCAATTTTCTTGTCCCTTCCTGCCTTCTTGCCTTTGCTTTCGGGCAGGTATTCCCCGATTTGGTCTCCTGTACTTGATTGAACTAAGAAGCACGTTCCTCACGTGTGTTATTGTTTGTTTTATAGGCCTGTCTAATCTTTGGCTGAAAGGTGGACTTTGGGAGTGGCTTCAGTTCTGAGTTAGCAGAGTGTCTGGGGGCCATAGTCTCAGGTCTTTTTGTCCTTAAAGACTGTTTCAAAGATTAAACCTATGAAACCACTGGCAACAGGGCCATTGGGTCCCTCCTGATTCTGTTACAGATACATACCCTGGCTTTTGCATTCCCCTTGCTTTATTATTTCTAGGTTAAATACATCCTTTTATCAGAACTTTTCCTCTTTTAGGATACCCACAGTAGAGTCCACCTTCAACTATTGGAATGAATTCCACTATAAAGGCCCGCAGGCTGTCTACACATGACACCAACACAAATGGTCAGTTATGTTGCAGGCGGGGGAGAACCCACAAACATTTGACAACCTGCTTGCTACTACACTCTCAATTTTCAGCAATTGTTCTGAGCGTCATGTGCACACAGGTAGATCCAGGGGAGGCAGGGTTAAAATATGATATCAAGAATTCTTCCCACATCCAAAACTCTTCCCAATATTAATTGACTAAAACATCTATGGTTCCTCAGCCCTCTGTCTGCCTTAAGTGTCCTTGACTGTTTTGAAAGTGCTGTGTAGGAGAGTGTTGTGTGCCTCTAAGTGCTGACTGTGGCTGCTGTGCCACCTGTGTCCTTGATGTCAGACACCTGACCATGGGGCTGCCAGCAAGGACGTGCGATGGGAGAGGCTCCCCAGCCTCCTAGTGCTCAAGCCACTAGCTACCCACTACATGGGAAGTGGGAGGACTAACCTGTTTGGTGGGGAAACTAAGAAATGGAAGAGCATTTCTACTGACTTCAGGCAAGGCACTAATTCAACACTCTCAGACAACAAACAGGTGTTGGCCTGAGGCCAAGGGAAGCAGGGGCAGAATTGTAGAATCCTAGGACACTGAAACTGGAAGAGACCCTTGAGTTTACCTAGTCTTAATTCTTGCCTTTACAACTGAGAAAACGGAGAAACAGGTTAAGTGATTTGCCCAAGATTGCATAGGTCGAGGGTGGAATAATTAGGACTCCTCATCCTTGCTTCTTGACCTTATCAGCATCAAATGAGATAGGCTCAAAGGGAAAGTGATTTGGGTCTGGGATCCACAGGGCACATAAGATAAATAAAAAATTGAAAAGACTGTCAAGGAGAAAAAAAGATCCACTGAAAATATATGTATGTATTTATTTCTTTCATTGCAAAAGAATAAAAGAGATGCTTGCCTGGGTATGCAACAGTCCACTCATCATCACCTACAACCCTCCCTGAAATGAAAGAAGATCCCCTTGGTAAATCACAAGCCATTTACTGGTGGTTCACAGTTGGCAGCTGGAATCTTATCTAGTAATCTGTTCATCTTAATAAAACCTTGTTTTAGTAATGTGTATGCATAATTTAGACATTGAATACTGCGAATAGTTATGTACTTCTCCATATGTGTGATTTTCAGCTGGGGCCCCTTGAGGGAAGAATACCTTTTGTCGATGCCTTCCGTATTGTAAGTAATTTCAACAGCCTTTGAATTATTGCATTTAGTTCAATATGCTAAGAAGATGTACAAATAATAGTGAATAACTTTGGCTGGGTCTTCATGTGCAAAATGACATACTGAGCAGTTTTCTGTGTTAAGTCTGGATCCTTAACTCCTTTTTTACCATAATTGTTTGAATGCTGCCAGCAAAAGTATCCCTTTAGCCTCTACTTTTCCCTGAGTGTGTAGACCTATCCTTTTGTTTACAAAGAGATTTGGGCCTGTGTGTATGTGGCTGAAGCACCCAGATGGAGCATCATGGCACTGGGGATTTAGGGCAACTTGGCCAGCTGATTGACCTGTCTGGACTCTGTGGCCTAATTAATCAAGGCCACAGATGAGTTGGTACCAAGGACCAAAATGACTAATTATGCCCCCCTTATGCTCTGATTGCTTTGCCACATAGATACAACATTTGAAATGGAAACATTTTCGAATGTCATTATTGCGTGATGCAATATTTCTTAGTGTCTTTTTGTTGTGAAGACTTTTTATTGAAGACATATGTATTTCAATAGATGCTGTTTCCTCAATGAAGCTCAATCTCTTGTTGTTGATTACAGTGGAATCACAATGAAGAGCCTGCCACAGGATAACTGACTCCACATTAAGATTATGATAGGATTATAGGGTTAGGACCTGGATTCTGCCATTGATTCACCAGCAAACAAAGCTCATGTCATAGATTTTGACATGAGGAGCTCTTTAAAATATAATTCTTGCTCCCCACCCCAGAACTTTGAGACACAATGCCCTGGGATAAAGCCACCATACAAAGATCCCCGGGTGATTCTGATATGGCCAGCATTTTGGAGCCAATAATATATTAGGGTCATATATGCCATTTTGACCAAAGTAGCTGAATGCTTATTACTCCTCATGCAATTAGTATCCAATCTGTTCCTTGAAGTTCCATGGCAATATGGACACAGTCTTAGTGACTCAAAACTTCAGCTGTTTAGGCTGAACCGACCAATCACTAAGTTGTAAGTGAATAGTAATTGGTCAATTTAATCATAAAGGATGTCTGAAGGCAGTCAAATAAGGAAGTATAGCTTTAATATCCTTTTCCGTAAGTTCAGCTCTTTGTATTTTACTCTTTATACTCAAAACTGAGAGGCAGGTCTCAAGTCACTTATTTTTGTAAATGGATAGATCGAGAGACAGGGAGGTTAAATGGCTCATTCAGATTCAACTTGGAAGTTAGTCCCAGAGCCTAAAATATTCCTCCAAGGGTCTGATTTCTCAACCTCCCAGTAATGCCCAAAATGCAAAGGTCCTCAAGCTAAAATGAAACCAATCAAAAAAGGAAATTCAGGGAGATACAATTCTAGAACCAACAAATGTGAGAGAGGTGCTCATTGGCACTGGCTGCCTTGTACAGCCTGTCTTGGATAAGTACCACCATCCTAATGAAGTTTTGGCCCAGCTTCTTTCCATAGCTCTGTGTATGCAAAGTCTTTAATCATCAGAGATACTAAAGGGCTTCTTTGATTTCCCTCCTCTGTGGTTCTGAGACAATTTTAGCTCTTTGGTGTGCTGGTAAATGTTTAACAACTGGCACTAGAGAAGGGTGGAGCCCTGATTTGTAGCACTTACCAATGTCCATGGCATAAATACCCGCAACATGGCCAATTTCAGGCTACTAACTTGATGAACATTTAACAATGTATTTTCAAGAGTCAGTATGAGCCGGTTCCAGCACAATACTGCCTGCCAATTCCTGAGTCAGTGAGTGCCAGATATGTGGCTTTGGAGGGGCTCCCAGATGATGCCCTGGGGGGCCAGCATTGGCTTTGGAGGGGCTCCCAAATGACCACCCTGAGGGGGAGAATTTCCACCTTGGTCAGTTTTACTAATTTTGAGTAAGAGAACATACTATTGGGTCTTTAGGCTAAGGACCCTAATGTATGCAAAATATTTCCTATTCATATGACACTTAGGAACCTCTCAACACAGTGCTCAGTACCTTAAGAGATCACCAATCATGACTTTCCTAAGGGTGACCTTCCAGGTAAACATTCTTTAACTGCCAGTTGAAACCATGTTTGGCTGATCTTTTTTCATATCCTATAGCTCATCCCCCATCTTCCCAGTTCTCTAGTTTCCCTGCCCCCTTACTCTTCATCCTCCTGATCCAACACAAAATCCACAGGCATCCAGAACACAGTGCCCACAAAGGAGTTGGAGGAGAAAAAGACACCCAATAGGCTTACCTGGTCCCACCACACCTGGAGAGACTCTTTGGTTCAGATGTCTCTACCCCGTCTAGTTCTGCATTATGCTCAGGACCCAAGTGTGCACTCAGCTGGGCTTTCTTTGCCTCAGAAAAGTTCCTAGGGGGCAAAAAACACCACTGAATAGTGGTGGCTGACTGGGCACTTTGTAGAGGAAGGCATCATTTGCTGCCTTGCCTTTAGCTAAGCTTGTGTAAGGCTGGACCCTGAAAAAGCTCCACCAACAAATCTTTGGCCACTGTAGTTCCCTGGGCATTGAGCAATAGAGCAACTTCCCTTCTTTCTCACCAATGGTTGTGAGTAGGGGTACTGAGTGTTTAGAAATCAGAGACCCTGATGATCCACAGAACAACCTTTGCTTGCAAATTCAAAGTTTTTCTGGTGGAAGTCATTCTTAGGAGGGCGTAATTAAATCCTTTGGAAGGCAAGGCTGGAAAAAAAATGTACTTAATTCCTCAGACACAATGAGTGGCCATAGATTTTTATTCTGCATGTAGCAAATCAAAATTAGATCATGAAAGGCCAAATCTAATTTACTTGCTGTAGTAAAATATCTACAGGTTCTGTGGGGCATTTCTAGACTGTAAATGTTTGTAATGCTTAAAAGGCTAGGGTATACCTCTGTTTTTTGTTCTTCTTAACAGTCATTGAAAACAAGCTTGTTTCTCTACACTGAGTAAATCTACAGTTTGTTTTAAATGAGCTAGGTACAGGTTCAGATGTTTTTCTGTATTCACAACAAATTGCATGTAACGTGGGCACAAAGTACACCTTCACCTTTGGCTCTTTTCTTGACACCAAAGAGACAAGTCCATAGCTACAAGCAGACTAGACTTTGACAGCTAGGCCCCATTTTATTATGAACAAATTCACAGCAAACCAGCCTTGAGAAACCAGCCACCCCAGAGCATTTTTAGCTAGGGAGATGGGGAAGAAAAATTGATAGATAATGGGAGAGGTGTTTGGTCAATGTGTGTAGGTGGAATAAAGGATTGAAGTATTGCAAAAAGGAGGGGGAGATTTCCTTCTGAAATCAAGAATCTAGACCATTTTTCAAGACTTAGAATAATTGAACTCCATGCTAGAAATGCTCTTTAACAGCATTTCAGGATCCAGATCTGAGCCCTTACTCTGCAGAAAAGCAGCCTGACAGCCAAGAGCCCTGGGAGGGGTTTACTGATGGGTTGAGTTCCAATCACCAAGTGTTAGTAATTAGTAATGAAATCTCCCAGGTGCGCAGGACAAAAATATTGAAACATCACAAGGTAGCATCATTTATTCACATAGGAACAGTCACCTAAGTCCATAGCAGAGCTTTGCAGATCTAAACATTATCTCAGGTCTAGATTCTAGATCAACACCCTCAAGGCAGAGATAGAAAACTGAGGTTCTGAAAAGTAGGAAGTGACTTCTCTGCCCAGCTAGTTAACTGGAATTGGAATCTGGGTCTCCCAACCACTGACTGGGAGAAACCAGTGCTTTCTACTACACCACACCATGCTGCCTCCATTCTTTTGATGGGAAGTTGACAATCCATTGCAAACGGGTAAATTAGAAATCAAAACAAAAGAATGTTTAGGATGTCTTCTCTTACTTAACTTACTTAGGTTGCACCCTGTCATTTTAGCACCATTTTCAAGAATGTTCTGTCAGTGGAGCATGTGGAATGAAGCTCTTACAGAGTAATGATGAAACCAAAAGGTCAAAAGGTGGGAAATGAGTGAATGTAAGCTATTTAAAACTGAGCGAGAAACATGTATCAGGGAAAATTAATGCTTCTTATATTGTTATTACCATGGAGCCCACACACACACACACACCCTTGGTACGTTTGTTTTGGAAAATGCCATTTTATGGGGAGAGACTGGCATTGAAGACTTCACCCGTTCCCAACCACATCAGAAACCCTCTGGCTCTTTGGAAGAAACCGCAGCCCTTAGGAATCAGACTCACATCTCTTGTGAGAAACAGCCTCAGCTGCCCTTAGAAACCAGCTCCTTGTGAAGCCTCCAAGGCTGCCACGCTGGGAGGCCAAGGACCCTGGAAGAAGCTAGCACTGCTGAACTGAGGATCATGTAAATAACTTCTGCCTTCTTGGTGAACAAGGACTACCATCTTTCTTTTGTAGAGGTAATCGCGTGGATATTTTGACTGTAGTTTGTGAAGAAACTGCAATGATGTGCTTCGAGAGCTCTCCAGCTGTACATGTTAAGTGTGAATGTGCCTGCCTCATTGCCTCATGTGCCAAACACAGTACTGGATGCGTTGTTTTTAAATAAACTGTTTTATTGTGCATTGGAAAAAAAGCAGGCTGCCTCTCTCCTTAAGAAGACACAACACACACACACACTAACACACTCACACGTGTCCAATGAAGAGATTGAGTAGTTCCTCCTTTTTCTCATTCTTGATGTTTTGAGGTCTTCTCCTTGGAGGTTTGTGAGACTCCAGAAAGACGGAGCTTGGCTGTCTATAGCCATGAACCAGTATCAAGCACCAAAAGCAACCTCAGTTTTTCCATGGGTCTTATAAATACAAATCAAGCAACAGGCCTTAACATTATTAATAATAATACATTGCTCTTGAATGTTACAGTCACATGCTTCATTTTATTTCATCAATAATCTGATGAAGGGGATATTTTATCCTCAGAGAAGCTGAGGGACTTGGTCCACATTGCACGCTAAGTGGCAGAGTGAGGCAAAATGAGAACTTGGGCCTGACTCTGGGTCCAATGCCCTTTCCCCTGCACCTCCATCCCATTTCCGTTTCTCTTTAGACCACTTTCTCATAGAGCCATCTTTGACTGCCCCCATCACTCTCTATCCCCTGACACTGTGTCATTTTTCTTCGTAGCATTTTCTTTCATTACCTAAAATATTAATTACTTTCTTATTTTTCATCTCTCTCTCCCACTTTATTGTAAGTTCTACCTTCTACAAAGTGGAGCCCTGTGTAGTGGTTAAGAACTCAGCTGCTAACCAAAAGGTCAGCAGTTCAAATCCACCAGCCACTCCTTGGAAGCCCTATGGGGCAGTTCTGCTCTGTCCTATAGGGTCACTATGAGTCAGAATTGACTCAAAAGCAATGGGGTTTCTACAAAGCAACTCTTTCTCATGCTGTGCCCCAATGCCTAGAACAGTGTTGGGCACTTAGCAGACTCTCAGTCATATTTGGATGGATGGATGGATGGATGGATGGATGGATGGACAATGCACTATTGAGTCAATTTACCATTTCAGCTCTTTTTCACTATTTCCTTCCCCATCTTTGGTGACCACATCACAGACACCAAAAGTCCTTGCTCTCCTCTGACTCTGCTGCCTCAGTCAGCATCTTAAATAATTAATAATAAGTATTTGTTGAATGAATGAACAAATGAACAGTTCTGGGGATTGTTTTCTCAATATCCACACTTCAATGTCAAGAATATCCCAGCATTATTGCATCAAAGTGCATCTTGTTCTTCTGCCTGGCTGATTGTAATTTCAAGCAAAAGGAGAAACTCACGTGGGGTAAAAAATACAGCTTGGTTGACAAAATCCCATCTTCCGGAGACATGGTCGCACCTGAGTGGGCTGGCCACAAGGATCTTTGATTTAGATCTAAAGCCCGTGTTGATAACTATGTACAACACTGGACAAGATATGAACAGGATATAAGATTACCAAAATCAAAATGCCTAACCTGAAGGAACTTAAAAGTCTTATCAGAAAACAGTTCAACACATTACAACGTACTCAGTTTTATTCTGGACAACTTCAAAAAATGTTAGGAACACAGGAGAGAGACAGAGAGAAAGAGAAAGAAAGGGTCACCCAATTAAATTCAAGTAAAGACAATAAAAATTTAGAGGCCAAAGTTAATGTTCAGGGCCTATATTTTCTGAAAAAATATTTGCCACACTGATGATTCACACCCCCACCCCCAAACACACATAGAATAGTAAGTTGTTCTAAAACAAAACAAAAATACTTAACAAACTTCAGCAAAACATGAAATTGACACCAAGTTTATTACAGGCTCTCTTTGCCTGGGGCTGATTAGTACAAATTACATTTTAAATATAGAATTTTTTTCCCAAGAAAATGCATTGCCACAGCCTGACTAAAACCCCCCTCCTCCACCCATTAAAGGGCCAACCTGGCCCAAGGCTCAAGAGCCAGTAGGGAAGCTTAGCTTCCTGCCTCAGTCTCAGCGACAAGCCTATGGGTAAGGTTTCTTTCTCCAGCTGTGCTTCCACAGCGTCTGTCGGGGAGCCCAGGGGTGGACGGTACAAGCCTTGCTCCTGAGGCATCCCCCATTTTTAGTGTGTGATTCTTGGCAGGTGGGGTTAGCACACTAGATGATGTTGCTGTGAGGTGCTGTCAAGTCGACTTGGATTCATAGTAACCTTATGTATAACAAAACAAAATGTCACCCAGTCCTGCACCATCTTCACGATCGTTAGTCGGTTTGAGACCATTGTTTTGGCTACTACGTCAATCCATCTCATGAACGGCTTACCTCATTTTCACTGACACTCTGCTTTACCAACCATGATGTCCTTTTCTATCGATCAGTCTTTCCTGATGACATGTCCAAAATAAGTGAGTCGAAGCCTCACCATCCTGGCTTCTCAGAAGCATTCTGGTTGTATTTCGTCTATGACTAATTTGTTTGCTCTTCTGGCAGTCCGCAGAATATTCAATATTCTTTGCTGACACCACAATTCAAATGCATCAATTCTTCTTCTTTCTTTCTTTTTCATTGTCCAACTTTCACATGCATAGGAGCTGACTGAAAAGACGATGGCTTGAGTCAGGCACACCTTAGTCGTCAAAGTGACATTTTTGCTTTTTTCCTTCTGGGATAGGCTGTTCTAATCATACACCCTCACAGCATTCAGAATGTCATAGTTGATCAGGAACTTAGAGATTCAATTAATTCAATGCTCTCATTTCCAGATGAAGGAACTGAGGCTCAAGGAGAGAAAGTGACTTGTCCAAATGTACTCTCCTAGTGAGCAACAACTCAAGTCTTTACTAATTTTTACAGGAAGCAAAAGAAAAAGAAAGTTATTTTTATATCAATTAGCAATTCTCAACTCTAAGTAAAGATGTTTAAAAGGACAGTCTTTTCATCTTATTTAAATTAACTCTTTTTTTATTATTAGAAAAACATTCATTGAAAGAACATTAGAAAACAGAGATAAGCAAACAAATGTAAAAATCACCTAAGCTTTTGCCAGTCTTTCTGAGTGTGTTTATGTTCTACACCATACATATGCTGTGTTTTCCTTTTTCTCCCTTAAGAATAGATCAAGAGCACCTTTCTATGTGATTGAATATTTTTAATAAAATCATATAATCATAATCAAATCAAATAAATAAATCATAGTATTTAATAAAATTACATATTCACTAACTTATTTAATCAATTCTCCACCGTTGTTTCAAACTTAGGTTCTTTGCAATTTTTCATTGCTACAAATAGTGCACTGATAAATATCTTTGTAATTAAATATTTGAACATACATGATTATTTCCTTAGATAAATCCCTTGAAGTGGATTTCCTAGTTCAAGAGTTATGAACAATTTTCCTAAGAGGAATCTTTTTCAAAACCTGCCAGAAATTTTCAAATAGAAACTCAATAACCAAACTTTTAAATCTTTATTCCCTTAGAAAACTTGCAAAAAGGTTAGAAAAAAAGCATGCATCATCACTGAGGCTGACCTCCTCAACAGGGAAATAACACGTTTTTATGTAATAAAATAAGGTAAATAAATAAGCTATTGTTGTGTGCTATTTATATCCAGTTACCACATCTCTTGTTTAGGAGCTGGGAGAACTTCGCATGCTCAAGAGACAAAGCCCATCCAATCACATCCTCATTACTAATCAAATAAGAAACACCCAGGACCTTCTGGGACAGGTGAACCTTCAATACAATGATAGATAGCTCTTTTCCTTATTCTGAGAGTATGTTTATTGCTTACTCAATCCTACCAACCTAATAATGCTTCCAATTCACATTAAGTCTAAGAAGTCAAAATGAGGAAGCTGAACTAACCAATCTACCTTGAGGCTACACAAATCCTATAGATCAGTTGTTTTTGTTGAAACTCTTTTAATCAACATTCTGCTTTTATAGGATAGATGTGACCGTACTTTAAGCTAATTCAAAAGATAAACATACAGATTTTCAAAGCAGATATATTAACGGTGGCCAATCACCACAGAATTCCTTAACTACCATTGTCCCTTTCTTAAGTAAATCTGTATTTGCACACACACAAAAAAAATTAGGAAATATTTTCACCCCTGCGGGCCCTACAGTCTCTGTCACAAGTACTCAAATCTACCACTGTAGCGTAAAAAGCAGCCATAGAGAAAACAATACATAAATGAATAAGTGTAGCTGTGTTCCAATAAAACTTTATTTACAAAAACAAGTGCAGCCAGTTTTGGCTCATGAGGCTGTGGTTTGCCAACTCCTGCTTTAGGTAACAAGCCCCTTACTATATCTAAAATATTTCATTTGACAATCTTCATTGTACTTACTAGTTTTCTAAGTCTGTCATGACAAATTACCACAGACTTAGGGGCTTAAAACAACTGACATTTATTCTTTTACAGTTCGGGAGGCCAGAAGTCCAAATCAAGACATCAGCAGGGTTGATTCCTTCTAGAGACTCTGAGGGAAAATTTGTGTTGTGCCTCTCTCCTAGCTTCTGTCAGCAACCCTTGGCATTTCTTTGCTTGTAGCTGTATCACTCCAATCTCTGCCTCCATCTTCACATGGCCGTCTCTGTGTGTCCGTGCCTGTTTCCCCTTCTCTTATTTTATAAGGACTTGCCATTGGATTTATGGCCCACCCTAACCCAGGATGATCTCATCTTGATATCTTTACTGTAATTACATCTGCAAAGACCCTTATTCTAAATAAGATGACATTCTGAGTTTCCGGGTGGACATACCTTTTGGTGACGCAATTCAACCCACTACATTCATTTACAACAGCACCCCTTCCACTAAGTAATTCAAGGGCCCACAGCCCTGCTGCCATCAAGTTGATTCTGACTCATAGTGACCCTATAGCACAGAGTAGAACTGCCCCACAGGGTTTCCAAGGAATGGCTAGTGGATTCAAACTGCCAACATTTTGGTTAGCATACACCACCAGGGCTCCAAGTAGAGGCTTATAGGATACAATTCAGTGATGCACAGACTCAGATTTACTCCAGAAGCAATTATTTCATTTCAAAGGTAACAAATCCATCCGGAAAAAGTCCAACAGCATTATTGGTGCTGTAAGTTATGTCCTCAAATTACATTTTAAAAACTCTCTAGTGTCCACACACAGTAAAAGGATGTGGTTCCAACAATGTATTCAGAAACAAATCAAACATCACCTCCAAAATCAACAGACTCTAAAGATGTTCCTAATATACAAGAGCTCACTTCCCACACCAAAGACGTGCTCAGAACCAGGACTATTGATTTTGAGTAAGTGAGTTTTCTGGCTGGGGTACATGTACCACATTGAAAGAAAAAGAGTGGATGGAGAAAATATGAAAGTTGACCAACCTATGACATGAAGTGATAAGTTCAGAAGAAATGTCTAACATGTATTAGTGGACACAGTTGTTCAACACCTTAAAGATCAATTTAAAACTCATTCTCATCTTGCAGCAGGTATCAAAATATATAGATATAGATCTAAACAACTTTAGTCACAAACACTAATATGTCTGATTTAGCTTTCAGAAACCTTTGTGACCTAATCAGCAAACAAAGTCTATTGGGAAATAAGGTGGAAATTTAGTCTGAGATATTTTTTCTCAGAAATGGGATATATTGAAACCCCCATCAACAAAGTGCAGAGGATAGTAAAGGAGACTGATTGAGTGAGTTAAAGGAGAGGAAAGTCAGAGCTAAATAGAAAATCAGAAACTGATGCAGACTTATCTCCTCCTGTTGGAAGCATTACATCCTTAAGTCTTCTGCCTTAAAATATGTCAAGACCAAAATGACTACTTGGGGTATTCATTCTTAGGAAACAAAATTACATGTAATGTGAAGGCCTCTACAAGGATGTGGCCTTCCTATATGTATGGTCTTTCCTGTATGTATCTGGGGGTACCCAGTGGGAGACATCCCACAACCTGGATGTTCTAGACCAGGAAACAATCCCCTTGTGCCAGGAAGCATCCTGTGGCCTGTATGTTCACACTCTTTGATCCAGCCCTAACTATGAAAGGGGATTTTCCAGGTAATAGAGAAAGCAACCACAAGAGCAGGGATGAGGCTTCAAAGAGGTAAGTTCAATGAGTCGAGTATAAAAGCAGGAGGGTTGAGTTGACCTGGATACTATCTAAAGAAGAGAATCTTGAACTACAAACCAGGGACAAAGGACAAGAGACATTTATCTTCTCTTAAATCTTTGCAATTCCCTATGTTCCTTCTTTCTGGATGCCTAGACTGTTTTGCTATTGTGGGTACAGTTTACTCCCTGACAACCCCTTTAAGTGGTCCTAGTATTCTGCTTCAGGAAAAGTCCCCTCGTTTGCTCTCCTTCCAACTCCACTGACTACCCTCAGATATTGACTCCCCTTTGTCCCTCTCCCACTAAGCTACCTAGCTTGGTGTCCTCTCCTTAGCACCCTTGTATGGATTCAGTAACTCCAACTCCAGACTTCATCTTGTTTTGTGACAAGGGATGGCCCTTGAGTTGCACAAGCCACAATCCCAGGCTTGTAATGGTGCCACGCCCCACCCCCCAAACCTAAGCCAGGCCTTTGGGACATGACTAAATAAGCCCACAGCACCCAAGACCCAGACCATCTTGGAGGAAAATCAGACAATTATCAGAATGACTCCAGGAGCCGGAAAGTAGGAATCTGGCCTCCTCTGTTACCAGTTTGGGGACACAAAGAAGACGCCCAAGGTATCAAGCAGGTGGTAGCACTGTGATAAAGAAAGGGAAGGAGACTGAGTTCCTCTGGGAAGGGACAAAGTGGCCGTGGATGGAAAGGCAAGTAGCTGGAGTGAGCAGATTCCTGACATCTTCGTAGAAAAACAGCATCTTCAGGAACCTGTTCACAATCTTGCATTCCCAACAGTGTTTGAATGAGCCAATCAACTGATATAGTTAAGCCACTGAGACTTTGGCTTATTTGGTTAATTTATTACTGAAGTATAACCTAACTTATCCAGATTAACACAGTACCTTAAACTTTAAATTTTCAAAAATAAATACGACCAAAAGATGATATGCATATATAAATCACCCCAATTTAATTTCTTGGTGTCCAGCTACAGACACAACTTGCCCAAAATAGGTTTGCGTGCCCCACTCCTATGCCCTCATCCTGACATAGACTTGTTCTCCTCCTATCCTGCCTTAATATCCCCATCATTAATGGCATTCCTTGATGTGCTGCATCTTTGGCCTTTAGCTCATCTTGCTTTGTATTTTATACCATGTACCTTGTAACAAAATGAAGTAGTAGGGGTTCAGTTGTAGAATTCTCACCTTCCATTCAGGATTCCCAGGTTCAATTCCTGGCCAATGCAACTCACGTGCAGCCACCACCCATCTGTCAGTGGTGGCTTGTGTGTAGCTATGATGCTGGACAGGTTTCAGCAGAGCTTCTAGACGAAGAGGGACTAGGAATAAAGGCCTGGTGATCCACTTCTGAAAATTAGCCAACAAAAACTCTATGGATCACAATGGTCTGATCTCAACTGATCAGGGGGATGGCACAGGATTGGGAAGCGTTTTGTTCCACTGTGCACAGGGTCGCCACAAGTTGGGGCAAACTCAGCAGCAGCTAACAACAACAACCAACTTGGAACCCAACGGATGTTAAGCTCCTCGAAGGCAAGGACCACTCTGGTGCTTCTCTGCATCCTTTACTCTGATCCACTCACAGCAGGCAATCAATAAGAGTTTGTTAATTGAATAACTGTTCAGACTCATCTGTGGTTCTTCTCAGGCTCCTATCTGTAAGGTCCCTGCAGCAGTTGGTCCTATCTCATAGTCAGCACCATCTTTACCAACAGAAAGTGCTTTACTGAGTTTCAAAGAGACGAGATCTGGTGTGACTCGGTATTCGGCCTTTGCACTAAACTGCCTCATGTAGCAGAATTTTCTCCTCAATAGTCTGCATGACCCAGGCCCAGCCAAAAAGCACTGTGGGAACCAGTCTTGTAGTTGTTATTGCTTTTCTTCAAATGTAAGTGGTTCTGAAGAGTCAGCATGCACTGCTTGATTTCAGCATGAAGTTAAGCAAGACTAAGATAGTTTTCATGAGCAGATATATCCAGAAGTCCCGTCACCCCTCGACATTCAGTTATGACACTTCCCTCATATCCCTTACTGGGAGGATAGACACTCATATGTCAGTTAACAGTGGCCATCTCTTCACGGTGGAATTATGGTGCCTTTCTGTCATTCACTAAATTTTCTCCAATGAACATTTATTTCTGTGATCTTGAAAAAAGATAAAAATTTAACTTTTTTGTTTCTTCCTCTCCCCATCAAAAACCCAAGTTAATTCCATTCAAAATACAATTAAAAGCACCATAAAGTTCCCTCAGGGGATATGGAGGCCTCATCTGGCTCAGTACTGTCTGTAAGTGACCACCCCAACAGGATGAAACACTGGGACCCCAGAGTAAGTTGTCTCCATCCATCAGCTAAAACATTCAACCAAAACCATAGACGCTAAACAAGAAGAGCCAATAGACCCACACACTTCTGTAGCCACACACAGGAATACCAATCTCCACAGAGAGTTGTCCCCAGTCACCCACTTGGGCTGGATGCCACTGGCACACCATTAATACTCCACAGTGTTCCTTGTGCGGGGCAGGAGCAAGAGTGCAGTGTGATGGATTGCTTTTCTGTGACCTTTCTCGCCATGATCTTGTAACTGCCACCCAGGTGATTGGGCGGGACTGTGCAGATAGGATAACTGTGGCCCACCAAAGGGACTGGTCGGTTTTGCCATTCCCATGGGCTTGAAATCAGCCACCCCAGAGGCGGGAAAGAGAGGATCAATCCTACCACCACCAAGGAAGAACAGCCAGGAGCAGAGAGTGCATCCTTTGGATCCGGGATCCCTGCACTGAGACGTTTCTGGGCCCAGGAGACGGAGAGTGAGCCATAACCCTGAAGACTGCAAGAAGCAGCAGCAGAGAAGCGGAGTCAGGAGAGACCACGCAGTGGACTTCCCAGCCCATGGAGAGAGAAAGTTGAGTGCCTTTGGGCAGAGGCAGAGGACCAAGGACAGGTCTGCCTGAGAGCACGGCTGGGAAGAGGCTGTGCCGATGGAAGAACTGTATCCTGAACGTTCCTGAACCTGAATAGTAACTTGTTGCTTCCCTAATAAACCCTATAATCATGAGTATTGTCTGTGAGTTCTGTGTGGCCATTGCAATGAATTATTAAACCCAGCAGAGAAGCAGAGAGTGCCATGGGAAGGATGATTGGTGTCCGAATTGGTAAAATTGGCAGAGAAGAGGAATCTTGGGCTGTTGATCTTGATTCTCCTTCCCTCTTGTGAAGTTAGAGGAGGTCAGACACTGCCCCCACGCCGTTTTTACAAAGTGACTTGTGAGCCATGACTAATGGGCACTTTGAGCCCTGGCTCAAAGGAGGGAGGGGGAGGGAAACAGCTTGGTCAAAGCAACCCCAGTATGCTTCCTCTCCTCTACCTACATACAGGACGCTGAACTATGATAATTGCTAGGTGAATGGGCACCAAGAGTATGGGCTTCTCAGACTGAGAATCAGAGAATATTAACATTAGAAGGAATCTCAGAGACTCAGAGGAGCAGAATTGTCCTAAGACACACAGCTTGTCAATGACAGAGGGGTGACTGGAATCTAAGTCTCTCAGCCAGTCTTACTTCAGGCCCCTTTCCATGATACTCATGCTGAAAAAAGCATGGGGGACATCAGAAACCAAGGGCATCTTCACTTCCTGCATCCTTCTCAGCATCTGCCTCCTCCATCTCTTGGGGCAGTGGCCAAAGTGGCTTTTCTCAGTCCACCCTGTGCCCCTGTGTTTTCAGAGTTCTCTGACTCCTTGACTCCCAATCAAAAGGCAGCTGCTTACATTTGAAATCACCACTGTTATACTGTAATCTGTAATTAGCTTGTCAGTATTCCAGCAGCAACAAGGAAAACAGAACAGCATCCACTGAGAATTAAAAAAAAAAAAAAATTTCTTTTAAATTAAAGCAAAGTAGATTTAAAAGAAACAAACATTATCACTTGGTCAGTCTGGCTCTTGGAGATCATTCTAATTCCTCCTGACGGATGAGAAGATAATAATGGGGTAATGTGTTGTCTTTGCAAAAGGAATTATATCTGACCCTGGAGCTCCCAAAGCAGGGGTTTTTAACCTGGGATCTGCTGAGAGAGGTGACCAGCTGTCCCAGTTTGTGCAGACTGTCCCACTTTTAGCACTGAAAGTCTTGAGTCCTGGGAAACACCTCAGTCCTGGGCAAACAGGGACAGCTGGTCACCCTACATAGAATTAAAGCAGTCCTTGAATATGGATAGGAAAAAAAATTGCATATTAACAAATTTCCTTCTATTGTAAAAGTAGGCAAAAAATCACAGTCATATTAGTAATACTGGTGACTTCATAAGGAGCCCTGGTGGCACAGTGGTTAAGCACTCAGCTACTACTACTACTATCAACAGTTTGAACCCACCAGCCACTCTGCGGGAGAAAGATGTGGCAGTCTTCTTTCATAAAGATTACTCGTTGCTGTCGAGTCGATTCCAACTCATAGCGACCTTACAGGACAGAGTAAAACTGCCCCATAGGGTTTTCAAGGAGCGGCTGGTGGATTCGAACTGCTGGCATTTTGGTTAGCAGCTATATCACTTAACTACTGCTACACCAGGGCTCCACTCGTACAGATTAAAACGAAAGAAAAAAAATCCAAATCTGTTGCCATCGAGTCAATTCTAACTCATAGCACCCCTAACGGATAGAGTAGAACTGCCCCCATAGAGTTTCCAAGGAGCAGCTGGTGGATTTGAACTGCTGACCTCCTGGTTAGCAGCTGTAGCTCTTAAGCACTGTACCACCAAGACTCCTTGTAAAGATTATAGCCCTGGAAACCCTATGGGGCAGTTTGACTCTGTCATATAGGGTAGCTACAAGTTGGAATCGACTGGACAGCAATGGGTGTGACTTGGTCAGCAATAGAAATCACAGATATTGTCATATCACATTAAATTGCTGCAGAAATCTTAAAATGTCATATACTCATGACTACTTGGGAATAGATATTAAACCCACTGCTAGATCTTCTTTAATGCATTAACTTAAAAGGTAAACCAAAACCCGTTGCCGTTGAGTGGATTGCAACTCACAGCGACCCTACAGGACAGAGTAAATCTGTCCTATAGGGTTTCCAAGGAGCGGCTGGTAGATTTGAACTGCTGGCCTTTTTGTTAGCACCCGATCTCTTAACCACTGCACCACCAGGGCTCCAATTTAAAAGGTACATATGTCTAGCTTAAACTTTGGGTTTTTTTTTAAATATTTTGATAATTATATACAATATAATTGCATTCTTTATTATGAGACATGGTCTACAGGTTTCACCAGACTGCTAAAGAGATCCAACACACACAAAACAGTAGAGAACTATAGAGGTGCCCTGCAGAACCTAGGGGGCTACCTTTCTAGTAGAGGCAGTTAAGGCGCTATGTTCCAGGGATTATCCTAAAGGCTTTAAACGCATTATCTCATTGTATCCTCTCAACTACCCTATAATCTCTCACAGTCATGTAGATAAATTCCACACATTAACCATTAAGCAATCCCGGCTTCCCAGGGGAGACCTGGGACTAGACTCTTCTCTCCTGATTTATAACCCAGGGTAGATCCAACAGGGCATGTCTGGAGACAAACGAGTCCAATATAGCAGCACAAAAATTGCATGGCTACATCCTGCTCTGTCTAAGAGGCTGGATTTATTTCCAAGACTCTGTCCCCCCTAACTCTCAGTAGGGTATCTGTTCCCTCATCTAAATGCCACTCACACCCAGGACCCTAGGGGGTTCACTAACTTTTGGAGCATTTTCTAGTTTCCATTGCTTATATATACAAATGTATATGACCTACTGAATTCTTTCTAGGAACGAATTCTAGTCATAAGTCTCTTAGTAAATTGAATCCCATCAACTTGACGTTCTAGTATTTCAGAATGGCTAGAACCCTGGTCACTTAAGACCTTCTCCTCAGTGCCTTCAAAGCATTGGCAGCACAGAGGTGACACTAATAGCATATAATCTCTATGAGTCTTATAAATACAGGTTAATCACTTGTCTCCAATGATTAGAGAAAAAAAAATGGTTGACTATTGTGAAGGAGACCCATTATTTTCATATTACCAGAGCAGGGAAAGCAGGATCCATTTTTCATCTAATTGAGAAATTAGCTTCATTTCAACAACAGTTTTTAACCTAGAAATGTCAACGTCTTACTATTAGAAAGTCTTTATTATTCCACGGGCATAGAAGGCAGCAGCCTGCTAACTGAAGGGCAGGGAGACCTTTCTAAAACCTCTCACACTGCCTCGCAAGCAGCCATGCTGACAGGTCCTGGCAGATCATCAGATCACACAGGACCCATGAGATCACACATAAAATCCAGCTCCTAGATCCACACTGCTGCTGATACTCTGATACCACTGCTGTCACCTCACGTGCTTAGACATTTTAGAGACTCTTATTGGTAGGGTAGGAGTCTCTGGGAGGTGTAAAACACTTAACTTGATCAGCTACTAACCGAAAGGTTGGAAGTTCGAGTCCACCCAGGGACACCTTGGAAGAAAGGCCTGGTTCTCGACTTCCAAAAAATCAGCATTGAAAACCCTATGGAATACAGTTCTACTCTAAAACACAAGGGTTCTCCATGAGTCTGAAGGCAACTGATTGTTGTTGTTATTAGTTATATTTCTGCAAATATTTTACCAGTCTGTGGCTTACCTATTTATTTTCCTAAGAGTGTCTTATGGTGACAAAATTTTTAAATTTTGGTTAAGTGTTTTGGTTCTAGCTTTTATGTTTAGAGCTATGATACATCTTAAAATTTTGTGTATAAAGTAAGGCTCAAGACTCATTCCCTGGGAGTTGGGGTCAAGATGGCGGAGGAGTCAGATGCTTCCTGTGGTCCCTCTTACAACAAAGACCCAGAAAAACAAGTGAATCAATTATATATGACAATCTAGGAGGCCTGAACATCAAAGGCAAAGTTGAGGAATCAGACTGAGTGGCAAGGGGAGGGAGAGACAGTTCGGAAGCAGCGAGGAGTTGCCAGACCTGACCAGCAGGAACAAGCACCCTTCAGGCCAGATCGGCAGGCATTCGCAGTGAGGGAAGCAGTGGCGCTCGGGACACGTTTTCCACAGAAGGAGAGACTAAGCAGCGGAGAGTCTACTCAAGCCTCCAGAACCAGTAAAAGTGGCACTCAATTGGCAAAAGATAAGTACATGCATCTAACCCACTGTGTGGATCAGAAAACACCCCTTTAGGGAAGAACCTCACTCCCATCTACCTGCCTCCTCCCTACTCTGCACTGGGGAGGAGGCACAGCTCCTTTGCCTAGGCATACACATAAGGGGTCCACAGACTTTGAATGCCTTTCACCTCTGAATAGACCTGTGTGGGCCCATTTCAACAGCGTAGGCCCTTGTTAGCACAATACAACAGGGTATATACCTGAAGCCTAATTTCAACTGTATCAGTTATATGGGGAGTGGTAGGTTCGTGACATTTGACACCACTCTGCCCATTAAGCAGGGTCCTCACCTACCCAAATCAGGGGCCAGAGGACTGGTGGTTCCACCCAGGCCACCTAGCCACCTGCAACAAGGGTCCAAGAATAAGTGGCGCTTGCCAGTCCTTATAGCCAACAGCATTGGGTCCCCACCTAGGCACCCTAGGGAACAGGGACATGCTTTCCTCCCAGACACTCAGGGGCAGCCATCAGCCCCCTGCCTTGCTCAGCACTTGACCCCCTACTGCAGCCAGATACCTGTGCCTACTCCAATCACCTCAGCCCATCTAGGACTGTAGGTAACAGCCTGCACCACACACTTGGTGACCAACTGCCTGGACACCTGAGCTGAATCCATACAAGAAAAGTAAACAGACTCCTGGGTTCACATACCTAGTAATATTGATTTAACCAACTGGTAACAGGACGTTAGAGCTTCAAAGGTGCCAATAATCAAACTAGCTCACACGACCAGCCTATTTGGACATATCAAAACAAAACAAAACAAGAAGCTAGGACACAGTAAGCAAACATAAAATAAATAAATATAATGACTTATTGATGGCTCAGAGACAACAGTCAATATCTATCACATAAAGAGGCAGACCATGGTGGCTTCAGCAAGCTCCCAAAACAAAGAATCAAGAAATCTTTCAGAGGAAGAGAACTTCTGGGAATTACCAGAGGTAGAATACAAAAGATTAATATACAGAACTCTTCAAGAGATCAGGAAAGGACATCAAGCAAAACGCAGAACAAGCCAAGGAACACACAGACAAAGCAACAGAGGAACTTAAGCAGATTATAGAAAAGCATAATGACAAATTTAAAAGACTTATTCCCTGCCTCCCCCTCCCCCCATAAGAGTATCTAGTTGTTCCAGCACCATTTGTTGAAAAGACATTCCCTTTTCCATTAAGTAGACTTGGTACATTGCTTTAAAAAAAAAAAAAAAATCAATTGATTGTGTATGTGTGGATCTATTTCTGAATTCTTGATTCAGTTCCATTGATTATTTGCCTATCCTTTCACTGATACCTCAATGTCTTAATTATTGTGGCTTTATAGTAAGCCTTGAAATCAGAATGAAAACCCTCTTTGCTCTTCTTTTCCAAGATTCTTTCAGCTATTCTAGACCCTTTGCATTTCCATATCCAATTTAGAATCCACTTGTCTCTTTCTTAAAATTAAATAAATAAATAAAAATAAAACCGGCTAGGATTTTGATTGGGATTGTGTTGTATCTATAGATCAATTTGGGGAGAATTGAAAGCTTAATAGTACTGAGTTTCCCAATCCATAAACATAGAACAAGTCTCCATTTAGTTAAATCTTCAATTTTCTTAGCTATATTTTGTGGTTTTCAGTACCAAGGTCCTACATACATTTTGTTTGATTTATTCATAGGTATTTGATTTTTTTATGCTATTGTAACTTAATTTTTTAATTTTCATTTTTCAATTGTTCATTGCTAGTATAAAGGAATACAATTGATTTTTTTTTATATATATTTTATTGTACTTCAGGTGAAGGCTTACATAACAAATAGTTTCTCATGAAACAGTAGTACACATGTTGTTTTATGACATTGGTTAACAACCCCACAACATATTAACCCTCTAACT
>NW_004443999.1:7597609-7620405 GCF_000243295.1 Trichechus manatus latirostris
GAACAATGCTGCCATGAACATAGGTGTGCATATGTCTATTCGAGTGACGACTCTTATTTCTCTAGGATATATTCCTAGGAGTGGGATTGCTGGATCGAATAGTATGTCTATTTCTAGCTTTCTGAGGAAGCGCCATATCATTTTCCAAAATGGTTGTATCATTTTGCAAGGAATACAATTGATTTTTATATATTCATCCTGGATACTAATGCCTGGCTGTATTCATTTATTAGTTCTGTAGGTCGTGTGTGTGTGGCAGAGGGCCACTCCAAGGCACTCTGTAAAGATCTGAAGTTCCTGGAGGGACTTTTCCTACCCTATTCCCTGTACTTGGCAGGCACTTCCTTTTAGTTGCTGAAGGTCAGTATACCTCCAAATGTTCTCCTCCCTGTTCCAGCTTCCAGCAGAACACTGCAGTGCACTCAGTGAAGACCCTGAATGCTTTGGATGGACTTGTCTCACTGTCCTGCCCCACCTCAGCCTTCAGTGCCACTGCCTTTCACTTGAGGAAAAGCCCGTGTGCCTCAGGAGAGTTCTGTTCTAGCTCTCCAGCCCTGCCCCAGGCTTCAGTGTACTGCCTTTATGCACTCAATGAAGCCTACTGGAAAACACTGGTGGGTGGGTGCACTGCTCTAAGGCTAGGGCTTCTTCAAATACTAATTGGTCGTATTAGCCCACATGCAGCCATTCAAAGTTCATAAGGGCAAATAATTTAAAAGGATACTTCATCAAAGAAGGTATACAGATGGCAGATAGCACATGAAAAGATGCTGAACATCATTAGTAATTGTTGTTGTCGCTGTTACGTGCCACGGAGTCAATTCCGACTCATAGCAACCCTACACAACAGAGTAGAACTTCCTCCAAGGGTTTCCTAGGCAGATCTCCAGGTTTTTGATTGATCCCATGGAGCTACTGGTGGGTTCCAACTGCTGACCTTTCGGTTACCAGCCCTGCACTTAACCATTGCACCACAAGGGCTCCTTAGTCATTAAACTGAAACAAAAAAAAAACCCTTCGCCGCTGAGTCAATTCTGACTCATAATGACCCTACAGGACAGAGCAGAACTGCCTCATTGGGTTTCCAAGGAGCAACTGGTGGATTCAAACTGCGGACCTTTTTGGTTAGCAGTCAAACTCTTAACCACTGCGCCACCAGGGCTCTCCTTAGTCATTAGGGAAATGCAAATTAAACACAAGGAGATGTTACTACCTACTCACTTAAATGGCTGAAATTAAAAAGACTGAGTATTCCAAGTGCCAGTGAGGACACGGAGGAACTGGTACTCTCATACACGGATGGTGGGGATGTAAAATGGGACAACCACTTTGGAAAACAGTTTGGTAGTTTCTCAAAAAGTTAAACATATACCTACTCTATGAACCAGTCACTCCATGCCTTGGTATTTATCCAAGAGATAAGAGAGCATATGTCCATACAAAGGATTGTATATAACTGTTCACAGTAGCTTTATCTGTAATAGCCAAAAACTGGAAAATAACATGCTTATCACCAGATGAATGGATAAGCAAACTGTGGGACTGCTATACCATGGAATGATACTCAGCAATAAAAAGGAATGAATTGTTGATACACTCAACAATATAGATGAATTTCATTATAATTATGCTGAGTGAAAAAAAGTCAGACCTATACCACTAACAACTGCTCTGACAGGGATCACAATAGAGCTGAGGAAAAATGTAGAACAAAATTCTAACTCACAAAAAAAAAAAAAAAAGACCAGACTTACTCTTCTCACAAAGACTGGAGAAACCCTGAGCGTATGGCCCACAGACACCGTTTTAGCTCAGTAATGAAGTCATTCCTGAGGTTCACCCTCCAGCTAAAGATCAGACAGGCCCATAAAACAAAACGAGACTAAATGGGCACACCAGCCTGGGGGCAAGGACGAAAAGGCAGGAGGGGACAGAAAAGCTGGGAATGGGGAACCCAAGGTCGAGAAGAGGAGAATGTTGTCATGTTGTGGGATTGGCAACCAGTGTCACAAAACCATATGTGTACTAATTATTTAATGAGAAGCTAGTTTGTTCTGTAAACCTTCACCTAAAGTACAATAAAAAAAATTGCAGAAAAAAAGTCAGACCTAAATGAGTATAGACTGTATGGTTCCATTTCTATAAAATTATTGAAAATGCACAACAATCTGTGATGGCATAAAGCAGACCATAGTTTGAGGGGAGTAAGGTGGGCAGAGCTGAGAGGGGAGAACTACAAGGGGAGCATAAAGAACCTTTTGGAGATGATAGTTATGTTATCTTGATTGTAGTGATGGTTTCACCGGTATCTACAAATGTCAAAACTTAACAAATTTTATACTTAGGATATTTACAATTTACTGTATGTCATTTATAGCTCAGTGAAGCTTTTAATTTTTAAAACAAAAAGTTCTTTGAAGTTCCGCTGGCTTCCCATCTCTGCCTCTGGCATGCTCTTCCCCTCTCACTTCCTTGCTCTTCTCTCCTTGAAATAGCTCATCATTTTCTAGGTTGTATTTCATTTAGGCTTCTTTGTGACCTCTGCTCTCTCAAGGGTTTTTAAAGTTATGATTTTGAACCTTCCAGCTTGTTCTCATTTTTATGGTTCAAAGCAGTGGTCTCTTGCAACTTCCTACTCCCTAACCAGAGTTAGAAGTCCTCTATGTATTAAATTATAATTTCATTTTTTATCTGACACAAAGTCCTAAAATTGAGGGAAGGGTATCTCTATTCTTTTGAACAAACAAAAATAATGAATCATGAAAAGCCCCATGAATAATGAAGCCCCAAATCTGTGAAGGAGTTTATGTTTTTCACCATCCAAGATGATTTCAAAAACCAGGGCACAGACACACAGTGACAACTGAGCAGATACTATAGTTCACACGCTTTCATTCTTAGTCTGGATACTTGCCTGCTACATTGTGTTGCCTCCATAGCATTATTGGGAGATATAACATCAAATCTAGAGATATAAAATCATAGATTTTTCATATTCCTACAAGTTAATATATAAATCTAACACAATTCCAGTCAAAATTCCAACCAGATTTTGGGTACCAAAACAAACAAACAAAAAAAAAACCCCATTGCTGTCAAGTTGGTTCCGACTCATATTGACCCTACAGGACAGAGTAGAACTGCCCCATAGGGTTTCCAAGGAGCACCTGGTAGATTCAAACCACCGACCTTTTGGTTAGCAGCCATAGCTCTTAACCACTACGCCACCAGGGTTTCCGATTTTGGATACAGAAGGTAGGAAAAAAACAAACCAATTGCCATTGTGTCGATTCCAACTCATAGCAACCCTGTGCATTGCAGAGTAGGACTGCACTCGATAGGGTTTTCAAGGCTGTGATCTTTGGGAAGTAAACCCCAGGTCTTTCTTCTGAGGCATCTCTGGCTGAGTTCAAACTGCCAACCTTTCAGTTAGTAGTCAAGCTCATAACCGTCTGCGCCACGCAGGGACTCCTACAGAAGGTAGCGGACAAGGTAAAGAACAACTGAACTTGGCAAGATGACTATTACGTTCAGCCTGAAGAATAGCTGTGCAAAAATAACCAAAAAATTGTTGAAAAGCAATTGTAATGAATGACTAGCCTTGGCAGATATTAAAATGTTACTGTAATTAAAAGTGTATTACTAGTGATGAGTAGTCAGAAAAATCAATATATTCTGTGCTACAGCAGAAATTCTGAAAGTAGATCCAAGAGTTCAGGACATGAATATAATGACATTTTAAATCAGTGATTAAATAAATGGTACTGAGAAAAATGGTTAAGCATCTGAGAATAAATAGTAACAAAGTTAAAGTAATCACCTTTCAGCTTTCTATACCTGAAGGTGGATCTTCAGAGGGATTTTTGTTGTTGTACTGATTTTTTTTTTAACAAAAGCTCTCATGACCTCCTTCCATTACATTTAGTTTTTGTTTCATTCGTCAGACGATTTTTACCAAGTTACTCAAATGTTCGGACTAACCACCTTGTAAATGTCATTTACCCAAAGGCATTAATATTTTTTACTGGCAAATTTTTAAACATTAGAATTTCTTTCACGTAACTAGCTACAGTGGGGAAGCCTGATGAATATTCTTCAGATAATTCCAGAACTAGAATATTATTTACAAATATTCAATCAATACAAATTAATCACCTTTCTACAGGCCAGGCAGAGTCCCTCAGTGGCACAAGTGGTTTGCACTCAACTACTAACCTGAAGTTTGGCAGTTTGAACCCATCCAGCTGCACCACGGAAGAAAGGCCTGGCAATCTGCTTCTGTAAAGATTACAGCCAAACAAACCCTATGGAGCAGCTTTACCCTGTAACACAGAGTTGTCATGAGTCAGAATCAACTCGATGGCAGCAGGTTTGGTTTTTGGTTTCATGGGCCAGGCAGTGTGCTAGGTGGAGAGGTTACAGTCCTGCCCGCCAAAATGCTGTTTAACCCATCAGTAAGTTGATAAGCTGCCTCTGCGATATATGGCATCTCTTCTTTGATTGTAAAGTAATATTGTTTGGCTATAATTTGTAGTTGTGATGCCTGCCTGCCTTTATGATAATAAGAGCATATTGGATAAAAATGTGAAATACTAGGTAAAAATATAAGATGTCAGAAAAATGATTCAGTGTTGCTTTTGCTTATTAGATCTCTGCAGAGAGATCAAGCAGAGTTGTTAGAGTCTGATGCCCCCCTGGCTCTGAGGATGCTCAGTCTAACAGATTCGCTGAAAAAGATGGGTCCTCAGGTTCTCCCTCTCACACCACAAAGCAGTCACAGCTGGATGCTTTATCATTGCTCTGCCCTCTCCCCGAACAATCTAACAAGCAGATCGCGTTAGACCCTGACATACAAAATATGGCATAATTGTAGACTGTAATCATCACGATGATGGCTGACTTGATAAGAGAGGTCAAATCCCATTTTTATATCCTGAATTTCTAAAATATGGTTTCGTCAAAAAAATCAATTTCTCATTTTTCTAGCGTTAACTTGAAAAGGGTATAATTGATCAAGCCTAAATCCCTTACATCACCCAGGCCGGTGTGAAAGGCTCAGACCCAACAAGCCACTTGAGTTAGGGCCAGGCAAGCAGCAGTGGTCCTCAGCATCTAACACCCATGGGCCTGAAAGGCTTCAAAGCAAGAACACGTTTTTACATCCTTTGGTTAAGACTGTGGGGAAAACACAGGCTCAAGCAATACAGATGCTCAGCTGGCTCATTTGGGTTTTGTGGTCCAATTTGAGGATGAGACATTTATAAAATCTGGTGATTACAATGCCATCTCATTAACATTTGTTAAATGAAAACCACAGAGTGCAGTATGGGAACTCTAGTCAGAGGGGAGAGGGAGGAAGTAGATGAATAGAGAGATGGCTTTTCCTGCCTCCACCCAGGCAAAAACTCACCCAGCTGCAGAGGTCCCCTCCCCACTTCCCTTAAGTCAGACTTTGTCCTTACTGACGGGAAAGGGGAGGGAAAGGAAGGAGGGTTTGATCCCTGAGCAAACCAAAGCAAGGCCAGCTCGGTTTCCCCATGAATTCAAATTCTCCATTCCTTTTAAGATTTAGCAAAGGAGACACCTCCTCCACGATGTCTGCCTAAACTAACCTTACTCACAAGAGCTTTGCATACTCAACAAGGCTGTATGGACTGCACTGGACTCACAAGGGTTTTCAGGACAAAGTTGCTATGGCTGCTTTGTGGCTGTTTTCTGTCCCCGTCTCTGGCTTTGTGGAGAGCACCAAGGTTGTGCAGTTGGAAAAACCCGGCCTCCAGCTCTGGTACATACTACTTGCAAAACCTCCAGTAACATCCACTTTGCAAGGATGTTAGTGTGTGTGGGATTATATGAATTAGACTATATCTATCTAAGGAGTAAAAAAAACAAAACCTGTTGTCATCAAATTGATTCCAACACATAGCGACCCTACAGAACAGAGTAGAACTGCCCCATATGGTTTCCAAAAAGCAGCTTGTGGATTCGAACTGCTGACCTTTTGGTTAGCGGCTGCAGCTCTTAACCACTGTGCCACCAGGGTTCCAATAGCTAGTAAGTAGCAAACACTCAATAAAACACTCAATAAATGGTAGCTTCAATTATTACTGTTTTGTTGATACCACCAACTGGGCAATCTTGAACTCTCAGATGGCTTAGAGAACGTGTTCTATATGGAAACAGCAATAGGATTGTCCATTCAGTGGACTTTCAGTAAATACTAATTGAAAGTATGAAAGATGCTATGTCCGGAGGGAGAACATTTGAGATTTGGGCTCCTTCTTCAATGATTAATCAAATTTAGTGATGATGGCTCCAGTACGTGCAGCAACTCTGCAAAAATTTCGGAAAGGTCTTCCTAATTTGTCGATACAGAAAAATCTAGACCTCTGGCATTCTCCCCCACCCTGGTCCCCATCTCACACACACACACACACACACACACAAAGAGCAGGGATCTTTCAGTGGTAGTTACGGTCACTGAAAGTAGAGCCAGAAAGTACAAGTGAAGATGCAGAGGCCCAGAGAGAGAGACTGCTGGACTTCGGTCACACAGTCAAGGGAAAGAATAATCATCCGTGATTGTGTATTTTCCCTGACTTCATGTATTTGGGAGCTAGGGGCAGACAGCCATCCACTAGGAGGGGCTGTTCCTGTGACTTTAATTCAACACTGCCTTTGTGCTTTTCCTCCGCTGACCAGGGCTGCGTGTATAATTAACCCTCCCCAGGCTAGTAATTGAAGCACGAGATTGCCGTCTCCAAATGACTGGAGCTGTGGCTTATAGAAGCAGAAGACTCCAATCTGTTCTCCTCCTGGGGGCAAAAGCGTCCAAGGAATGGAAGTTACAGGTAAGAAGAGAATTTCCTAACCCTACCAGGAATTGAATTGGCTGCCTCAGGAGGTAATGAAATTTTCAAGATGATGTCACAGAAACTATTGCTTTGGGAGATGTACTTCCTGGGAGGAAACAGGAGAGTGGCTAGCCTCAAAGGTTCCTTCCACGTCTCAGATCCTGTTCTGTCTTCAGTGAGCAGGCTCCCCTGCACGGCGGGGAGGTGGAGGTGCAATGAGCAACACTGATGTAGTGGTTTTTGGAACCTTTAAGGCTCCAAAGCTCTGTTACCCTGGCGGCACAATGGTTAAGTGCTTAGCTACTAACCAAAAGGTTGTTGGTCCGAACCCATCCAGAAGCTCCATGGGAAAAAGATCTGGCAATTTTCTTCTGAAAAGATTACAGCCAGGAAAACCCTATGGAGCAGTTCTACTCTGTCACATGGGGTCACTATGAGTCGGAATCGACTCCATGGCACCCAACAACAACAGTGATGCGTAGGTTCAGATTGTTATACACAAAGGCACATTTTCTTAAAGGGCTAAGAAAACAAAATCCTTATTCTATTCATTAAATCCTTTAATTAAGGGAAGGAGAAATCTGGAGAAGGGGTTTATTATTATTATTATTCAGCATCAGAAACTTAAAAGTCTTGGTCTCTCAGCTAATGGCTCCTTCCTCACAGCTGGAATATCATTAAGTTCCCAGTTTTATCTCCCAAGCACACTCTGTCTTTGCACCTAGGTTTCATTCTCAATTCTACCTCATTGAGCATAAGTAGAATAAGAAGCAGATGGCCTGGGATGATTTGAAAGACATTCAAATGCCCTCCTA
Source organism: Trichechus manatus latirostris (assembly GCF_000243295.1). Classification (NCBI taxonomy): domain Eukaryota; kingdom Metazoa; phylum Chordata; class Mammalia; order Sirenia; family Trichechidae; genus Trichechus; species Trichechus manatus. The sequence goes on from NW_004443999.1 coordinate 7,605,279, forward strand.
CCCAAAAGCTCCCTACCTAACTGCAGTTGTCCTCAAAAATCTGCTATCAGAGATACATCTTTGGGGTAAAGCAATTCTCCCAGAAGCGCTCTGATAAGCGCACAATGAGTACCACCAACATTTTACCACGTTCCTAGCAAAGATAGGACCCTGAATGAGTAGGAGCAAGACATAAAGGTCTAGCTAGATGGACATCTGAGTGTGCAAGGTGAAAGATAAAACATAGAGTACTACAATGCTGGGGAAGCCAGCACAACTTGTACAAGGCAAGGTCATGGAAGCTCCACAGATATATCCAAACTCCCTGAGAGACTGAATTGCTGGGCAGAGGGCTCTGGGGATCATGGTCTCAGGGAACATCTAGCTTAATTGGCATAACACAGTTTATAAAGAAAATGTTCTACATTCTGAGTATTGGTGAGTAGCATATGGGGTCTTAAAAGCCTGTGAGCGGCCATCTAAGATACTCCACTGGTTTCACTTCTTTGGGAGCAAGAGACAATGAAGATAAATAAAGATATAAGGGAAAGATTAGTTCAAAGGACTAGTGGACCACAACTACCACGACCTCCACCAGAGTGAGTCCAGCACAACTAGATGGTGCCTGGCTACCACCACTGACTGCTCTGGCAGGGATCACAACAGAGGGTCCTGGACAAAACTGGAGAAAAATGTAGAACAAAATTCTAACTCACAAAAAAGACCAGACTTACTGGTCTGACAGACACTGGAGAAATTCCAAGAGTATGGCCCCCGGACACCCCTTTTAGCTCAGTAATGAAGTCACTCCTGGGGTTCACTCTTCAGCCAAAGATTAGACAGGCTCATAAAACAAAACAAGACTAAAGGGGCACACCAGCCCAGGGGCAAGGACTAGAAGGCAGGAGGGGACAGGAAAGCTGGTAATAGGGAACCCAAGGTCAAGAGGAGAGAGTGTTGGCATGTTGTGGGGTTGTTAACAAATGTCATAAAACAATATGTGTACTAACTTTAATGAGAAGCTAGTTTGTTCTGTAAACCTTCATCTAAAGTATAATAATAATCAAATAAAAAAACATAAAATACTGAAGAGAATCACAGACCTATGGGAAGCACCAAAGTCAAGGAGAGGAGATGGGTAGCCAACAACAGTTCTGGGGTAGAGTAGAAAGGAGGGCATCAAGATGGAAATAACAAAGAAGGAAAACCAAGCTTGGCCAATATTTATCGTTCATTCAATGCTTCCTGAGCATCTACTATGTAACAGGCACTGTTCTAGGCACTCCATGGCATAGTAAAATGAAGCACAAATTTTGATGTCAGCCAGGCCTGTGTTTAGTCACTAGCTCAGCTGCTTCATTGGCAGGTGTTTAAATCCTTTTGATTACCAAGGGAGTAAATGAGACAATTAAGCACAACATAGTCCCTGGCACATATTAGTCATTCTTCTCACCCTCACCTTGTTCTAATTCTACATTTAACCAAGATTGACTCTTGCTTCCAAGAGTCCTAACTGTTCAAATCAACCACCTTACCCAAATCACTCATTCCCAGAAAGGTACTAAATTCCACTAGCCTTGGGCCTCAAGCAAGCATTCATCTGTGGAGCTGCTTTATATCTTCAGAATCTCAGCCAAGCAAGATCTACAACCATGCTCAAAGGTGAATACTATATTTTTCTTTGAAAATAATGCAAGACTGCAGATAGAAAAAAACACCGTACAGATTAAGTAGCAATCTATCGGGAGGTCATGTTAACCAGACAGCACAATGAACCAGCCATCCAGAGATGAAAACGTATCAATGGGGTTTACTAAATGATGGTTCCAGACTTACTCTGAAAGGGAGAGAAGACAGGACCAAAGAACTCTTAAATTTAAACAAATCTGAGAAGCCTCTGGCCTGAAAGAGCAGTGGGATGCCCTCGACGACACAGCTGAGGGGTCATCTTAAAGATGATAACCCTTTGAAGATGGTGCACTGCCCTCCATGACTCATGTAGACCCTAAATCAGTGACCATTATATGCAGACTGGCCCATAAGAAAGGGCCATAAGAACAATGGGTCATCAAGAGCAAACGACCCTATGGAAGTCATTTAACCTCCATGAGCCTGTTTCCTAATCTATTTTAAAAGCTTGTTCTGACTACCCTCAGAACTGTCATGAGGCTCTTATCTGTAAAGATAACAGTACCAACCTCATGGAGTTCTCAGAAGGACTAACAAGACAATATATTACCACATCTGGCACAAAGAAAACACTCCACATACGGCTAGTATCAAGTAAGAAAATGCTTACAAAACTACTTGGAAAGCTGTAACATGCTACAAAAAATGCAAGCAATTGTGATTCCAACACAACATAATATTTAATATGTAATATTTTGCATCTTTTCTCAGGTTTAGTCTTGTCTTCTTAAACAAGAACAGGGTCCTTCTCTTCCCTCTCATTTGTCAACTTGAAAGCAACTAGTGCAGTGTTTGCCACTTGGTTGTTTTTGTTGGGTGTTGTCAAGTCAATTTCAACTCATAGCCATGCCATGTGACAGAGCAGAACTACCCCACAGGGTTTCATAGGCTGTCATCTTTATGGAAGCAGATCTTCAGGTCTTTCTCCCACGGAGACGCTGGGTGAGTTCAAACCACCAACCTTTCGGTCAGCAGCAGAGCACTTAACCGTAGTGCCACCAGAGCTCCTTTGCTACTTGGTGGGTGCTTAAAATCCTTTCTCTGACTTGCAAGACAAGGAATCAGTGAGTAATGCCATGCCTTGGCCTCCTGTGACTACTAAAAACAAAACAAAAAAACCTTGCCATTGAGTCAGTTCTGACTCATGGTGACCCCATGTGTTACAGAGTAGACCGGCTTCATAGGGTTTTCTTGGATGTAATCTTTACAGAAGCAGATTGCTGGCCCTTTCTACCACAGTGCATCAGGGTAGGTTCAAATCGCCAACCTTTAGGTTAGTAATCGAGCCCAAACCATTTTCTCCAATGAGTAAAACCATGCCTTGGCATCCTGAGACAACTAGAAAGTGCAAATGTTTCCATAATTCTGTCAAAAAAAAAAATTGTTGTTTTGTTTTCTGTTTTTTGCATCAGGCTGAAAAGGAAAGGGTACATTTCCTCAAACTCCCTGAAATATCACCCAATGATTTCAAATGCATTTCTATTTGTCTGAATGTATTCCAACCAAGAGTTATTTCTAATCATCTGATATTTCAGGGTGCTGGTGTGCGTGCCCCCATTTCACTTTACAGTTTATTAAATGAGGAATCAGGATTACATCTGTCCTATGCTCAAACTTTTTAATGGAACCGAAATCCTTTAAGGATTATCTTAAATCCAGGTAATATTCTTAAGTGTACTGGGACCTAAATGTAGCCAAACAGCTAAGTGGTTAGAAATATGTCCATCTCTCTCCTTAAAGTGATTCTACGAATTTGAATTCCTGGCTCACTGATCCACTCCAATGGTGACATATATGTTACGAGGAAACACACTGATCAAAATTCAAAAACACTCAAACAAATGTCAGTATCTATCTAGATAAGGGTGACTTGGAAAAACGCTATGAGTTCAATCCATCCCATTTAGTCGCATCTGTAAACAGCCCTAAACTCTCTATTCCCCATTCCACGAGTAAGGCTAACTTTCTCTCTTACCCAGTGCTATGGATTGAATTGTGTCCCCCAAAAATATGTGCTGTAAATCCTAACTCCTACACCTGTGGATGTAATCCCATTTGGAATACGGATTTCTTTGTTATGTTAATGAGGCTATGTCAGTGTAGGGTGTGTTTTAAACCAATCACTTTTGAGATATAAAAGAAGCAGATTAGGCACAGAAGCAAGGAAGCACAAATGGGGAAACGTTGATGCTATGTGGAGATCACCAAAGAACCGGGGAAGAAAAGCAGATAGAGACAAGGATTTTCCCCCAGAGTGGACAGACAGAGCCTTCCCCTAGAGATAGAGCCCTGAATTTGGGCTTCTAGCCTTCTAAAATGTGAGAAAATAAATTTCTATTCTTTGAAGCCACCCACTTGTGGTATTTCTAGTACAGCAGAACTAGCAACACAAACACCCCTCACCTCCCTCTCTTTAGCAGGCCAGGTCTCTTTATCAGTCAGACAGTTTTCTTTTTCAGAGCAACCTCATATCTAACTTCCTACTTACGCTTTCCTATTACACATTAATTTCTAAAATCCACCCCCTTTGTGAAACTTGGAATTTCCCCCTACTTAAATGATCATTGCAAAGGCCAGGCCAATAACCCTTGTACAGCCTTGGTTCCTCTCCACAGGACTAAGCTCAAGGCTTCAGCAGTCACCTGCTATCATGCAAAAAGTTGTAACAATTATGTAATTACCTAAGACACTGAGTAGCATTTGGTGTTTGAATGGCAGGTCTCCATTTCACAAAGGAAACATATTGCAGAACTCTTTTCATTCATTCCTATTATAAAATATTGTTTCTTCCCATTAATGATCTGCATTGATATCACACCTGTAAGATTCACTCATGCTTTATTAAGTTGGGACTCTGAGTCCCACAAATCATGGCAACCATGTCTCAAATGGGCTTTTGCACAGCACCTGAAAACACATCCTTGCTGGGTTCCATTCTCTTAGCTACTGCTTTGTGCTGGACCATATGATTGAAGCATTAGTGCTGAAGTCTCAATGGTTTATTTTATGTGCCTATCTTTATTTATTAGTGCTCTCATAACAAAATACCACAAAGTGGATGACTTTAAAGAACAAAAACTTATCTTTTCAAGTTCTGCAGGCTTAAAGTCCAAATCAGGGTCTTGGCCGTGTCAATTCCTTTTGTGGGCTTCTCTCCCAGTTTCTGGTGACTACCTCAATCCTTGGCGGCTTACAGATGCATCTGCCTCGGTCATTATATGGCAAGTCCCCGTGTGTCTCTCTGTGTCTCTACTTCTCTTTATAAGACATCACTCAGAAGGGATTAGGTTTAGGATCTACCCTACTCTGGTATGAAAAACCCTATTTCCAAACAGGATCACTGGGGTTACGACTTCAACATATCTTTTGAGGGACACAGTTCAATCCACAACAGTTACCTTTTCAGGATGCACTTATTTTTTCACAAGGTATTCTGGTGGCTGAACTTAAAGAAATGAAAAAAAAAAAAAAAACCAAACCCATTGCTGTCGAGTCAATTCCGACTCATAGCAACCCTACAGGGCAGAGTAGAACTGCCCCATAGGGTTTCCAAGGAGCACCTGGTGGATTCAAACTGCTGACCTTTTGGTTAGCAGCCATAGCTCTTAACCATTACGCCACCAGGGTTTCCAAAGAAATGAAAAGAGGTGGATATTTCAGACACCATGGCAAGCCAGGGAAAGAGTCATTTTTGAGCAAGAAGTTCAGAAATTCTCTCAGTTCTTCAAATCATACCATGTAATGCTCAGTTTTACATCAAGCAAACTCTACAATCCCTTTAGATGTTGTTAGCCCCAAGGTGCAAACGACCTAGCTTTGTGAACAAACAGTGGTTCATATGACTCAAAGGTTTCAGAGCTAAGGAAGCAGTACTCTCCTCCTTCGCCAGACCAAGAGGTGAGTCATTAGTGTGGTACAGCACATAGTAAGGGTTCAGTCATTGAATTGTGGGCTACCAAAATATGTCAGCTGCAAAGCGGTCATCAGTCTTGTCTTTTCTGACCACAGTCTATAAGATGACTCAGGGTGTGAGGCAGGGGAAGTCCTGAACCAGGACCAGCAATAGGAAAAGCTGAGTCACAGTCCTTGTTTTGCCACTCTACTAACTGTGAACTTAGTGAGTCATTGGCCCTCTCTAGGGTTCAGTTTCTTCACAGGTAAACCACGAATAATTATACCTGCCCTGCCCACCTCAAGGAGTGGCAATGATATGCAAATGAGATGAAGTTTACGATAGTACTTTGAAACTGTAAAGTGATATATAAATGTAGATACCACAATTAAACCTCCAGCAACAGGATCTGGTCGCAGCCATAGTCTGCAGGACGTTATTGGGATCTGGAGGCCAATCTCTCTCTCTCTCTCTCTCTCTCTCTCTTACTCTCTCTTTTTAAAGGAAAGGTCATCTCAACTACAGCTGAGATTCTTTGCTAGCTGCAGCCTTAATGCTATATGAATTATAATCGATTACATAATTGTTTTCAATGACAGTAATATTTTACATGTGTAGAGCATCCTTACTATTTCAAAGCACTTAAAAACTATCACCACCTATGATGTGAAATTTGACAACAATTATGGGTTGTGGTTACACAACATGATTAATGTAACTGATATCACTAAATTTTACACCTGAAAAATGTTAAATTGCCAAATGTTGTGTTATATATATTTTTACAACTATAAATTTTTTTTAAAAAGAAACTATCACCACGTGGAATTCTCACAGTAAAATCCATCTCGTCTTATTCAACTTTGCATCCCTGTGATCAGCAGAGTAATTTTTAAAATTTTAATGTTGATCAAATGAATGAATAAATCCTAAAAACAGAGAACAAGTGCATTGACCAGGAAGCAAGAGATCTATTATTTCTAGTCCTATCCGAGGCAATAGGCTGTGTGCCTTTGCCTCTCTGGATCTTACATACGTCATTTGCAAAATGGGATAATTATATCTTACCTCCTAACTCAGAAAGGTAGAAGGAAATATATTCCTCTTATTTGTAGATGAAAAACAGTCATTCAGTCAGAATAAAGGAGTCCTTGCGTGGAGCAGCCAAGTCGTCAACTACTAACATAAAGGTTGGCAGTTCAAGCCCACCCAGAGGCACTGCGGAAGAGAGGCCTGGTGATCTGCTTCCGAAAGGTCACAGCCTTGAAACCCCCATGGAGCAATTCTGATCTACACACACAGGGTCTCCATAAGTTGGAATTGACTTGACGGCAACTCTTTTTTGTTTGTTTGTTTAGACTTAATGACAAAGTTGATAAAAGAGACAGGGCTAGAACCTAGGATTCTGGGCTCAAATCTTCACCTTGTCTTCTGATGTATTCCAATATAATAAAATCTAATATCCTACGAAATAGGTTGGGTATTATACTCCTAGTTGGCAAAAAGAAAAAAAATGAAGGACCAGGGTCATGTGGTTCAATCGTGGCAGAATTTGACTAGAACCCAGACACCCTGACTTTCAAGCCAGAGTTTTTCTACTATATTAAGCTATAGAGATCCAATGCGGCCACTTTCTCTGACTGAAAGGATAAACATAAACTTACTCAAAAATAGGTATATTCCGTGTAGCAAATATTCTAGAAGGTTCAATCTGCATCTTATTTCATTGATTTCTTCTTTCATCTGTATTATCTTATTCCTTCTCCTTTATTTGAGCTTGAGCTGAATTTCTGGGTTTTGTTTGTTTTGTTTTCTACCATCTTGAGACAGATACTTAGAACATTTATTTTCAGCCTTTCTTCTCTAAGATTTGCATCTAATGCTATAAATTTATCTCTAATCATAGTTAGCTGCATCCTCCCAAGTTTTGATAGATCATATTTTCATTAAAATTCAATTTAAAATATATTATAATTTCTTCTTTGACCCAACGGTTATTTCAAAGTGTACTGCTTAATTCTAAAACTTTGGTGCGGGGGGGGTTCTAGTTATCTTTTTATCATTGATTTCTAGCTTAAATCCCCTGTTTTCAGAGAACATACTCTGAATGATTAAAGTTTTGAAATCTGTTGAGACTTGATTAAGGGCTCAGCATACACTCAATTTTGGTAAACGTTTCATGCGCACTTGAAAGCAAGTTACGTTCTTCTTGTGGTTCGGGGCGAGGTTCTATGTATATGGCCGAGAGAAAGAAAACCTATACACAATAAATGTTTTACTCTAGCCAAACACCACAGAAAAAAAGCTGTTTCCCCACCCCCAACCAAACCAGGAAAGGCTGAGTGAGAAGGGAGCCTAAACTTCTACCTTCACCAGGCTGTAACAGAGCATCCCATCCACCCCTCACCAGGGTGGTGTCATAGAAGGCCAAGAAGGGAGCCAAAACTTAAATCTCCACCAGGTAGTAACAAACATTGTCCCACAGTGTCAGTGGAAACCACATGGGGAGACATTAATTTCTACCTTACCTGGTGGTAACAAGGCATCGCTCTCCTCCCCCACTGGGGTGGTGTCAAAGAAAGCCTAAAGGAGAGTCAGAACTTCCACCTCTGCTCAGAAAAACAAGGCCACCCACTCCTGTGGTATCAGTGGAGGTTATCTGGGAAGCAGTAATGAGGCACACCTACCCTTCACAGCCAGGGTGGTATCAACGATGGCCACTGGGGAACTGAAATTCATACCTGTGCCTAGTAGTAACAAAGTCACCTTCAATGCTTGGGTGTCACTGGAGGCAGAGTTGAGAATGTGGAATTCTAATGACACTTGGCAGAAATGAATCAGTGCCCATTCCTCTTTCACTGAGAAGTGTCAGAAAGCAGCCAGATAAAACAGAAAGTTTAAATAGACCAGAGTCTCATGACATTATACACAAAATGACCAGGTTTCAATGAAAAATCACTTGTCATACAAATAACAAGGAAGATTTGAACATGAATTTTAAAAAAGACAATCAAAAACCAACACTGATATGACAGAGATGTTAGAATTATCTGCAAAGATTTTACAGCGGCCATCATAAATATAGATGTAAAAATCCTTAACAAAATATTAGCAAATAGAACTCAGCAATATATTAAAAAAAAAAAAAAATTATACACCAAGACCAAGTGGGGTTTCTTCTAGGGATGCAAGGTTGGTTCAGTATTAGAAAATCAATCCATGTAATCCACCAGGCTACAGTAGAAAAATTACAATCATATCAATCAATACATTAAAACTATTTGACAAAATCAACATCCATTCATGATAAAACTCTCATAGAAATAGGAACACAGAGGAACTTCCTCAACTTGATAAAGAACATCTATGAAAACCCTACAGCTAACATTATCTGGTGAAAGACTGAATTCTACCACTCACTAGCTGCGTGACCCCAGGCAAATCACTTATCTTCACTCAGATTCAGTTTAATATATTCATGATGGATATATGGTCTGTTGTTTTCTTTTTTCATACTGTCTTTGTCTGATTTTGGTATCAGAGTAATACTAGCTTCATAAAATGAAGTATTCCTTCCTTCCAAAGAGTTTATGTAGAATTGCTTGTTAGAATTCTCTAGTGAAACCATCTGGACCTGGAGATTTTTTAGGGGGGAGTTTTAAAATTACAAACTCAATCTTCTCAATAGTTATTCAAATGATCTATTTCATACAGGCTATTCAAATGATCTATTTCATATTGGGTGCTGGTTTGTGCTTTTTGAAGCATGGATCCATCTCATCTAAATTGTCAAATATATGTGTGTAGCGTTGTTTGTAGTATGCCCTTATTTTCCTTTTGATGCCTGCAGGGTCTAAAGTGATCTCCCTGTGTTTTTCCCGATATTAGTAATTTGTGTCTTCTCTCTTTCTCTCTCTGTCTCTCTGTCTCTCACTCTCTCTTTTTTGGCCAGTTAGAAGTTTCTTAATTTTATTGATATTTTCAAAGAACTAGTTTTTTGTTTCATTGATTTTCTCTATTGCTTTTCTGTTTTAATTTCATTGATTTCTGCACTTAGCCTTGTTATTTCCTTCCTTCTTTGGGTTTAATTTGCTCTTCTTTTTCCAGGTTCCCGACATGGGAACTTGTATTATTGACTTGAGACTTTTCCTGTATTCTAATTGTAAGCATTTAGGGCTATAAATTTTCCTTTCAGCACTGCTTTAGCTGCATCCCACAAACTTTGATATGGTGTGTTTTCATTTTACATTCAGTTATATTTATTTTAAAGTTTCCTTATTTGAAGTGTGTTGTTTGGTTTCCAAGTGTTTGGAGAGTTTCCTGTTATTGTCCTGTTATTGATTTCTAGCTTCCATTGTGGACAGAGAACATATTCTATAATTTCACCTGTTTTATACTTGTTGAGGTTTGCTTTGTGGCTCAAGATATAGTCTATCGCCCGGCTACCACCAATGACTGCCCCGACAGGGAACACAACAGAGAGTCCCTGATGGAGCAGGAGAAAGGTGGGGGGCAGAACTCAAATTCTAGTAAAAAGACCAGACTTAATGGTCTGACTGAGACTGGATGAATCCCAGAAAGCATGGCCCCTGGACTCTCTGTCAACCCAGAACTAAAACAATTCCCGAGGCCATCTCTTCAGACAAAGATTGGACTGGACTGTGGGACATAAAATGATACTGGTGAAGAGTGTGCTTCTTAGCTCAAGTAGATACCTGACACTAAATGGGCAGCTTCTGTCCAGAGGTGAGATGAGAAGGCAAAGAGGGTTAGGAGCTGGCTGAATGGACACAGGAAATCAGGGGTGGAAAGGAGGAGTGTACTGTCACAGTATAGGGAGAGCAATTAGGTCACGTAACAATGTATGTATACATTTTTGTATGAGAGACTAACTTGAATTGTAAACTTTCACTTACACTACAACAACAACAAAAAGATATGGTCTATCTTGGTATATGTTCCATAGGTGCTTGAAAAGAATGTGTATTCTGCTGTTGTTGCATAGAGTGTTCTACCAATGCTGATTAGCTCTGGTTGGTGGATGGTGTTGTTGAGTTCTTACTGATTTTCTGTCTAGTTGTTCTATCAATTATTGAAAAAGGAGTGTTGAAGTCTCCAAATATAATTGTGGGTGTGTCTATTTCATTTTTCAGTTCTATCAGTTTTTTAAAATATATTTTGCAGCTTTGTGTTTAGTGAAAATTCATTTATTTTATGTATACGTTCTATGTATTCTTGGTGAATTAACCCTATTATCATTATGTAAAGTCCCTCTCTGTCTCTGGTAATTTTCTTTGCTCTGAAGTTTATCTTATATTGATATAGCCACATCTGCTTTGTTTTGATTAATATTTACATGTATATCTTTTCCCATCCTTTTGCTTTCAACCTACCTAGATCATTATTTTTGAAGTGAGTTTCTTGTAGACAGAATATAGTGGGATCATGTTTTTAATCCACTCTGCCAATCTTTTTCTATGCATTGGTGTGTTTGGACTATTTATATTTAATGTAATTATTGTTGTGTTAGAGCTTGAGTCTGCCATTTTATTTTTTATTTTCTGTTTATTCTGTTTTCTTTTTCCTGCCTTCCTGTGTGTTACTTGAATATTTATTAGAATTCCATTTTTATTTATTTATAATGTTTTTGAATTTATATATTTGTAAGAAGCCCTGGTGGCACAATGGTCAGCACAGCCATACTCCCTACAGTCTCTAGAGGAAAATCCTTTCTTGTCTCTCCTGGCTTCGTGGCTCCAGCTGCTAACTGAAAGGTTGGCAGTTCAAACCCATCACACACTCCATGGGAGAAAAGAACTGGCAATCTGCTTCCGTAAAGATTACAGTCTAGGAAACCCTACAGGGCAATTCTACTCTGTCATATAGGGTTGCTATGAGTTAGAAGCTTTTTTACATAGCTTTTTTAGTGGTTGTCCCAGGTATTACTTACACATATATTACTTTCTCTCTCACTGCTTTCAAGAATTTTTCCTTTAATTTTCAGACGTTGGACTATGATTTACGTTGGTGTGGATTTCTTTGGGTTTATCCTGTTTGGTGTTCACTCTGTTTCTTGAATCTGTAGGTTTATGTCTTTTGCCAAATTTTAGTAGTTTTCTGCCGTTACTTCTTTAAGTATGTTTTCAGCCCTGCCCTCTTTTTCCTCTCCTTTTGGGACTTTGCTGCTGTGAATGTTATATCTTTGTTATAGTCCCACAGATGGCTGAGGCTCTGCCCACTTTCTCTTCCAGTCTATTTTCCTTTTGTTGTTCATATTAGGTAAAATGTTGACACCCACAGATTGTGATGCTACTGAATCCTCTACCTAGGCCAGAAAAGTGTGATATTGCCGTGCAGAGCCAGCCTTCTATCAAATATGCTTTAGGGGGAGACCCTTGACACAATAATTTTTGCCACCAACCTCTTCATAAAACAAATATGGAAATGGCAGAGCAACGTGTTACTTCTGTATATAGTAGAAATTCGACTCAGAGCAAATTCCCTTTGCGACAAGTTTTAGGAGTGCGATAATGGTTCTTGAGAATCATTCTAGAATCTAGCAATGCAGCTTATTGGCTAGATTTCTGGCCCATGGATTGAAGTTACTCTGAGAAAACAAGAGCTATTTAGTTATAACTAATAACACAAGGACACAATCCCTTAAGTGAATCCTTTGAGAGCAGATGGTTTTAGAATTCAGAATTTTTCAGATATCTGAAATATAGTCATGGCAAAATTCATATATTATTGTATTAGTTTCCTAGGGCTGACATAACAAAATACCATTAACTGGGTGGCTTATAAGAACAAGAATTTATTGTCTCACAGTTCTGGAGGCTAGAAGTCCAAATCAACGTGTCAGCAGAACCATACTCCCTACAGTCTCTAGGAGAAAATCCTGTCTTGTCTCTCCTGGCTTCTGGTAGCTCCAGGCTTGCCTTGGAAGTCCTTGGCTTATAGATGGATCTTCACACGGTCATCCTTCCCCCATGTGTCTTTCTGTGTTCGTTCTCTTTTATAAAACACCACTCAGATGGGATTAAGACCCACCCTACTCCCATATGACCTCATGTTAACTAAACTGATAACATTTTCAAAGACCTTATTTCCAAACAGGGTCACATTCACAGTTACTGGGGTGAGAACTTCAACATATTTTTTGAGAGATACAATTCAGTTCATAATAATGACCTAACCCCTAATAAAGTCCAGGGCAGCACTCTTATCAAACACAACAATATTTCTGCATACATATGTATGAATGTTCACTCTTAATGGAATTAAAAAAAAAAAAAAAACCTGTTGCCCTTGAGTGGATTCTGACTCATAGCGACCCAGTAGGACAGAGTAGAAATGCTCCATAGGGTTTCCAAGGCTGTAAATCTTTAGGGAAGCAGACCGCCATATCTTTCTCTCGTGGAGCTGCTGGTGGGTTCAAACTGCCAACCTTCTGGTTAGTAGCCGAGCGCTTAACCACTGCACCACCAGGGATCTTCTTAGTAGTTTAATAAAAACTATAAAATAGTCTCACATCAGTCCAATTAAGGTTATTACAACATATGAGATCTGAAAAACTTTTGGTTATCAGAGCTTTTTTGGATTTTAGAAATGCAGGCAAGACGTTATGAACTATTTTTCAACAGGGAATACTTTGAGATAGAAAATATTCTACCACGTATGTTTAAAGTTCTTACAAACTTGAATATTAACATTAATCTACCTCTTAAAATTATCTACATAAAATCACTTTTATAATGTATTTTTTTTAACATTCAATTCCACAAACCTTGGAATTAAACCAGACAAATCATCTATTTTAACCTGCTGCCTGATTCAGCTACTCCCTACTCACAGCATCCTAGCCAGGCAGTCCTACACCTTTACTTAAATACTCCTATGGGTTAAGAATTCACTCCTCCATATGGCAAGCCACTGTGCTGTTAGGCATATTTAATTATTAGAATCAAAATCAACCTCTCTGTCACTTTTACCCTTTGGTCTTAACTCTGCCCTGGAGAGCAGGAAAAAAATATTTTACCTCCTCTGCCATGTGACAGCTAGTCAAATATTTGAAGTAGCAATCATGTACCACATCATTTGCCTCTTCTCTGGGCTAAACATTAGTTCTAACTCTTCTACATGAAGCACAGGTTCCTCTTCCCTCACATCCTGATGGTCCATGCTAAGCTCTAGCTTATCAATGTCTATATTAAAATGAGGTATCTAGAGCTGGATAAATCCCCAGCCTGGAATACAGGGAACCTGTTACCTTCCTTGTAAGCTATATATTATAGTTCTGTGAATGCGGGCTAAAATTACATCAGCTTTTTTACACAGTATAATACTGTTAGGTCATTCTGAGTTTATAGTAGATTAATACCACTCTCTTTTTCACATGAATTGTTGTCACAATCCAAGAATCTCCCTGGGTTTATAGTTTTCCGCCTAAATAAAGGGCTTTATATTGGCCCTTGTTAAATTACATTGTGTTGGTTTTGGTTCCAACATCCATATTTCGTTTTGAATTTTGGTTTCATCTTTCAACTATGTCTGCTAACTCTGTCACCTACAAATATGATGCACAGTCCTTCTAACCTTCAGCAAACACTTCAATAAAAATGTTGAACAAGATCAGACCAAGAGCCCCATGGCATGCCGCTAGAGACTTCCCTCTAGGTTGGCCTCAGGGGCAGATTATCCAATAAGCAAGGTAAGCACAGGCTTACTTGTGCTTACTTAATAATCTGTAGTTAACAACATCACATGGATTTCACCACACTGACATCCTGAAGGGCTTACTATCTAAAATAGTCAATGAACCACATTTACAAATAGCAATACCAAGCTTTAGATGACACGTACCAAAAGAGCAAACAAGAAAGACAAATGCTATGGATCAGAGAAGAAAATAACACATCTCAGAATCATTAGACAAGACTCCATACTTTAGTAATTAAATTCAAATACGAGTTTGGCTACAGTAGGGCGCTTAAAAAGATATCTTTACTTCCTGAAATGTACATGTATACATGTAAAAAAATCAAAACATAAAATTCATTTCCTACTATGGATCTCACTCAAAAAGTTTACAAACACAGCATTTTAAAAGCTGAGTAGGATTTAAAGAGGAGTCCCTAGATGATGCAAATGGTTAAGCACTCAGCTACAAACTCTAAAGGTTGTCAGTTTGAATTCACCCAGAGATGTCTCAGAAGAAAAGCCTGGCAATCTACTTCTTAAAGATTACAGCCACTGAAAACGCTATGGAGCACAGTTCTACTCTGAAACACATGAGGTTGCCATGAGTTGGAATCAACTCGAAGGCAACTGGTTTTTGTTTTTCTTTTTTTGTTAGGATTTAAAGTAGCATGGAGAAGGGAAGGATAAACGAAGGAAAAATCTTACCCTATTAAGGATGAATAAGCTCCTTATAGATGTAATGCCCCCTCACTGTTCCATTCATTCCACCACTCCCCACCCCAACCACACACCACTGTAACTAATCCAAATGTGTAGAAATAAATATTTATATAAATTTGTGTGTGTGTGTGTGTGTGTGTGTGTGTG
>NW_004443999.1:7620613-7626577 GCF_000243295.1 Trichechus manatus latirostris
ACACACGGCACAGTGGTTAAGAGCTTGGCTGCTAATCAAAAGGTCAGCAGTTCACATTCACCAGCCCCTCCTTGGAAACCCTATGAGGCAGATCTACTTCGTCCTGTAGGGTTGCTATGACTTGGAATCTACTTGACAGCAACAGGTATATATATATTTTTAAAAGATTGTTTGGTTTTCCAAAGGATTATTCACTTTTTAAATGGGTCATATAGAAGGCTCAGTTACAAGGCATGTGACCACAGGTCAATACGCTTTTAGCTGACTGACAGCCAATTTTTCAAAACACTAAGAATACAAAATATCCAGGGCTGCTGCTATTTGCTTATGTTGTATAACAAACCTAATGTTAAACATGACCCTTGAAATTGTCCCTTTGGACACTTTGATGATACAGTAAATATCACTATGGTTCCACTTTGAAGAAATAGGGTTTAAATAAGGACTTCTCCTTCAAGTAATTTTTTCCACACGCAACTTAAAATCCTAGTCAAAAGAAATGCCTCAGTCAAAAATCTGTAGCCAATACCAAGAAATGACATAGCTCATTCTCTGAAACAATTCTGGTCTCACCAATTATCCTAAACTATGACAATTTCTGCCTCTCTCTTATTCTCTGTCCCCTGTTCCTTCTGCCTTCTTAGTCTGAAAATATATATAGGAGCCAAAAATTTAGAATGCAATTTGAAACAAAGTAACAGACCCACTCACTGAGTTAGAGAACTTAACAGAAATAAAAGGACAGAAAACTCTTTTTCAAAAATAAAATTGTGACAGTTTCTTGGAATATGAAGTCAATTGCTCCAAATTCATCTCATCAGAAACAGCTTTTAAAAGCCCTAAGCCCCATTACCACTTGGATTCAGTTTTGTTGTTGATATTATTAGGTACTATCATAGTTGAGTTGGTTCCAATTCATAGCAACCCTATAGGACAGAGTAGAATTGCCCCACAGGGTTTCCAAGGAGTAGCTGGTGGATTTGAACTGCTTACATTTTGGTTAGCAGCCGAGCTCTTAACCACTACACCACCAGGGCTCCATGTTTTATTAACACAGTTTTAGGTATCCTAAAACTGAATCCATCCATCACCACTTTTAGGTACCTAAAACTGAATCATTGCTGATGTCAGATGGATTCTGACTGAAAGCAGAGAATACCAGAAAGATGTTTACCTGTGTTTTATTGACTATGCAAAGGCATTCAACTGTGTGGATCATAATAAATTATGGATAACATTGCGAAGAATGGGAATTCCAGAACACTTAATTGTGCTCATGAGGAACCTGTACATAGATCAAGAGGCAGTCATTCAAAGAGAACAAGGGGATACTGCGTGGTTTAAAGTCAGGAAAGGTGTGTGTCATGGTTGTATCCTTTCACCATACCTATTCAATCTGTACGCTGAGCAAATAATCGAGAAGCTGGACTATATGAAGAAGAACAGGGCATCGGGATTGGAGAAAGGCTCATTAACAACCTGCATTATGCAGATGACACAACCTTGCTTGCTGAAAGTGAGGAGGACTTGAAGCACTTACTGATAAAGACCAAAGACCACAGCCTTCAGTATGGATTACACCTCAACATAAAGAAAACAAAAGTCCTCAAGGATTTCATTTTACTTGGGTCCACAATCAACACCCATGGAAGCAGCAGTCAAGAAATCAAAAGATGCATTGTATTGGGCAAATCTGCGGCAAAAGATCTCTTTAAAGTGTTGAAAAGAAAAGATGTCACATTGAAGACTAAGTTATGCCTGACCCAAGTCATGATATTTTCAATCGCCTCATACGCATATGAAAGCTGGACGATGAATAAGGAAGACTGAAGAAGAATTGATGCCTTTGAATTGTGGCATTGGAGAAGAATACCAACTATACCATGGACTGCTAAAAGAACGAACAAATCTGTCTTGGAAGAAGTTCAACCAGAATGCTTCTTAGAAGCAAAGATGGTGAGATTACTTCTCACATACTTTGGACATGTTATCAGGAGAGCTCAGTCCCTGGAGAAGGACATCATGCTTGGTAAAGTAGAGGATCAGGAAAAAAGAGGAAGACCTTCCATGAGATAGATTGACACAGTGGCTGCAACAATGGGCTCAAGCATAACAAAGATTGTGAGGATGGCGCAGGACCGGGCAGTGTTTCATTCTGTTGTACATAGGGTCACTATGAGTCGGAACCAACTCAACAGCACCTAACAACAACAAAAACTGAGCCCACAGGAAATTAATTCAATCATCATAAAGACCCCATTTTGATAAAAGGGAATCCATAGCAAATTAGACTTTAAACATGGATGGAACCATGGAGAACATCTATGGGAGAAAATAGAGGCTCAGAGTCACAACAGTAGGACTGGGACTGGAACACAGGTCCTTGCCTTTAGATCCAGACCTTGTTTCCACTATGCCCTTGACTTTGACACTGAAAGTGGAGGACTAGATAACGCACCCCCTAAACCAGTAATTTCCAACTTCTCCTGGCCAACATCCATCCATACCAAAAGAGGATAAGAAAAATATACATATAAATATATATATATGGGAAAACTTAGCCCATTACTTATGAACAGTCATCATCATCATCCCACTAAAATGTAGGATCCATGAGAGCAGAGACCACATCTAACTTGTTCACTGCTCTATGTCCAGCACCTATGTAGTAGCATATTTCTAGGTGTTTCTGTTTATTTGTGCTTTGCTTTTTTGCTGCTGACTTCCAAACGCCCTTCCTATTTTGAGGTAACTCCTTAAAGTGTGCAGTACAGGTGGAACGCAGCGCTCTGCTCCCCATTCCCTGGTAGCTAAGGCCCTGTTATACGCCCTAGGAGAGGCCACCATCCCAGCTGGCTCCAGAACACAAGGATAGCTTAGATGTTATTCTTGTCAGCAGTGACATCCTAACCAGTCTATTCCATGACATGACCTTGGCTCTGTTTCTGCTCCTAACCTCCCTTGATACTTGCTTATTTTCCAAGCATGGCTTTCCTGCCTTCCTATCGCTTCTGTGAACTACCTGATTTCCTTCCATGGAAGTTCTTTTCTACTTAAGTTAGCTTAAGGGAGCTTCTATTACTTGTAACCAATAACTAAATGGGCACATAGTAGGCACTCAAATATTTCTTAAATAAGCAAATAAATTAAGTACTCAGTTGATCACCATCGTAATTTCTTGTATAGCACTTTACTTTCCAAGCACTCCCCCATATAACATTGCATTTCTGGTACAAAAAAATATCTCGGTTATTGCCCTTGGTTACAAAATCCTGGTTACTGCCCCAATTTATGTTATAGTTATGTTAAAATATTAATTTTTTTTATTAAGAAGGGCAACTTCCTTTCAACACAAGAGTTCAGTTTAAAAAAGAAACTTTTTTTTAAACTACACTAGTCCTGGACATCATTTCCCAAAGCATGCTATGAGATCTGATGATGTTAACTACCATATCTGAGTGGTATCATCTAAGTAATAAAGAAACCCTAAAAACAGGAACTAAGAAAAGAAGCTGAGGAGTAAGAGGTAAGAAGCATGAAGTATAAAAGGAAGTAAAAAAAAAAAACAAAAAGTCAAAGAAGTGAGATGCAAAGAAGTCTAGAAAGAACTGTTAAAACTTCAAATATGTGTTGGCATTCACCAGGTGCACTGGGGGTGGAAATGGTTCAGGCACCGAGGGAACAGCATCTGCAAAGGCAAAAACTATGTCCCTTCAAAACTTAAGTCTGCTCTAATCATAAGGTTCTATCTAACCAAAGAGAGTTACTGCATCCAAACCAGATATCATAGTTTTGTAGCGGATGTATACAGGATATTATTTAAAAGATTTTCTGAAATCTTTAACCAAATCAACTAAACGGAAATTGTTGAGTACTTTCCACATTTATAATGACAAGCCATGCTTGAAATATGCTGTTTCAAAACAAGCTGTTTCAGAATTGCCCTGTGAAATTCCACTATCTTGTTACATATTTCTGCAGATAAGGTAAAGAACTTGACATAGTATTGTACAGTACATTCAAACCCCAAAACTGGGTTTCCCCAGCCTGATAGTTGGAAAACTATTACAAAATCCATTAAACCATCTCAGTAAGCAAGAGAGGAAAGGCCATTTTGTGTTCAGTGACCTATGGTTCAGCCCATGGATTATGCAGCCAAAGATGTAGTCGGGGGTCCCTTTTTGACTCTATCTCTGATCTCCAGGGAGCCAGCATTCAACTCCTTCCAGAAGAGTCTGAAGAACACGGCTTCGCCAACCGAAGAAAACAGTAAATACTTAAGAGCAATTTTAAAAAAGAAAAAGAAATATGAAACATTGGGAATGAGATGCTTAAACCATTGAAGTTTTTGTTCTATTTAGCCTATATATTTCCTGTATAATTTGTAATTTCTATAAAATGTAGTGTAAAATAATTTCAAATTGTAATGAAAAGTCATGTGGCTTTAAAATGACCAATAAAAAGAACATGAAATTTATACACCAAAAGACTGGCTTCCAGTGTTTTCCTGATACAGATACAAAAAAAAGGAGGGGAGGGCTTTCCTACACTGTCTAAATACATGAAATCTTTCCATATTTTGTGTCAATTATGAGGCTCTAAGCATAGTGGCTTCTTTAGTACGTATTCTCCACACAATTGTGTCATTTCCTTGCTCTAAGTACACCTAGAAATTCCTACCGACTCAGTTCCTAGGCCAAAGAAGAAGGAAGTCAGCCACCCACAGAGCACGGCTGGAGGCCACTGCCCTCGGGGCTCTCTGAGCTCCGGCCTCGGGACACCGGGACCTGTTGCTCCGCAGGAAACGCGCCCTGCTACCAACCGAACGTAGCACGCCCCGCCAGGAAGGGGGGCGACGGGTGCGGGAGCGGGCTCCAGGGCCTGGTCGTCCGTCGCGCGGCCCTGCTAGCCGCTGACCTTCGCCCGGCCGGGCCTGGCGCCCGACGTCCTCACCAGGACTCGCGCCCCATTCCCGGGCACCAGAAATGTCCGCGGCCCGCCTCTCTGCCTGCACTGCGCGGCCCGGGCTGGGGCGCCCCAGGGCGCGCTTCGCCTCTCCTCTCCCCCAACCCGTAGCCAACCCTGAGGGAGCGTCTCTTCACCCAACGGCCCTTTGTCTTCAGTTCCCTCCGCCTCTGCCCAGGACTGGAGGGCTGGCCGAGGGGAAGAGCCAGGCCCACGGGGACAGCCAGGCCCGGCGGCCCCTAGGGCGCTCGCCCGGCCTGGGATCTGAACGGTGGAGAGGAGCCCGAGCCTCTGGGGCCCGATCCTGCCGCCGCTCTGGGCCGGGGCCGGGCGAGGTCTCGGGGTCGGGACCAAGGCCAACTCCTCTCCTAGCCGCCTCCCCCGCCCCCTCGCGGCCTGCGGCCTTCCACCCCTTCTCTGTCCCGCAATCAATAGTGGCCGCTGATTTTTCACGACAATTGCTGCTGTCTAATTCATCAGTGAATAATTAAATCAGAGGCGGCCAGGCCTGCCTGAGCAGGGCCCGGGTTGGCGTCGGAAACTAGGCCAGCTCCCATCATATTGGGGGTCCAGTTGGGAGCTGGGAAGTCCGACAAGGAACAGGTCTGACCTTAGCGAGGGAAGCAGTAAGTAGTTCAGGTAGAGGGAAGAAGTGGATGAGGCAGGAAGAAGAGGGCGGAGGAGCAGGAACAAGCAGGGCCCTAGCCGAAGCCCGGCCTCCACGTCGACAATGTCCCTCCATTTTGTTGCCTGTTCCAGATTCTCCCCCATACGGCGGCTAGCGCAGGATGTCCGCTCCGTCCTGTGCACACACTCTCCTCGCGCTGACTTTGGAAGGGAGTGGAAATCCATCCTCCGGAGGCGATTTGCCTTTGAGGAAGATGGAGAGAGCAGAGAGAAGCGCCTAGAAACGGCATTGATTTAGACATCAATCCTGGCTCGCTCCCTCCGCCTCCCCCGGCTGTGGGCCGCGCCGCCCCTTCCCGGGAAGCGGCTGGA
>NW_004443999.1:7626677-7633078 GCF_000243295.1 Trichechus manatus latirostris
GCCGCGCTGTCCCGCGCAACCCCGGCTGCACAAAGGCCAACAGGTCTCCGAAGTGGCTCCCGAGTCGGGAGCGCCGCAGCCTCGCTCGCCAGCCGGGCAGCGAGACGGCCCGGAGGAGGCGTCAAACCAAGGGGGCCTTGGCCAGCCCCAGCGCTGCTTGCGGGGACAGTGCCCGGCTGCTCGCATGACCCCGGCCCCCACGACTAACGAAACGGGAGCCTCCAAACCCCGCGGTCGTCCAGTGTTGCTTTCTTTTACTTACACGTTTTGGAAGCAAAAAATAATTCAAATTTTCTTAAAGGTGGCATCGAGGCGATTTTCCAAAGATGAAAAGCTCCTAAAATAATTGGAATCTGTTCTTTTACTTTGTATCTTGTTATCCCTGAGGAACAACTCAGATTCACTCGGTTATTTAATTTCTTCGGGAGCTGATACTCCAGGAATCTAAAAATACATTGTGTTTTTGTTTGTTTGTTTTTTTAAGTCTGACTCGCATACATATTTTAACCCTCTAGGTTAGTTTTGTTAGTTTTCGAATAGAAATATTTTCCTTTTGAAATCGGAAATCATGTCGGTCAAGTTTAAAATCTGACCGACTATTAAAAAATATTCTCTGTTTAAAAATTGTTCACGGTAGCTAAACAATTCAAGATATACACAAGGATTTTTAAACTCTCCCGTTTTCGTAGAGAAGGGAAGTGCTAGGTATTTGTCTTAATGCTTAAACAACATCGAATCGTCAATCAAAAATGGTTATTTCCAGAGCAAATAAACGATCGTTTTAAGGGGATAATAAACAAAAATCGACGCCCGTGCCAAGTGTCTCGGGCGACTGGAAAACAGTCCCACTTTCAAGGAGTTAAATTTGTCCTCCTTACAATCAACTGCAACTTTCGCCTTCCTTCGGAAAGGACAACAAAAGATTTCACACACAACTTGATCGGAACAAAGGGACCTCACGCCAAATTTTTTTTTTTTTTAATTTTGTGGAGTGACAACTGAAGGGGAGGACAACTTTATCTGAAGCATTGTACAAGTGTTGTACTTCCAAAAACTCACTTGGAAGTGAAAATATGACTACTGATCCATGCACTTAAACCCGAAGCTACAGTGTTTTGGTGGATGCGAGGAAGAAATGCTGGTGAAAAAGTAACTGAAAGCCGGTGAGGGTGACTTCGTCTTCGTTCTTAAGTTAACAAGTTGCTTCCCTACAGTGCAACGTTCTTTCCGGGAAAAATCTATGTTCCAGTAAGAGCAATGCAAAACTCCCACCCTGCCCCCCCGAAAAAAAAAGCCCTCTGGTCTCCGCAGGCTCCAAATCTCAACTTCTCCTCCACTTTTTTGAATTGCATTTTCCCCAAAGAGTAAAATAATTTCTCCGTCAGCTTTTTCAGGCGTGTTGGCCAGGAAAAGAACGAGAAGCGGAGGTCCCAGAGTGGGTCTGCCGTGGGCCCTGAATTCGGGGGAAAAAGGGTGCCCGGGCACACAGCCCGGGAGAGCTGCCGCCTGTCCCGATCACAGGCCTGGACACCCACTCCCGCCCCTAATTCCTCCAAACGGGCAGGGAACCCCAAAGAGGGCAGGGAGAGGAGAAGGAAAGAAACGTGTGTGTGCGCGTGTGCGTGTATGTGTGATACACATAGAGAGGAAAGAGAAGCTAGCAGTCCCCGAGGACACAAACTCTAAAAGCCCCCCATCTTTGGGGGCGCAGGGAGGGGGCGATCAGGGTCGGTCCAACTAGTCACTGACTTTCTTTAAAACTAGGCAGGTGGATGGGCAAGCAATTTAGCTTGGCCGAGCTCCGGATTTCATAGGCGGCTGGCCCTGCGGACTGGCTGTCCCTGAAGCAGGTACCAACGATCTTTGAAGTGAAGCTTCCTCCTTCCCCTCTCCCAAACCTGCCCACTCCCCATGCCCGAACTACTGAGGAAGTTCTGGATTTTGTCCCAGCCCAGTCATCCTGAGTCCAGTGGCTAGGCTTGGGATGTCAGGTGGGCAGGGCCCCTATATCTCCATTTTTATTTTCTTAAGAGGCTAGCTGAGGGTGGTAGGAAGAGTAATAAACCCCAGCACGCACACATCCGAGGGAGAAAAGTGTCCTTTGTCAACCGAAAAGTTAAGGGGGCAGTCCCTGCCAGCTCTAACCAGGAGTTTTCGATTTTGTGATCGTGCGATAGACAGGAAAGAGGAAGATGAATAAAGACCTGCTCAGCTTCACCACCCAGAAAACTTTTCTTTCTTTCTTTCTTTTTTTAACTTTCCTAGATCCAACTGGAATCTGAAAAGTGTCAGTAAATTTCTAAGCAGAGGGGCCGAAGGGAGTTCATAAGACTGGGCTTCCATATTAGTTTTCCTCTGCCTGTGCCAACCAGCCTGAGCTTTCAGACAGAAGAAAACTGAAGCTAATGGAGATATCACAGAGAGCCACAATTCAAAGTCTCCTTTTCGCCACAAGACCCACCACCGTCCATCTGCATTTGTAATCACAGCAACTTGCACTGTCTTCATCACCAGGGGCTCGGAAAAAAGGGGAGAAAATTCTCCGTAGTTAAAAGAAGCCCTTCTATTATCGCTACTATTATTTGTGTACAGCAACATAAGAATTTGCTCCTCCTCTTAAAATTCCCCCACAATATTGAAACAGCATTTGTTGTCCAATTCATACAAACGCTTGAGGCCTTTCTGGAAAACCATTACCATTCAATGGCTAGAAAATTGCTCTCCTTCTTTTCTTAAAAAAAAAAAAAAAAAAAAAAAAAAAGGGCAGGAGCAGCAGCAGCTATAACAGACAACAAAAACTTTCTCCTGTATAATCCTCGCTCACGAATGACAGAGAAACCATACTGACTTACCCCCGAACGGATGATGTGTTTGATAAGGGGGGGACTTTTTTGAAGATTTCTGTTCAGGAACTGCACAGACAGCTGCAATTCATGGGCAACGCTGATTGCCAGAAACGCTATGGATTGGCATGGGGTCTGCAGCTCACAGAGCCTGATCAATACCCTACACTCACACGCCAGATGGTTTGGGGAAGGACAAAAATAAAATAGTCCAAATCAACCCACCATTATGTCTTTTTGTATTGCTCTGATAAACCTGGTTGTAGCACAAACGTGTTCTGTCCAACACAAAAACTGAAGGGATTTTGAGCACTTGGGTCGAAATAAGCAGCCCCCCCTCTTCCCCAGATTTGGGCTGTGATTGCTGTTGTTTAGTAAAAACAAAGCTGCTGGGCCCTTAATCCAGATTGAATTTGCTTGTGATCTGTTTATCTTTTTTAATCGTGAGCAATTTACAGGGTTTCTGTTTTAACTGAATGTGCACTTCTATCTCCCTCTGATAGTCTAAAAAAATTTTTAATGTGAAAATATGTATGAAAAGCTTAACGGTCAACATTTTCAGTCTTTTCCTGCAATTGGTAACTCAAGTTCAGATGTTGTTTTGTTTTGTTTTACAGTGCAACAGCCTACATTTTGTTTTTGAAGTTGCATTTCATTTCGACACTTCTTTTGACCCATTTACGGGTCTGATCTTGAAGAAAATCGGCCTGCAGATGTGGTGTGCTAAGAAGTGGATATGTTGCTCTGATACAATGCTTGGTGCAACTGTTTGTTCAGATCGTAATTGGCATGAAATAGCACTCTTGATACCAAATTTCTCTACAGTCTGTTTGTGAATCGGATGCTGCGGTGGGGCGGGGGGGAGTGCAGCAGGAGTGTCCTTCAAATTAAAAGAAAAAATTATGAGTCCCAGAACTTCTGAAGGTTAGAGTATGAACGCTAAACAAGTAACAGAACGTAATCCTTTTTATTCTCTTAAAGAACTATAGAGAAAGAAACAAAGATATTTCAGAACATATTTGAAAATGTTGTTAGTATTGATATTCTTAAAATTATCTGGAAGTAGAAAATAAATATTATTTTTCCATTTTAGAAAGAAAGGTGAAAGGGCATCCAAGCCTAATTCCACACAAATTAGGGTGCTGATGAAACAAGTACATTCATTTTCCTTTTCCGTGGGTTTTGGGTCGAAACATAAAACCTCAAACCACCATTAGAAAAACAACGTGAAAAATCTGCTTTAATGTAGCCCAGTGAAATTATACACAAAGAAGCCAATGCGATTTCATGATTTCCCTGAGATCGGCAATATTGATCGAGGAAAGGAGGAGGGATGGTGGGAGGAGGAGGGAGGGAGGAAGGGAGGCAGCAAGAATAAGCAATTCACCTTTCAACTCCCCAGCACTTGACTGCTCCCAAGCACACCGAAATGCAATTCCCAGGAGCAGATTTATCTTGAAATTTTTTATTTAAAAATTATTTAAATGACAATTTATATACTTAAGGTTCTGTTTGGAGGCAGTTACCTAGCAGTTGTTCCAGCCCAGGGTCACTGGCCGCTGCTGTAGCCCGAGGCCAGGGCAGCACAGGCTGCATTTAGCACTGGGGTGCATCAGACGCCTTCTTCCCCAACCTTGCTCCTCTCCTGCCCGTATTTCAGTCACCAAGCACTCCTGGACCAACAGGAGGTTGCACTCTCCTGAACTTTTGTTCAACTCGGTGTGTATTTCAAACATTAACTGGTTCAAATTATTCCAAGTGTCCGGTCATCATATATAAGGCAAGGCGTGGGGAAAGGGGGCGGGGAGGGCAAGGGACAGAGGAAAAAAGGCAGGAAACTGAATTATTTTACCTGTCTAGTGTTGTGACATTAAATGTGAGCAGCCAGAAAACTATGTCTAGCAAAGCCGGGGATTGGCCTCCTTTCCTACACATGGCTTTGATATCACAGAGAAGCAGCTATTTGAAAGAATAATTTGGCAGTGTATTGGCCAGAGCTCAGTAAAGTTGATCTAGCAATAATATCATTATACATCCATGCGACAGGATGGGGTGTGTGGGGTTTTTTGCCGGAAAAGAGAGGAGGGCAGCTGGAAAAGCTCACTGAGATGGAGAACTGTTTTCCAAATGAATTAAACCTTTTTCTAGCACCAAGAAGGCACATACAGTATTCCAGACTGTGTCCTTGTTTCCTTATCAAGTTTTCTTTAACAGCTGGAAGTGGTTGGAGGGGGCTGTCTTAAGAAGACCCCCTGCTCTTCTTTTGACAGCTGATCAAAAGAAAATAGGTCACGCTTCTCAAACTTATGTTCACCCTGTCCTTAATTACTGTCTCTTTAAACAAAGGCAACATCTGCGCAACCTCAGCTAGCTTGAATCTTCGGAGGCAAACAGTGCGCAACCTGCTTTACAAGAATCTGTTACTTTTAAGGCTTTCAATGCCGGGTGTTGGCCTCTCTGGCTGTCCTCAATTACCCTCCCTCGCCCCCCTCCTACGGCCGCGGAAATCTCCACCTCCCCACTCCTAATCTTCCCCCGCTCCACCCTCACCACCCAACCCGGGTTTGCCAAACAACGGAAATTCTAGGAGCACGAAGGTGCACTTTTTAAAGCGGCGGGTGGTGGCGAGCCTTTTTGAGCTTGGCGGGGCGCTAGTCGTTTCAGAAACAAGAATTGAATATGTAGATGTCAGCGGAGGCCGGTATCTCCTAACCACAGCAGTAACCCCCGGCGTTTTTCTCCGGGTATAGGAAAGAAGCAGGGTGTGTGTGTGTGTGTATATGTGTGTGTGTGTGTGTGTTTGTGTGTGCGCAAGTGCCCGCGAGTGTGTGTGTATGTGTGTGTGTGTGTGTGTGTGTGTGTGTGTGTGTGTGTGTGTGTGTGCGCGCGCGCGCGTTTCAGGGGAAATATCCGCTGGTGTCGCCCCGGCTGTTCTGCATACTTCCTGCTCCCAGCAGAAGTTTGCTCACTGTTGGCACTAGCAATTTCGCCCCTCTTCTCCCCCATCCGGTTCGATACTCTCTCGGTTTTTTCCAGTCGCGGATGGGGCCAGCACTTGGTCACCTTGCACCGGCAGCTCCCGGAGTTCCAGTTTTGTTTTGCAATCTAACAGGGCCCTTCTGAAGCCTCCTAACTGGGAGATTTATGGGCTCGCCGGATAATTAAATGATGTTATTGTGTTAAGTTTGCAGGCACACGGCGGCCCGTGGGCTTCCTCCACAGACCGCGCTCGCAAACGGCGCGGGCGCGGGAGCTCCACTCCCCGGTAGATTACTCACACCCCAGTCTCGGAAATTTACCATGCATTAGAATACTTTAGCGCCTACATCTTAAAGGCTAAACTCCCAGCTCCTAGCTACGGACGCTCGGGACAAGGCTTGCTAGGAGACTGGGTTTGTTTTCACACATCGCCCAGCGAAGTCTTTTCCTCCCTGCTTCCAAGTCTCCAGGAAAGCTTGGGGCGAGGCAAAGGGAACCGAAGCAATGCCCCTGGCCCCAGATCGCAGCTGCCGGTGAGGGAACGGCGCGGCATCTTGAACACAATCTCCCTTCCCTGCT
>NW_004443999.1:7634030-7656791 GCF_000243295.1 Trichechus manatus latirostris
GCGCTCGGCTATGGTCACCAGCATGGCTTCGATCCTGGACGGCGGCGACTACCGGCCTGAGCTCTCCATCCCGCTGCACCACGCCATGAGCATGTCCTGCGACTCGTCCCCGCCCGGCATGGGCATGAGCAACACCTACACCACGCTGACGCCGCTCCAGCCGCTGCCGCCCATCTCCACAGTGTCCGACAAGTTCCACCACCCGCACCCGCACCACCATCCGCACCACCACCATCACCACCACCACCAGCGCCTGTCGGGCAACGTCAGCGGCAGCTTCACCCTCATGCGCGACGAGCGCGGGCTCCCGGCCATGAACAACCTCTACAGCCCCTACAAGGAGATGCCCGGCATGGGCCAGAGCTTGTCCCCGCTGGCCGCCACGCCGCTGGGCAACGGGCTGGGTGGCCTGCACAACGCGCAGCAGAGCCTGCCCAACTATGGGCCGCCAGGTCACGACAAAATGCTCAGCCCCAACTTCGACGCGCACCACACTGCCATGCTGACCCGCGGCGAGCAGCACCTGTCCCGCGGCCTGGGCACCCCGCCCGCGGCCATGATGTCGCACCTCAACGGCCTGCACCACCCCGGCCACGCTCAGTCCCATGGGCCAGTGCTTGCGCCCAGCCGTGAGCGGCCGCCGTCGTCTTCGTCGGGCTCGCAGGTGGCCACGTCGGGCCAGCTGGAAGAGATCAACACCAAGGAGGTGGCCCAGCGCATCACCGCCGAGCTGAAGCGCTACAGCATCCCGCAGGCCATCTTCGCGCAGAGGGTGCTGTGCCGGTCTCAGGGGACTCTCTCCGACCTGCTCCGGAACCCCAAACCGTGGAGTAAACTCAAATCTGGCAGGGAGACCTTCCGCAGGATGTGGAAGTGGCTGCAGGAGCCCGAGTTCCAGCGCATGTCCGCCTTACGCCTGGCAGGTAAGCCTGGCGGTCTCGGAGACCAGGCTGCTGGGGAGAGGGCTCGCGGTACTGGTGGCTGGGTCAGTGCGCCCAGCCGCTTCTCTTGGTTCTCTCCACCTCTGCCCTGTATACTTCCTCTTTCTTTTCCTCTTTATTTCTTCTTTTTTTTTTCTTTTTCCATTTTCTCTTCTCTCTTTTCTTCTTTTTTCTTCTCTTCCTCTGCGTCCCTGAGGTTTCGTTGACCGACCCCCTACTCATTTCACTCGCCCTTCCCTCAATGTGCCAACGTTTGTCTTCTCTTTCCGACCTTCCTTAGTAATGGAAGGTGGGGCGGGGGTGCGCGTTGTCCGCTAGGAGCCCTCTTTCCAGGACTCATGGAGACAGGGACAGCCTTTATTTCTAAGCCCTGTGCACTTGAACCTTTTTTTAGACAATACGGTTTCGTTTTCCAGGCTCCTAGTCTACATATGAAGACAGTTGAGGGATTTTGCTCTTTAGAAGTGAAAAACACCGCTCCCACTCTCCAACCCACCACATCAGGCAAACTTCTTTGGTCAGAGGCAGGAGCCATAGTCTTGCCCCGCACGAGAACGGGCGACTAGAACACAACAGCGCTCCCCGAGCCCGTCTCCGGCCTTGTATCGGCGCGGGGACTTTCTGCCCGGGCTTGACCGAAAGCGCGGGGTCGGGCAAGAGCCGGTGCCCCTGCTCACGCCGAGGGAAGGGTGCAAGGAAGAAGACTGGGACTGCCACCTTCACTGGCTTTGGGAGGACGGGAGAAGAGAGACAGAGTGGAGAGTGCCCAGCGTACTTCGCCGGCCTCTTTTGCCCGGCTCCCAGCGTTTGCTAGGATTTGCCGAGGTTTGCCGGGGCTCCGAAAGAGGTTAGGCGCTCGCGGAAGAGGTGCGGAGCAATTAAGATGCAGGTTAGTTAATGCATCTCCGCCGCGGGCTGCAAGCTCCGCCTTTGCATTAAGCAGGCGCTGATTGTGCGCGTAGCGCGGCAGCGGGGAGGGCTGGCGGCCCGCGGGAGGGGACCAGTGGACGCGCCGATTACATTGTTCTGGAGCCGGCTCAGCTCTTTGTGCCTCCTCTAGTGGCCAAGCCGCGAGGTACAGCCCTCTATTGTTCTTGGAGCACGGAAATCTGTGTGGGCTGCGGGTGCAGGAGCAAGAGGGAAAGACCCAGAAGTGCCTGCGACTGGCAAGCAGTTGCGCGCTTTTATGCGTACAGACCCTGCGCGGCGCGCGTGGCGACTGCGCTGACCCCAGGACCCAGCCGCGGGCTCAAAGGGGCGAAGTGTCCATTCCCTACCCGCACCCTCCCCCCACCGCCAAGGACACACAATACCCTACTGCAGGCCCAGATGGGTCGCTTCTTTGGGGCTGGGGCGATCTCTCGGGATCGGTGGGCGATCTGGGGGATAATTCGTGGTGGCAGTGATTTGCATAGACGTTGATATGGGGACGCGCGCGGTTCTGAACCAGCCGAGCACAGCGCGCCTCCCAAGGGGCCACGACAGGTTCCCACTCCGCCTTTCCACCGCTGTCCTCGCACAGCTGAGTCTGGCTTGTGGGATGCACACTAGGACGCCCGACGGGGCTGGAGCTGTGACAGGGGCTTGGGGAGGGGGGGTTCCCTCTCTCACAGCCTCCGCCTTTCCCCGCTGTTGCAGGAATCCAGTCTCCAGCCAGTAATCGCCCGCAGTATTGATCCGAGAAGGTAAAAACAAAACAAAACCTCTTTCACCAAAGCGCTTCCGCCGGATTACTGGGCTCTGAACGCTTTTGTGTGGATTTGGAAATCTTCATTCTTTCTCCTTTAGCTTACTGTTCATCTTCTCCCTCCATTTTCTCTGATTTGCTCTTAGTTTTTGGCAAAGATTAAGCAGTAAGTAGAGGATAGCAGTGAAAACTAAACTGGGTGCCTACTGGTCATTCTGAACAATGGGTACCCCTTTGTCTTAGGCCCCCAGTAAAAGCTCCCAGCCCCTCTCGGAGGAGCTCTAGCACTAGCTGGCTTCCTGGGCACAGGGGACCAAAAGGAACCTGGCAGTTGGTCTTGTGGGTACAGTTAAAAGGAATATGACAGCTCTTCTACTTCGGCCCAACTCAGAGCGCTGCCGCCCCCTCACGCCTGTCTTGCAAAGGACAGAGCTTTTAAAAGCAGTGCCTTCTGCCTGTGTAGGTTTGAAAGTGATGTGGAAAGAAAGTAATGCTTTACCTTTTAGAGCCATCAGCCTTTACAACAGCCCCAAGCATTACTGGGATGAGGAAGAGTGTGGCATCCCAGGAGTCCCTCACCCCAACACACCCGGGGAGTCCCTGGGCAGGCCTCAGAGAGCTGGGTCCAAGCTGTGTTTCTAAGAGTGCTGAAGCTGCCTCAGCAGGAGAGGGAAAGCTTCCTCCAGGGAATGGGAAATTCCTGCTGAGAACCCCGCTTTGCTCAAGCATTCAAATGTGTGTCTGTTTTATTACCCCGGGTTGAAAAGGGACAAGAGCTTTAGCCTTTTTATCTGGCCATTTTATCAGCAACTACAAGTGTGTTGAGTGGTTATTATTACATAGGAGGCTTTTCAGTTTGGGGTCAGTAGATCAGTCTCTTCAGACACTGACACAGAAGCTGGGGCTGGTAAGTAGGTATTATGTGCTCAGGAGCGCTAGGGGACAGGAGCAAATGGAGAAGAAAAGCGAGGCCTTCCCTTCTAGGAGTATCGATCGAAATCCCCGCTGGGCTGGCGCTGAGGGCCCACGCTGTTCGGCCCCGGGGGTTAAACAAGCCGCCGGATCCTCCGACTCCAGCCCCGCGCCTCAGAGAGACAGGCCGTGCCCCCATTCCCCCCAGACCTGGCCTCTTTTCTCTCTTCGTCTCCTTTGAACTTCCCTTTCTTGTCCTCATGTGGGCCCCTCTGAGTGCTTCCGGAGGCTCAATCAGCAGGGGCTTGCCGCACCTCAGAACTAAGATGTCCGGTTTGGGCTAGCACCGCAAACCTCCCTGTAAGTGAACTCCAATGTGTCAAGATAAAAGTAGGTCCTTTCTCTCTTCCATCACCGCGTCGCCACAGCTTTCCTTCCTGACGGCTTCGGGGTGTCTACAGCCCAAGGCGGTATTTTCAAACGGAAGGGAGAAACTCAAATGGTCCCGGCAGATGTTGGTGAAAATAGACTCCAAGTTCATGACTTAGATCAGAAAGGGTGGCGTGAGCAGGAAGTGGTTGCAACTGGACCCAATGGGGCCTCCTGGGTGGTCCCCAAAGCTGTCCCCCGCAGTACGGTAAGGACAGTGACGACAAATTCCCACGGTTTCCAGCACACTTTTGGGCTTTGAGCCCAAGAGGCCTCTGAACCAAGCACAAAGGGGTATTGAGAGAACGCAGGCCAGAATCTGGATTGGCGCCTCCGCGGAGGAAAATCGAATCCTCGGTGGCCGGGGTGGTCTCCTCCAAGCCAGCAAGACCCAGCGGAGCCCCCCCGACTATGTTCCTGCCAAGGATCAGGCGTCCCGTAAGTTGGGAGCCCCCAGGCCCGCAGTGCACAGACGCACGCCCTCGTCCAGACAGCAGCTCCCAGCCGCCAGTCTGGGCTCTTAACCAACCTGCCAAGATGTCGCCTGGATCACCTGACGCCCGTAGCGGCGAGACTTGGCCGGGGCAGTCTTGCAGCGAGTCCTGCCAGGGTACCACGTCTGTGTGTCTCCTGCGGTGCGGGGGACATCCTCAGGCTCCTGGGGCGGAACAGCACCTCCGAGGGGCGGGATCGGACCTCTTTCGCAGTGCCCGCGTCCGCTCCCTCCCGCAGCTCCGGCTTGCGGCTCACAGGCCAGCCCACCTGTCCCCCCACCCCACACCCCCAAGGCTCAGTTCCGGATCCGAGCCCGAGGGGCAGAACGCCACCGCAACCCGCGCCGGCACAGAGCAGGCGATATTTTCGCTTGCTAGCTGGTCGGATTAATAATTGAAAATCTTTGTACTGTCCGTGCTTGGTCGAATCCCTGGCGCCTCCAGAACACCTTCCTATTACGCCTTCAGGTGGGCGGGAGCAGACCACTGAGGAGCCGAGCGGGAGCCGGCGCCCTAGCCGCCAGGCGCCCTAGACACGAGAGGCTGCGCATTTATTTTTATTTCAGGCTTTCCACCGTGTGGTTATGTCACTTTCTCAAACAAATGTGTATATGGAGGGAGATCGATGCTGATAATGTTTAGAAGATTAAAAGAGCATTAATGCTGGCAACAATAACGTAAACGTGTGGACCCAGATTTCATTGATCTGGAACCTGATCCCACGCGTTTCCAGTAAGCCCGACGGCGCGCTCTTCCCAGCAGAGCTCTTGCCAGCGTCCCCGCTCTCCGTGCTCCCTCCGCTGCCCCAGCTCGGGCACCAGCTTAAAAGTCCCGGGACTGCTTCTTCTCCCGGGCCCGGCCTGCCATTCCTCCCCAGTGCTTCCTCCCCCTCCGGTGACTCCCTGCCATCTCCCTGGTCCCGCGCGCTCCCTCTGCACCCCCGGCCACTGGGTCTCCGGGTGGCTCAGTCCCATGAGGAGCTGAGCAGCGAATCCACCTAGTTAGTTTTCTTGTCCTCACCACTTCACCCCCTCCTTGTCCCGCACACGGTCCACCAGACCCCAGGGAAACTTCTCTCTTTAAAACCCGCCCAGGAAAGCCCTGATGATTTCGAAATTCAGTCTCCCTCCGGTTATAGGCTAACGATCAAGTCCAAGTTTGGAAATGACGTCGCTGAAGCCTCCAGCTAAGAGTTCGGCCTCCGGAACTGTGAATCCCCTCCGGTGGCTGCTGTATTTGTACTGAAAGTCCCCCTCACAGAATTTCTATGCAGTTGCATTAGTTGGACAATTAAACGCGGCCCCGTGGACAAAGAAAGGAGTGGCCGGCTCTTCTCTGGGCTAATGGGCCAACCAGGGAAGAATCTTGTTTTCCTACCCTGGCTGGGGAGGAAAGGAAGGAAACCGGACTGGGGAGCATCCCTCCACCCCTTCCCATCAGCCGGAGAAAACCTTCTCTGTTCGTGGTCTGCCCGGGACTCAGATCCAGCCCAGACAGGGAAGGTTTCCTCTGAGAAGTCTGCATGGACTTGAAAAAACTTTTAAGCTTTCCTTCCCACCTGTGGGGGCCACCACCACCCCCCTTCCAACCGCTAACCCCCCCCCCCCCAAAATGGTGGCTTGTTCATCACAGAAGGAACACTAAGGTGAATTTCAACTAGAAAGAATGAAAGAGCTGCGGCAGGAGTACAGGAGGAATGAGAACTAAATTGCTCTGATTTTTTTGAAATTATAAATTCTCTGGTTAGAGAAAGCTAAGCTTTTCCTTCAAGAGAAAGTCCCAGTCTGGAAGGAAAGGAGTGTTTTCTTTTCTTCTCCAAGAACACTGCAGAAAAAGGAGGAAGGAAAGGGGAAAGAAAAAGAAATCTAGCATTCTTCTGCTTTATGGTGTGGCCATGGGTAAGTAAGTATTTCTCTTCTCCCCAGAGATGGGGCATCATCATCCCACAGCTACTCTCCTTAAAGAAATGTGCCTTGACACACTGCCTGTGTTCCTACTTGAAACTTGCCCTCACCCTCTCCTAAAACCAAATGAGCTGGGTCAGGTGATCAGATACAGAAACTAAGAAGGGCGGGTAGTTTCCTTCTGGTCTGGAAGACTGCTGGCCCTCTCCCCACAGGCTCCTAGGCTCTGGGAGGGTGAGTGGGCCTTTGGAGGATGGGGTCTTAGACTGTCCCTGACCCCCATCTTAGAATCCTAAGAGAGGGTAGATGCCTGACAGATGATGGGTGTGGGTAGAGGGTGAACTATTTCCCCCAGCTCCTCTGTGTCCCTCCTGGGCCCCAGCAGCTGCCCCATTTTCCTCTTGAGGAAGATCTGCCCATAGGCAACAGGGTCTTGAACCAGTTTTTGCTTCTCGAGCTCCAGGCGTGAGCTCTGAAGGAAGCGGAGAGAGCCTGTCTCTGGTGATGTCTACTAACCAAGACTTCATTTCAGGGTCATCTCTTGATATGGGTGAGGGCCCCCAGGTTTGCTTGCCTTTGTATACCTGTTTCTCAAAGAAGACCAGAGGAAGGGGGGTTGAGGAGTTCTCAGGAAGAAAGTACTGGGCCTCACCACCACACCACACCACATCACACCACACCACACCACTGCTCTGACTGGAGTTGGCAGAGGCTGTCTTCAAGAAAAGTGATATCATGTAGGAGGATTCTTGGAGAAATGAAAACCTCAAAGAAGAAGCAGAGATTGAGTTTCTGGGTTCTGGCTGAAGGAAAGGAAGTGAGGAGGGAATAAAGAGAAATTACTGCCTGGATAAACAGCACTCAGGAGAGAGTGAGGATTCGGCACCCTGGGTCTCAAACCTCATCTTCAGACTCTCTGGGCCACGCTCACCATTTAACCAGTTGGCCCCTAGTCGACTCCAATTCATGGTGACCTCATGTGTGTCAGAGTAGAACTGTGCTCCATAGGGTTTTCAATGGCTGATTTTTCAGAAGTAGATCACCAGGCCTTTCTTCCGAGGTGCCTCTGGGTGAACTTGAACCTCCAGTCTTTCATTTAGCAGTGGAGCACCTTAACTGTTTGCACCACCCAGGGACTCCCTGACCCTCTTTAAAAAAATCAAACCAGTTGCTGTCAAGTTGATTCTGACTCATGACAGCCCCATGTGTTGCAGAGTAGAACTGTACTCCATAGGGTTTTCAAGGCTGTGACCTTCAGAAACAGATCTCCAGGCCTTTCTTCTGAGGCACTCTGAGTGGATTTGAACTGCCAACCTGTCAGTTAGCAGTCAAGTGTTTAACTGCGCCACACAGGGACTCCTTGTGTTGTGTGCCTTCAAGTCGATTCCGGATCATAGCAGGTAGAACCGCCCCATAGGATTTCCTAGGCTATAATCTTTATGGAAACAGATCACCAGGTCTTTTCTCCCATGGAGTTGCTGCTGGGTTTGAACCACAAACTTTTCGATTAGCAGCCAAGCACTTAACCATTGCACCACCGTGGGACTTCGTACCAAAAAAAAAAAATAACCCATTGCCATGGAGTCAGTTCTGACTCATAGTGACCCTATAGGACAGAGTAGAATTGCCCCATACAGTTTCCAAGGAGCCGCTGGTGGATTCAAACTGCTGACCTTTTAATTAGCAGTTGTATCTCTTAACCACTGCACCACCAGGGAGGAGCCCTTATTTTTCCTGACCTCGGCGGAAGTTGCTTCCTCCAGGGGGATAACTTTTCTTGGTGGCAGAGTCCATTATGAGGAAACTCAGAGGGTCTTTTATGATGTCAAATGTAGAGCCTGCTCGGGGTGGCTAGTCTCATGGACCCATCAGTCATCCAGTCTTTTCTCCCAACCGACTTCAGTGCCTTTGGGAAAGGCTTTTTGATTTCCAAGTCTCATTCAAGGCAGAGCCTGGAAAATGGGCATAGGTTTGTGTAGGGGCAATTAGGGAGCAGGTAGGGAAGCTGATCCAATAACCTGGCATGGTGGAAATGGCTAGGGCTTGGAGGCAGGCTGTGGTCCATGTGGATACAGATACTCCCACTTGGGGAGCAGGATTCCTACAAGCTGTGGGCATTTGTTATGAAAAATGCCCCACCTGCCTCGTCCCAGAGGGAAGGGAGGCTCTGCATTCCACTTTGGCGCCTCTCTCGCCATTTGAGGACCCATTACTCTTCTGTAGAAAGCAGACTTTGTTTGGGTTGGAAGCACACCTCCACCGTAATTTAATCAGCATTGGACTTTGGCTCCTGTAATCAAATATACATATACTTTCTCCTGCAGGAAGAAAAATAATTTCTCTGTAACTGGTATTGACTTGAAGTCATGTAATCTCTGGAAAGCATCACATTTTTAAAGGGAAAGGTAAAATTAAGGGGGAAAAGAACCCACAGTGGTAGTGGTTTGCCTTGTCATTGCTAAGAAGAGCCAGTTACCACCTAAGAAAGGGCAGAAGGAGCACTCCTAGAGCTCAAATACTCGTGCTGCACCAGTTGTCAATATTTCACTCCAGCTTCCTTAGGTCAGTCAGCCTTCCAGATCCATAAGAATAAGAAACTAGGGTGACTGGCTGACCGGATCCTAGGAATGTAAGCTTCATTTTTATGTTGGGTAGACATCTTTGGAAGAATCTATTTTACATTTCATTTTTCTACCCTCTTTGGAGAAGCCACAAGCAGCAGCAGCAGCTCCTTGAGTTCCAGCAGGATGTAAGTGGTCAGCAATCCTCTTCTTTAAGGGTGATTGGTAGCCATTGCCAGCTTGCTGCCTTTTCTACCCCCAAGACCTTGGGCACAAAGCTCTGCCCTAGAGTGTCCCCCTGGAGCAAGCTTGAATTCTCCACCCCCAGGGCGAGGCTCTGGGCTTTGCCTAAATTGAGTCTGTTAGGGAATCTGTTGTAAACACAGATCCATTGATTTGCATTTGTTAGAGAGTAAAGTTAAACCAGTGAAATGAGAAGCCCTTACCCTTTTATGCAGGGCCAGGGAAACCTTTCATATTGATCCTATTGATCCAACCTTTCCCTTTAAGGAAACCACATAGTTAAAGACCCTCGTTCAATAGATTTACCCTTCGCGCTTGTGATATTCCTTTAAATGTTCTCATCTAGGATAGCTGGGCATTAAGCCCACACTCCAAACCAAACAAAAATGAAAAGGGAGTGGGAGGGGAGGGGTCAGGAGGCAGAATTGTGGGAAGTGAAATTAAATCAAACCTAAATGTGTAATGACTGGGTTGGGGATGTTTTCCCATTCTTCTAAGATGGCTTGTAGGGGTAAGGGCAAAATAGAGGCAGTTAGCACTTTTCTTTTTCCCACAGAAGAAAATCTGTTTATAAGTATAGAGTTGCAGTATCTCAGGAACATCATTTTCTACTATAAAATTATTTCAATATAGCCATTAGCTTGGTTCATTTAGGTTGGTTCACTTAAAAGCTGTAATACTCCCACAACAACAATTTTGGTTCATTTGTAGCAAATCAGGAATAGAATTGTCCCGAGGAATGCAATATTTCGGACTCTGTATATAAGCATGGATGCCAAAGTTGCTCCTGAAGAGAGGAAACTTGGAGTTATGTGTTCCGATGGAAGTGGCTAGAAATGAGCCTGAGAGTAAGGTATAACTTTTCTTATAGAGCAGTGTAGATGGAATCCAAAAAAAGAAAAATGTTGCCATCAAGTTGATTCTGACTCATAGCAACTCTATAGGCCAGAGTAGAACTGCCCCATAGGGTTTCCAAGGAGCAGCTGGTGAATTCAAACTGCCAGCCTTGTGGTTAGCAGCCAAGCTCTTAACCACTGTGCCACCAGGGCTCCATAGGTGGAATAGGAATTGCTAAATATTGTTCAGTATCCCTCTTGCTTACAGATATGAAAATGCAAGTCCTCTTTGTCTCCAGAACTGTTGGCAAAATCCATTTCATTTCTTCCCTGACCTTTTTTGCTCTGTAAATAACATCAATTTGTGATTTTTTTCCAACATGGTACATGAGCTATTCCTAATTGGCTATCTCTTGGGTTGTTTTCGGACATTCATGTTTGTTTTATGTGATTGAAAAATATTAATGATTCCTTAGGTGAGCTAATGTATTTATCTGCAGAGTGAGTTCAAAGGGCAGAGTTCAGCTATGGTTCAGGCTAATTGAACAGGAAGCAGGGAGCTTTCCAGGCTGTGCTGAACAAGAGACCAAAAAAAAAGAAAAGAAAACCCCACTGCCATCGAGTCAATTCTAGCATTTCCAAGGCTGTGATCTTTAGGGAAGCAGACTGCCACATCTTTCTCCCATGGAATGGCTGGTGAGTTCAAACCACCGACCTTTTGGCTGGCAGCCAAGCGCTTTAACCACTGTACCACCAGGGCTCCCTGAACAAGGGACCAGTCCCTTAAAATATCCCACTCAGCAAACATGCTATTTCTCCAGTCTCATCCTGGAGTCTGATGTAAGAGGCTCAAATCAACTTGGATTGCCTGTTTAAAAATCCAAAGCCAAGCACAGCAACTGCAACAAAACCCTTGAGTCCCCCTCGGGGAAGAAGAGTTTTCTCATTGGCTAATTGCTTTATTGGTAGCACTGACCTGCAGAGCAGCTGCAGGGGCCTGGATGAAGGCTTAGGCCTTGGAATAATGTGCTCCATTAGAACAGGGCAAGGCATTTTTTTGTTTACTCAATTGGAGCTCCCTGCAAAGTGCCATTAACCCCAGCCCAACTGCATGTGTGCTGCAAAAGCCAAAGGTCACACCCATCAGGCTGGAGGAGCAGCCAGTCTGCCCTGGCGGGAGGGAGGAGACATCCTGCTGGCATTGCCCCTCCCAAGGCTTGGCCTGAGGGCCCCCTCCAGGGCTTTGACCAAAGCAAGCAGTTGCACAACTTGTTTACATTTCCCTATTGCTGAATCATGTTATTGATGATTAAACAATTTTGATCTGAGACCCATCAATCACAACCAGAAAGAACACCCTCCCACCGACCCTCTCTTCTTCTGTTTATGTTCCCTTCATCACAGTGCATTACAGTAAATAGAATTATGCAAACGGTGCTTTAACAGGAATAGAGTCTGGACGATTGCTTGGATCAAGAGGAAGACAGACCTGCAAACATGACTAGGGCTTTGTTTGGCAGAAGGAAGGTTGGAGGTGGAGCTGGGGAGGGCAGTCAAGGTTTCCACCTCAAGTTACAGTGCCACCTGCCGGGAGTCTTGTGACTGCAGTAAGCCCAGCACCTCTACAAGGCCCAAGGCCCTTACTTGACCCTGTTCTTAGTATCTGTGTCCCCATTTCCCACCCTCCAGACCACCACCCATGCAAACACAGCTTCTTATGCATCTCTTAAGAGGCTTCTTTCCCTAGTCCTTTAGGGCTCTAACCTCTGCCTCTTCTAATTCATTGCCAAGGAGAAATCAACCATTCTGCCATGATGGGTGAAGTGATTCTCCTACCCCACACATTGAGGTAATAGTATCCTGCTTAATTGAAAGTGCTTTGGGGAGGAGAGGCAAGTAAAGAAAAGGTATATATCTGTGGGAGAGAAGAGAAATGGTTATGTGAATAAAAATGATTCAGTTGATGGACCAGTGAGGGCTGTGCCAACTCTAAGGTGCTCTGCAAAGGTAAAATATTGTCCAAAGGAGGAGGGTGAGAATTAGTATCAGCAGGGAGCACATCAAGAAGGAGATATGCCAAATCAGCAAGCCAGAGGTGGGCTCTGTGAAACCCTCTGGGAAGAGAAAAATTGAGCCAGCCGTTTTGCTATTGCAAAGACAGCCAATGAGCTAGACCTGGAGCCAAACTGTGGAACTGGCTGTAGCTCTGCGGGCGGCAGCTGTTTCCAGACTCGCCTCACATGATCCCAACCCGGAGCCCCAGGAGGCCCGAGCACCTAGTGGGTGGGTTGCTGCCTCCAAAACCAGGCGAGGGGTTCAGGACCACGAACAGCGCCACGCGGTGCTGCCACGGCTGCCTCTTGAGCCAGTTTCCAACTCAGCCCAGAGAAGGGAGAGGGGCCTTCTGTCGGGTTTAAACCCGTGGGCCAGACCCTGACAAGTGGACTCACGATCTCTAGACTTTGGCACCGCGGACTGCGCAGGGCCTGAGATTTTCTTCTCTCACCTGGTAGCTTCTTGGTTTTCATATGTGAAGTCAGAGATAATAAAGGGAGAGGAGGCCGCGGCGGGTGAGAGGACAAAAGATGCTAAACGACCATTCCCTTCCAAGAGGAAGAGCATTACCTCTTTTGGGGCAGAGAGATTGAGCTTTTTATTCATGCTGCTGCCTGCTGCAGGCACTGCCTGCCAATCTTAACACGGTATTTCAGATTTAGGATTTCCTTTCAAGGTTTATGGCATACACAAATGGCTTTGTTTCCCCACCTTCATACTCCTGATTTTTGAAAACATGATTTTCATGATGTTAAACAATGTCCTCACATTCTATCAGCAATATTGCTGCAGGGAAACTCAACTCTGGGACATCACTGCCTCCGATAAATTTGGAAACGGGGTTTGATTTCTTGAGCATCATTAGTGATGGGACTCTTCTTGGGAATAATCTTGCCAGGGCTGCTGCTTCTCCTACAAAGGGCAGGGGGTGTTGAGTCACTTCCTTCAGGCCACACAATGGAGTCATATGGCCCTGGCCAGGGTAAGAGCTGACAGGAGGCGCTGACCCCTGACTCGGGCCTTTTTCAGTCAGTTGCTCTGCTTTATTTGTGTTTTTATTTCAGAGAAAAGGGGCAGGTGGGTCCTTTTGGTCAATGATTGGGCAAAACTCACATTTCTTTGGGTTTCTACTGAAATGGCTCTTGACTTTCCAAAGCTAATTAAAATGTAAAACTTTTGCTTTATTTCAAGGAACTTTAGTTCAGGCCTAATTTAGTGCTAAAGTGGTTCTCAGGGAGGTGGAGCATAGGACCAGACAAGTGTGCCCCCTTTTAAAAGAAAGTCAAGGGTATGATAAATGAGATTTTCTTCCCTGTGACAATTCCAAGTGGCTCTTGTGTGAAAGAAGGGAAAACCCAGCCCAAAACAAAACAATTAAGGCAGAGCATTTGAACTCAATGTTAAAAAAAAAAAAATGTTTTTTTCCTGTGTCTCAATGCCTAAAATTTTGCTCTAAAAATGAGCAGGAACATGCCTGAATCAGAGCTAAGAACTGGTTTTAACTCTATTTGATAAGCACTGATTAAGGCAATTTCTTCAAGCTGTGTGATCTTTAAATTTGCAGACATGCATTTCTCGCTAGTTGTTGGGTTACACTGTCAAAATCTTTTCCAGGAAAACATGGGTTTGATAGTATGCATAGCCTTAAAAAAAAAAAAACCTATTTTATATGCATCATTGCATCTTATTAAAATAAGGCCATACACTCTGCAAGAGTTTGTACTGAATGCATTTCCTTTCCAGTGAACCTCAGTGTGGTTTTGAAAACATGTCTTGACAGGATTGCAACGTAAACAGGACCTTTTCTGTAGTCTTCTTTGACTCTAAAACACTAAAAAGACATGTGGAGTAAAATAACTTTAAGCATTTCTGATCCAGTGCCAGCATCCCAAGACTAAAGGATTTAGAGAAACTCTTTTTTGGATGCATTTATATCCTAATGTATACCAGAGTTCACTTCAGTTCATGTGCAAGACGCCAGAGTGAATTCTTTATAGAAGAGGGCACTCTCGATATCTAACCCGTCCCATCCTTTCCTTCCTTCTTCTAGAAAGAAAGAGACAGTCTTCCTGTTGAAGGCTGATCTTGTTCTGGGCCCCTATCTCTCGTGCTTTCTCAGGATCCTGTCCTGTCCTGTGATTATCACCTTCTCCTCTCCATTGGCTTCTTCCCATCAGCATTTTTGTGCCTCAACCCTTTATCTTTTTTAAAAAAATGCTCCCCCAACACCTATTCTAGCTTTTCTTTCATATGTCACTGTTTCTGCCCACGGTACTCCCCTCAAATTAGTAGATGACATTTGAAAAAGAATCTTCAGTGTTGGTACATCACTTGGAGCTGTATTTCATATTTCACAATGTCAAGTGCTCAGCAGTGTCGTTTTCCTCCAAGGCTGAGATACTAGAGTTGAGTGTGAATTTTAAAGGGAATCTCAAAAGGAGATTAAGTCTTATCTAAAGCTTCAGATTAACACCAGTGGGCAAGGGATGTGGAATGAGGATCACTAGACACTAAAATTGGGACCCATTTTATCAGTTGGGGCTAGTCCTCCAGGGTAACCCCCTCCAGTCAGGCAGTTCTCCTTGCTATTCCACTTACACAGTGTCCTCTTTGCCACGTCTGTGTCTTTGCATACTCTGTTCCGCCCCCCTGGAATGCCTTATCTCATCTCTCTCCAAATCCTCCTCTTCCTTGTGGCCACTTCAGATTTTCCTTCTTCTCTGAAATCTTTCCAGCTGACTCTAGTTCACTCTCTTCTTTCCCTTTCCAAACCTCTGGTTGCAATCATCCGTACCAAACTAACAGCTTCTTAGCTCTGGTCTTACAATGCTGTCTAGATCCTTTCTGTGTCTCCCTTTCCTATGGCCATAGAGGGGAGATATCGTTTCTTTTGGTTCA
Source organism: Trichechus manatus latirostris (assembly GCF_000243295.1). Lineage (NCBI taxonomy): Eukaryota > Metazoa > Chordata > Mammalia > Sirenia > Trichechidae > Trichechus > Trichechus manatus. Next base: position 7,648,991 of record NW_004443999.1, read on the forward strand.
TCTTTGTGCCTCCGACATCCCCTGGTCCATGACTAAACCCATAGTAGGCATTTTTCCAAGTGAGTCATTTGATCAACTCCTGACTATCTTTGTACAATACCCTAATTTCAGTCACTCTGGGGAGAATAGGTTGCATATGTATTGTTTATACCTGACATTTTTTTCTAGCCTCTCCTCTTTAAAAAGAGGTATTCTTTTCTATATATGGTTTGGTTATTGACAGAGATATTTGCTTACATAATCAAAAAAAGATTTCTATGTTAACCTGAAATGAGACAGAAGCTTAATATGTAGGCAGTAGTGTTCGCAGTGGTGTAGTTAATAACAAAGGTTCTTTTGCTTCCATGAAAAGCTGAAAATGTTGCTGAAACCACATCAGCAAATCAGAGGGACTGCTCCCCCCTTTTAAGACATTTTAATTATCAGTAAACTAAATTTACATTTAAATAGCCATTACTCGATATACTGCAAATTCTTAGATTGTTATTGACTTAAATTTACTTGAAAAGAAAAAAGAGATGCGCATTTTCATTTTTTTTGTTTATCCTCTTTTTCTTTCTCATGTCCTCATCTTTTGGAAAACATATGTAAATAAGTTACTTGAGGCCTTTGATTTCCAATAGTTCAAAAAAAATTTAGGAATGTACATAGTTCTTCCTACACTGTACTGAAATAAGTAGTTAAGAGTGGGAGAAAATGTTAACTAGTTTTTTTCTCCATTGATTTTACTGGATTTTTAAAGATTACAGTGAATAAATCTTCCTTTGCCATTACAATATCCATATGGTGTTAGTTGAGAACAGATTTTATTATTGTCTCAACTTTAGTGGGAAACTTAAATTAAGATAGTTTATTTGCATAGACTGTCTACGTGGAAATTATATACATATTGCCTTGCAAGATTTTATCTTCTTTTGACATTCATATTACATGAGAAACAAGCTATGAAGACCAAGCATAGAGGAACAGAATTGAGTGTTAAAGTTAAAACATTCAGGACTCTTTTTTTTCCTGATGCCTTTAATAGGATGCATTGCTGAGCTGCATGATAATTAGGTATGCATGGTAAGCAACTGGCTTAAGTGTCTGTCATCTGTGTGCCCTGCATAGCCAAACCAATTTCCTTCCACACAGGCCGAGGCAGTAGGGTTGGACAAAACTGGAAGCAGCTTTGAAGCCTCTCTGAAGGGCCTTAGACCTTCAGCTAGGGGAATTCTAGAGGCCACCCTCTTTTCTGACTCAGATACCCAAGCCTGGACATCACTGGCACCAAAAGCCACACGTTCTCCTAGTTTCTTCCTCTGGTCTGCTTGGTGGCTCAGCCTCCTCCTCTGCTATCCTTCCAAAGGAATCAGGGGGAACCAGGAGGAGTTGGTACTGCTGGCCTCACCCCTTCCTGACCAGTTCTCCATCTAGAGCCTGGGACTCAGACTTCCATAGGCAGATAGCTAGTCTTCTCTACTAGATCATAGCAAGCAGGGACCCTGAGCTTTGCTCCCCTTCATCTTCCCTTTAGCCCTAGCACAGTGCATAGCACATAGTAACTAGTAAAAACAAAAATAGCTGCGATTTAGTCAATTCTGACTCACGGTGAACATACAGTTTGCGCTCAATGAATATTGTTGTCAGGCGCCATCTAGTCAATTTTCCACTCAAAGCGACCCTATAGGACAGAGTAGAACTGCCCCATAGGGTTTCCTAGGAAGAGTCCTGGTGGTGCAGTGGTTACGTGTTCGGCAGCTAACCCCTAAGGTTGGCAGCTCTCCGCGGGTGAAAGATGCGACAAATCTTCCGTAAAGATTTACAGCCTTGGAAACCCTATGGAGCAATTCTACTCTTTCCTGTAGGGTTGCTATGAGTCCAAATTGACTTGACGGCAATGGGTTTGGTGTTTTGTTTTTTAAATCTTTACGGAAGCAGATCACCAAGTTTTTCTCCCTCGGAGCCACTGGGTTTCGAACCACCAACTTTTTGGTTCTCAGCTGAGTACTTAACCGTTGTGCCTCACCTCTTGTGCCCAAAAAGGAGGCATAAACAGTCTGAGAGACTTCCAGCCCCACCAGATGATTGCATGTAGCTTGGTATGTGTTTTAAAGTAAGATTTCATTTTAAACATTCCTTTTTTTTTTTTTTTAGCTGAAATAACCAACAAACATCTGAGGAAGGAAAGTCCAAGTCTGTTGCCTACAGAAATTGTTACCCAATTCAGAGCTCATTATTCTCTGTCTGCAAAATCCAGACAGCACAATCACTTTGCTTAGGGTTTGACAACAAATATAGAAGTAATTTGGATGTAATGTAAAAAAAAAATCAAAGTATTTACTTATTTGTGACTCTAACAATGTTTAGACTTTTGTTGTTGTTCTTTTTCTTGAACCTGAGCTTCTAGCTCTGGGTCATGCTTTTTTTCTTTTTCAAATCATAAGCAGGGTTAGAAATACTTGACAGTTTTGTCTTGATGCTTAATGTGGGATGTTAAGGCTTGCCTTCCATTAGTAAGTATGCCCCAGATAATGTGTTTATTTGCATCTTCCTTCTTCTCTCCCTGTCACCTAATGGTGTGGTACGCAGAGGGCTACTTGAGCTGATTTATATGGATCTCAGTTGCTCTCATTTGTGCATACTTAATTCAGAGAGGTGATCACATTGATTTCTGGGCCCTACTTTTCAAGAGATTATACTAACGTAGATATCTAAGCTGCTCTAACTACATTTTCTGAAAAGGAAAACATTTTAAACCTTTGGAAGCAATTTTGACGGACATTTCATTGTGTTCCATGTTACTTACATAATTAAATTTCCTTCACATGGAGATCTGCTTAAAATTAAATTGAGAAATATTTTTGAGTTCCATTGGGCAGATAACTTTGTTTAGCTGGATTTGTTCTGCGTACATATGAAATGGCATCCTGTGAATCAATACTCATTGCTAACGCTTCCCATGGCTGTGAAGAAATGACACCCTTAGCAGGTAGATATGTTGTTGTTGTTGTGTGCCATTGAGTGTATTCCCACTCATAGTGACCCTACAGGATAGAGTAGAACTGCCTCATGGGGTTTCATAGGCTGTAATCTTTATGGGAGCAGATCACCAGGTCTTTTCTCCTGTGGAGCCGCTGATGGGTCCAGTTAGCAGCTAAGCGCTTAACCATTGCACCAACAGAGCTCCTTACCAAGCTGTCCCTGGTTACTGAACTTGTTTACTCAGTAATTCCAAAAAATCCTTGTGTTTATGCCTGTGCATGGGCAGGCTGATTTATTCAGATACTTACCATTGTGAACAAAATTTGTAACTGCTTTCATGGATTAGCTAGAGTTCTGGGACTCCTTCTTACAAACTCACAGTGCAGCTCAGGGCAGCTCGCTTCCTGGGGGACATACAGAAGTCTTACTTGCATAGCCCAGGGGGTTCAATGCCACCTTGGGTTTGAATGCAACAAATAGGGAGAGTTGCCAGAGGACTCATTCTCTAATGAAGAGGTATGATTCCCGGTGTTTTGTGTCTTTGGAAGCAAGACACAGGAGCAAGGCCTTGTCTCTCAGCCCTACCCACCCTGCTACTCAGGACAAGGAGAAGAGACCCTCTTCATCTTTTATCCTGAATCTTCTTGAGACTTGAAGCGCTTACTGAGGAACATCAAAGACTACAGCCTTCAGTATGGATTGTACTTCAACCTAAAGAAAACAAAAATCCTTACAGCTAGATCAATAAGCAACATCATGATAAATGAAGAAAAGATTTGAAGTTGTCAAGGATTTCATTTTACTTGGATCAACAATCAGCGTCCATGGAAGCAGCAGTCAAGAAATCAAACGACGTATTGCATTGGGCAGCTCTGCTGCAAAAGACCTCTTTAAAGTGTTAAAGCAAAGATGGCACTTTGAGGACTAAAGTGCGCCTGACCCAAGCCATGGTATTTTCAATTGCCTCATACACATGTAAAAGCTGGACAATAAATAAGGAAGACTAGAGAATTGATGCATTTGAATTATGGTGTTGGTGAAAAATAGTGAATATACCATGGATTGCCAGAAGAATGAACAAATCTGTCTTGGAAAAAGTACAGCCAGAATGCTTCCAAGGATGGTGAGACCTTGTCTCACATACTTTGGACATGTTATCAGGAGGGACCAATCTCTGGAGAAAGACATCATGTTTCATAAAGTAGAGGGTCAATGAAAAAGAGAAAGACCCTCAAAGAAATGAATTGACAAAGCAGCTGCAACAATGGGCTCAAACATACCTGCTGTTGTGAGGATGGCACAGGACAGGGTTACGTTTCATTCTGCTGTACATAGGGTAGCTTTGAGTTGGAACAATAACTCCTTGAGACAGCCATTCCATTCCATTCTATGGAAAGGGAATCTGTGATAACAGCTGTAATTGGAGATTTGTCAGTCCTTAGATATAGCTTTCATATTTAAAAAAAAAATTTCTTTTTGAAAAACTACCTTTTGCAAGTTTTTAATTAGCCTTTGAACATTTCAAAATTCATTAGAATATTCAAGATCTGTGGAGGTCTTTAGGGTTTATCGTGTTTATCTCTGTGCCTCAAACAGTAGTAGATGCATCGTAAGGTTAATGTGAGGCTTAAATGAGCTAATGCATGTAGATGATTAGAATGACTAGTATATCGTGAGCACTTGATCCTTTAGCAGCTGTGACTATCATTATTATTACTATTATAACCTTCTCTGTATATCAGCAGGAGATGTGGCCTGAGTAACCAGCTCCCATAGTTTTTATCTATTAAGAGTATTATTTGGTATTGTTGTTAAGAGTATGAGCTTTAGAGTCCAAAGTCCCAGTTTGTGTCCTAGCTATAGCACTTCTTAGCTATGGCATCTCAGGCAAGGTATTAACCTTGAGAGCCTCAGTTCCCTTCTCTGTAGAATGGGGATAAAGTTGGTGCCAACACGATCTAGTTGGTGTGCAGATTAAATGAGATAACACAAAGTACGTAGCACCGCACCTGGCATATTTGCCTCTTATTTCCTCGATACTACAGATGACACCTTGTTAATATATGGGTGCCTCTATCTTCAGCATAATTTGCATGTCATTTTCACAGATGGTATTTCTGATGAGAGAGATTACCAGACTCCAAACTCATCACTGGATGTGCTCTTTTCAAACTGGTCAAACATGCAGCAGTACTATTTGCTCCACTCTCACCTCCCTACCCCCAATGACCTTTTGTTGTGGTTAGCTGCCATGGAGTGGGCCCCTGACTCGTGGCGACCTCATGCACAACAGAACAAAACACTGCCCGTTCCTGTGCCATCCCCATGATCAGTTGCCGATTGGACCATTGTGATTCATAGAGTTTTCATTGGCTGATTTTTAGAAGTAGATTGCCAGGCCTTACCTCGTAGTCCATCTTAGTCTGGAAGTTCTATTGACACCTGTTCAGTATCATAGCAACACACAAGTCTCTACTGACACATGAGGTGCATTGGCTAGAAATCGCACCTGGGTCTCTTGTATGGAAGGCAAGAATTCTACCAATTCTGCGGTTGAACCACACTGCCTTATAGTGACCTTTTAAGACTCCCTTAATAATGATGGGAGCCCTGGTGGCACAGTGCTTAAGAGCTTGCCTGCTAAACAAAAGGTTGGCAGTTAGAATCCATCAGCTGCTCCTTGGAAACCCTATGAGGCAGTTCTTCTCTGTCCTATAGGATCACTATGAGTCAGATTCGACTTGATGGCAACAGGTTTTAATAATTATGAGCATAACATAGAACATAGACGTCTGCATGCACACAGTAGGTCCTGACTGTATCCTTACTAACTTACATTAGGATAAAGTCCATTTTGAAAGTGTGGTTCTTATTGAACAAAAAGTTCTACATGTAATAGGATTTTACATGTAAAAATTGCAGCTGAGCCAACAAGGCTCAACTCACCTATCTCTGTAATGACTGCAGGTTTGGGGGTCTTATCAGAAAGTTATTTTCTTAGACACCCAGGTGGTTATAAGGCTAAAGGGGCTCAGGAGAGTGGTTCTCTTTAACATCTTTTTTAGTTTCCCTATATCTGGGTCCTACCCCTTTATCGTGTTTCCCATGTTCATTTATTGTGCACTCACCTGGGTTCTCACCTGACTCCCCAAAGGGCTCCTGTTTTGGTTCACACTGACTTCCTTATTCCCAAATCCAGAGACGTCAACAAGAAAACAAAGGAAGAAAAAGAAAAGGAAAAAAAAACCAACCCACAGACACCCAACTTTTGCTCTTCCTGAAATAGCTACTTATTTCCGAAGATTTTGAAGCCACGGACCCTTTAATTCTAAGCATGCAAGTCTATTTAAACAGTTTCTGGTCTCCTTCCCCGACCCCAAATTACTCCCAAGCATTAATTGTCCTAGTGGTTTCATGGCCACATTATTTCATATTCGTTAGTGTTTCATGAAAATTATAACGCTAATTACAGTGGCTTCCATTTAATTGACTTTGTGATTCATTACTCTCTCCCCTCTTGGTGTTCTGCATGTGGTCATCTTTGGAGAATGCATCCAAGGGGTAATTGCAGCTCTGTTGCCTGAGTGATGGCCTAATGCCATTAGTTTTGATCCACAGGCGTTTCTTGGCAGGTCTGACAGGGGTCTGGTTACAGCTGTACCCTCATCCCTTCCCTTTGGATGCATGGAGAGGGGGAAGCCTGCAGTGAGGACTGGTCCTTAGGAAGGAGGCCAGGGCAGCACAAGGGAGGGAGCACCTTAGAGAAAAAGGAGCAAGAGGGAAGGGAGCTTCTTGGTGGGATGTAAGCCTAACTTTAACCTCTTATAGACCCTTGGGTGCTGAGACAGTTAACACTCTTGGCTGCTAACTGAAAGGTTGGCAGTTTGAGTCCACCCAGAGGTACCTCAGAAGAAAGGCCTGGCAATCCGCTTCTGAAAAATTAGCTGTTGAAAACCCTATAAAGCGTAGTTTACTCTGACACACATGGCGTCGCCATGAGTTGGAGTCAACTCGATGGCAACTGGTTGTGGTAGAGCCTGGGGTAAGGACAGTGCAATAGTGACAAGATAAATCTTCCCTGAGAACTAATATGTAGGAGAGAGTGAGGAAAGCAAGTTCCTTAACTTTCAGCAGATGTGAGGCCAGGCACTGAACTAGACCTTGGAAGCCTCTCTCCTTCTCTGGCATCCAATTCTTTTAGTTATAAGTTTACTTTTCATTCTAGTGTAATGCTTGCACAATTAAAAATAATTGAAAAATATAAAAAAATGGAAAAACAAAAATATTCTGCCAGTCAAAGACAACAACATAATCCTTTGCTTTCATTAAAATTATTTTTAGTTACTTAAGTAATGCATTAAAACATTCTCCTTGTCCTTGGTGAGTAGCATCTGGGGTCTTAAAAGCTTGTGAGCAGCCATCTAAGACACTCCGCTGGTCTCACCCCCTTCAAGAGCAAGGGAAAGTGAAGAAAACAAGATATAAGGGAAAGATTAGTCCAGAGGACTAATGGACCACAACTACGACGGCCTCCACCAGACTGAGTCCAGTACAACTAGATAGTGCCCGGCTACCACCACTGACTGCTCTGGCAGGGATCACAACAGAGGGTCCCAGACAGAGCTGGAGAAAAATGTAGAACAAAATTCTAACTCACAAAAAACATCAGACTTGCTGGCCTGACAGAGACTGGAGAAACCCCAAGAGTATGGCCCCCGGACACCCTTTTAGCTCAGTAATGAAGTCACTCCCGAGGTTCATCCTTCAGCCAAAGATTAGACAGGCCCATAAAACAAAATGGGCAAGGACTAGACGGCAGGAGGAGACAGGAAAGCTG
>NW_004443999.1:7657414-7660031 GCF_000243295.1 Trichechus manatus latirostris
GGAATAGTTTTAGTTCTGGGTTGACAGAGACTCCAGGGGCCATGCTTTCTGGGGTTCCTCCAGTCTCAGTCAGACCATTAAGTCTGGTCTTTTTACTAGAATTTGAGTTCTGCACCCCAATATACACAAATAATTTCTTACAAAGTCTAGCATGTGTTGTTGCATGTAGTAGGTGTTCCTTTTTTCGTTGCTATATAGTATTCCATAAAAGTAATGCGCCATAATTTAACCTTTCTCCTGTTGATGAGCATTTCGGTTGTTTCCAGTTTTATTACTAACAGCTGCTATGAACATTCTTGTACATGTATCATAGTATACATAAGCATACATTTCAGTAGGATTTTCTTAGTTTAGGTTTCCCCATAAACAGACTTTGAAATAAGGGTTCAAGTACAGATAGGTTATTTGAAATGTGAGCCCAAAAACACTGGTAGAGGAGTGGAGAAGTATGATCTAGAAGGGAAGAAAGCCAATAAAAGTTGCTTTTTCAAGCACATTACCACTATGGGCAACTGGAGCTTGATCCTACTGAAGAACTTGGTGAAACTCTGTAGAAAACATGCCTCAGAGTTATTCCACCTAGAGAACAAGGATGCTGGGGAACTTATCCACCGGCTCCCATCATTCACTGATTGGAAGAAGGTCCTGGGGTAGGGGGGGTGGTATTTCTTTCCCAGCCCTTCTGACTTGCCACAGCATGTGGGCAGAGCACGGTTTGGCAGAAAGCACTGAGGCAAAGAGATGCAGATGCTAACAGTTGGAAGCTGAACTGGCATGCATGACAATGGTCAAGGGAATGGGTCAAGACACAATGGGTCTGCTACAAGGGAATCTATCCAGGAGTGGGATTTCTGGGTCATAGGGCCCACATATGTTCAACCAGAGCCAACACTGGCAAACAGTTTTCCAAAGTGGTTACACCAATTTACACTCCCTCCAGCAACATATGCGAGTTCCCATGGATCCATATCTTCGCCAACGCTTGGTATTGAGGGAATTTTACATTTAAACCATCTTGATGGGTGTGTAATGTTGTTGTTTTCATTTGTAATTCCTGTATTACTAACAATATCAAGCATCTTTTTTATATAAGTATTGGCAGTTTGGATTTCTTCTTTCGTAAAGTTCAAGTCTTTTGCCTATTTTCCTATTGGGATGTCTGACTTTTTCTTACTGCTTTCCAAGAGTTTGTATATATTCTGGATTCAACCCCTTTGTCAGTCTTATGTGGTGCAAATATTCATGGCTCTCTTTTTTACTTTCTTATTGGTGTCTTTTGATCAAGGGAAGTTCTTCATTTTAATGTGTCCTAATATATAAATGATTTTCTCTTGGATAGTAATTTTTGAGTCTTGTTTAAGAAATCTTTCCTATGATAATAAAGACATTACCCTATATTATCTCCTAAAAGCTTTATTGTTTTGCTATTCACACTAAGATCTATGATCCACACAGAATTCATTATTTTGCATATAATGCAAGCAGGAGCCAAAGGTCACCCCCTCCCCAATGACTATCCAGTTATCCCATTCCCATTACTGGAAAGAACATACTTTCCTCATGTTCTGCAGTTCCACTTCTGCCATTAAATCAAGTGTCTATATGTGTATGGATTTGTGGCTGGATGTCTATTCTTCCATTGTTCTATTTGTGTAAACTTGTCCTAGTCCCACACCTTTGTGGCTTTATTAAAAGTCTTGATATTTGATGCAGCAAGCCCTCCCATCTTGCTCTTTTTCATCAAGAATAGCTTGACTATTCTTTGATTTTTACATTCCTGTATAAATTTTAGAATAAGCTTGTCAAATTCCAAAGACTGAAAGGAAACAAAGAAGGAAGGGAAGGATGGAGAAAAATCTGCTGGGATTTTGATTGGGGATTGCATTGGATCTATAAATTAGTAAGGGGAGAATTAAATTCTTTATAAAATTGAGGCTTCAAATCAATTCATTTAGGCACTCTTTAATTTATCTAACAAAATTTTATAGTTTTCTCGGTCAAAGTGTTACATATCTATTATTAGATTTATTTGTAGGTATTTTATGCTATTCTAAATGTATATATATTTTTTATTTCACTCTGTGGCTGTTATATAGAGATACAACTGATTTTGTTTACTGATTTTGAGTCTAAGAACCTTGCTAAATCCTAATATTCTAATAGTTTATCAGTATATTCTCTTGGATTCTCTATGTACACAAACCAATATTAAATGTTGTGTGTTCATCTTCTAACTGGTCACCTTGCTGAATTTTCTTATTAGTTCTAATAATTGGTCACTTGAGGCTCTTGGATTTTCTAGGTAAAAAAATCTATTAACTTATAATTTTGAGAGTTCTGTTTTTGCCTGGGGAAGTAGTATAGGGTAGCTATTAGGTACAAGGGGTCTGGAGTCAGACTACCTAGGTTTGAATCGCAGCTCTATTACTTCCTATGTAACCTTAAGAAATTTGCTTAATCCTCTGTGCCTCAGTATCATTAATTACAAACAACCTCATAGGATTGTTGTAAAAATTAAACAAGTTAATACACTTAGAACAGTGCTTGTCAAATAAATACCCATCAAATGTCAGTTCTTATCGTTTTATCAGTTTCATTTTTTTCTATGCTTTCACTT
>NW_004443999.1:7661010-7663538 GCF_000243295.1 Trichechus manatus latirostris
TCTGCTTGCTTGTTTAATCTCTTTTATATCTCAAAAGAGATTGACTCAAGATGCACCATACACTAATCCTGCCTCATTAACATAATGAAGACAATTCATTCCCAAATGGGATTATAAACACAGGCATAGAGATAGGATTTACAGCATGTGTATTTGGGGAACATAATTTAATCTATAACACTCTACCATACGGCCTCCCAAAATTCATGTCTTTGCCACATATAAAACACATTCATCTGATCCCATCATCCCAAAAGTCTTAAATCAACTCCAAATCCAAATTCCATCCTGGGGCAAAATTCCTCTTCATCTGTGAACCTGTGAAATCTACAATACAAGTTGTCTGCTTCCAAAGTACAATGGTGGAACAGGCACCAGGTAGACATTTCCATTACAAATGGGAGAAATTAGGAAGAAAGAAGGGATAATGGGCACCAAGCAAGTCCAAAACCCAGCAGAACAATTTACATTAGTTCTCAAGGATTGACAATAATCTTCTGTCTTTGGGACCATCTGGACAATGGCTCCACCCTCCAGACTTTGGGTGTTAGCCATGCCCTCTGGATTCTGGGTGGAGGCTGCTCTGCCCTGGACTTCAGGTTGGCCTTCCAGGCCCTCTGGGATGGCAATTGTGCTCCCTCAGCTTTAGGCAGCCCCATTTTCCCAGTCCATCTGAGTGGCTACTCTACCCCCTTGATACTAGCAGTCCACATTCTTCTGCCCCTTGGGCATGGCAGCTCCACCCCCTCAGCTTTGGGTGATGACCTCACCTCCCTGGCACACCTTAACGGCAGTCCCACACCAACATGGAACTGAGTTGGTGAAGATCTTACTCTTTGAAACCTAGGAGTCTATGGCCCCACTCTTTGAAACCTTGAAGGTCCCGCTTCTGTGCTCCTTCCAGTAGTTCTGCTGATCTCCATGCTGTTCTTGGGATGGTCCTTTTCTTTTCTTGGAGGACAACAGATATAGCTCCTTTGGCCTGCTTCCTGCCTGTAGAATTCCAAGAAGAAGACAGTATTCTTTCCTTTCATTCTTTCTCTGTCCTCTTAAGTCTAAGCTGATGGTTTTTCTGCTGTGGTAGTTGGTTAGATCCATCAGGCACAAACTTAAGCTCTTTAATAAAAGATTGTGTAGCCATGCCCTTGGTTGAACATTTTAGGACACAAGTCCTTAGTTTGTACAACAGAATTTTCCAAATCTTTAACTTCTGTTTTCATTTTGCACAGTTCATTTTTAAGTTCATCTTTTTCCTCTTGCATTTTACTATAAGCAGTAAGCAGAAACCATGCAGCCCCCTTAATATCTTACTTAGAAATCTCATCAACCAACTATCCGAGTTTACCACTTGCAAGTTCTACCTTTCACCAAACATTTGAACAAAATTCAGACAAGTTCTTTGCCACTGCATAAAAAGCATCACCCTTCCTCAATTGTCCAATCACATGTTCACAATTTTCTTTTAAAGGCTCACCAGCAGCACATTTAACATCCACATTTCTAGCAACATTCTGTTGCTGGCACCGTATGTGTTATCTAAGATGACAAAGCCTTTCTCTATAGCTCTCCTCACTTCCTTCTGAGCCCTCACCAGAATTGCCTTTGATGTCTAATTCTACCAACAGTCTCTTCAAGGCAATCTAGGCTTTTACTGTTAGGCATCTTAAAACTCTTCCAGTCTCTACCCATTACCCAATTCCAAAACCACTTCCACATTTTTAGGTATCTGTTAGAGCAGCACTCCCACTTCTAGGTACCAAATTCTGTCTTAGTTATCTAGTGCTGCTATAACAGAAATACCACAAGTGGATGGCTTTAACAAATAGAAGTTTATTTTCTCACAGTTTAGGACGCTAGAAGTCCGAATTCAGGGTGCTGACTCTATGGAAAGGCTTTTTCTCTCTGTTGGCTCTGGAGAAAGGTCCTTGTCTCTTCTGAGCTTCTGCTCCTGGGTGATCTTCATGTGGCTTGGCATTTCTCTTCCCCCATCTCTGCTCTGCTCGCTTGTTTAATCTCTTTTATATCTCAAAAGAGATTGACTGAAGATACACTCTTTGCTAATCCTGCCCCATTAACATAACAAAGACCAGCTATTCCCAGTTGGGATTATAACCACAGGCATAGAGATTAGGATTTACAACACATATTTTGGGGGACATAATTCAAGCCCTAACAATGATGGAAAAATTAATATTGAAATTATTTGCTTTTAAACATCATTGAGATACTGTTGTAAAAGAAGGCATCAACCCTTCAACCTCCCTTCATTATTGTAGCCTTTCTAAAGAGGTGCTATTTGTTAATGTAATAATAGTCCTTGGGATGTTTGTGATGAGTTCAGGGGTATTTAATAGCCACATAGAACTGTTGACTGTTTTTTAAGACACCACACTCTTGAATCTTTAATTTTTACTAAACTCTGAGTAGGCTGGAGTATATCTTCAAGTTATTTTTCTTTTCATAAAGAATATAAAAGTATACTTTTTGAGTCATTGAATAACTGAGAATGCCTTCCTACAGGAAAGACC
>NW_004443999.1:7664605-7667042 GCF_000243295.1 Trichechus manatus latirostris
ACAGCATTCTGGCCGTTTCAAAGGCAGCACCCACCAAGTTGACCAGTAGCTGCTTAATTTGAATGCTTGAGCAGTTGGGGGTGGTCTCAGGTATTGTTTTTCAATCCAGCTCCATTGGCCTTGTGTGTAGGTGAAAATTCCTCACCAATGCCCCAAACAGGTTGGCTGCAGTCCTGGTTTTTAGAGTGGTGAGTTTTTCTCTTTTATTCTAGGTCTTTGAGATTATTCCATTAGGAATTTAGGAAAGGTTGCATCAGCCTTTCTTAGCCATTTCAAGCCAAGTGTTTCTATCCAGAACTAAATATTTCTTTTAGCAATTCCTGGCTTCCTGGACGGCTTTGAGAAATGCAGCTGCACAGCAGAGCTGTTGTTGTTGTTGTTAGTTGCCATTGAGTTGACTCCAAGTGTGGTGACCTCAAGTGTGCAAAGTAGAACCACTCCGTAGGGTTTTCAAGGCTGCTATCTCTTGGAAGAAGATCATCAGGCCTTTCTTCCGAGGTACCTCTGGGTGGGTTCAAACCACCAACCTTTCAGCTAGTAGTCGAGTGTACCACCCAGGGAGCTAGAGACCCCTGTTTGCCAGGCTTCCTCAGAATCTGAACAGATGACCAGAAATTGTGATCTCAAAGGCTGAGGGTCCCAAATGATTTGTCCTAATGGACAAGTGGGAAAAAAACAAACAAAAAGCTCCACTGAACTGGAAGTGAGGGGATCTGGCTTCTCAGAATTCTGTCACCAACTAGCTGTGGTCTGTGTTGGGCAAATCATGTCACCTTCAGAAGCCTCGGTCTTCTTATCTCTAAAACAGGGGATTAGACAGCATGGTTGCTAAAGCCCTGCCATTCTATGACTCCATGGCTTTGCCAGCTGGCCTAGAGCACCTGCTATGAGAAACGTGCTCTTTGGGGCTCCTGCTCTTACTCTCAGAGTCTCTGGTGAAAGGGAAGCCAAGGCAGAAGACACGTTCCCACATGGCATTCAAGAGCAGACCTGCCGGGAGAGGAGCAGCTGGAGTCTGCATGTGGGACAGGGGCCCTGGCTGCCCTTCTCTGGAGTCTCACCCTCTGGGACCACCCTGGACCTTTGTCAGGGCCTGCATCTGCATAAGCAAATCACCGGACACCCAAGGAACCCCATTCCCTGAGTCACCTTCAGTGACTTTGTATTGAAAATAAAAATAGGGACAGGAAATAAAATTTGTTTTCTTCAGGGAATGTTTTTGAGCCACAGGAACTGAGAATGGTCATTCTGCTGTCTGCCTCTCATTTGACAATAAGTAGACATTGGGGACTTTAATACTTTTCATGGCCAGCCTGCTTCTCTCCTTTCCAAAACCCAGGTGAAAAGCAGGGCTGGGCAAGAGGGCAATGTCATCCTTCATGTTTTCCAAACAAGAGGAAGAGCGTCCTGGAGGAAACACCCACATGGTCAGAAATTTGTCAGATGTCAGAAGCAAAGCCTAAGGCCAAGCTGGGGTTGCATTCCCGCGTGGCTCTGGCATCAAGGACAGCGCTGAGCCTCTTGAGGCTCCAGGTATCATGGAACTTAGGGACATGACCCCATCTTCCAGACGCGCCAGAATGCAGGATGTGTGCATGTGCTCGCATGGGTGGCTTCCCTGTTCTCTCGTTCCTGCTCCCCACTCTCTCCGTTCTCTTTCTCCGTGCCCACCACCCCACTGCCCATGATACTTTCTCTAATCAGCCAGCAGCAGTGCTCTGCCTGGCATGCAGCTCTTTTACCCAGGAGTACCTTGACCATCTAGGATCATTTGCCAAATAGTTTGGAGGTTTTCCTTGCCAAGGCTATGCCTACAGTCACAATTAGAAGGGAGTGGGAAGAGGGACAAAAAAAACCAACGACCAATAATGACTCCAAATCCATTTGCGAGGCACATCCTCCTTGTCTCTGCCCTTGGTCTCTCAAATGGATATTGGTCTGGGTGTCACGGGCTCCCCTGCTGAGTGGTTGGCATCTAGTCCACGAAGACCGAGTTTGAGGAAAGTCAGCTCTCAACCTTGAGACGAAGCCATTAAGTTTCCTGTCTGACTCAGGCCGGGGATGTTTAGGGCAATGAGGGCAAAGTTAGTTTAGATCTCTGTGGACCAAGTTCACGGCACTGGCTCTACGGTCATCTGGGCCAAGATGGCCTCAGTGATAAGGTCAGGAATCACGGAGAAACAGGGAATACTGCAAGGCAGCTGACTGATAACTTAGGGAGCACAAAATATTCAAATGACGAGTTGAAAAGTCTGTGCCACTTGAAGCCCCTCCCCCTCCATCAAGCCCCCACTCCTCCCAGCTGGGGTGATCTGTGCCCCCAGCACCAACCAGCCCCTGGTGGTCAATGGAAATGTTTAGAACCTGAGTCCTAAGTCTTGCATTTCAGCTCCCCCACCCACCTGTAGCAGTACGCCAGAGCTTGTCCCCTTGCTGG
>NW_004443999.1:7667674-7669734 GCF_000243295.1 Trichechus manatus latirostris
GAGAGGGTCACTCTCCTCCCCTTGGACAAGCCATTGTCAGAGGGGCAGCTTTGGGCTCTCCAGTTGAAAAATGAAGATGCTTCTTCTAGAGGCTTATTTTTCAAACCATATACTTAGAGGTTAAGTGTCGGTCCAACAAAGCTCGCCTTGGAAGATTTCCTGCCCTACCCCCTCCTGATGCCCTGACAAGATCACATTGAACTATTCAGGGAAAGTATTTACTGAATGCAAGGAGAATAGAGCACTTCTGCATTATTTATTATGGGCTAACAATACCCATCATATGTAGAATGTATTTGGATATAAATTAGTGATGTTAGCAAACACCAGTGGTCCAAAACCTATTAGGATCTCTGACACATGGGTAAAAACATATCACAGTCTTACCTCTTCCACAAGGCTGGGAGTTGCCTATGAGACAACTTTATAAGGAAAACAAAAATCTTTAACCTATTATTTACCATTAGCACTTTGGGCAGTTCATCTACAGTTGAGTAAAGCTTGGAAAATCATTCCAGATTATGAATTCTTAACCTCACCTCCTTCTGCAGCTTCTTTCTTCTTTCCCCATGAAGGAAGGAAGGGAGGATATTCACATTCACTGAGCGCTTACTGTGTGCCAAGTATCCAGCTAGCCTCTGAATATCCTGAAGTGGTGGGCATTCGTATCCCTGTTTTGTAGATGAGGAAACTGAGGCTCAAGGCCATGCAGCTGATAAGTGGTTGTGGTGGAATTTGAAACCAGATCTATCTGATTTCAAGCTCATGCTTCTTACCCTACATTGCACTCACTGCCTCATCAGGAAGGCGAAGGTTGTTCTTGGCTTCTATATCAGTCATCTATCCCTACAATAATGCTGTGTAACACAAAACCACAAAACTGGTGGCATAAAACAGTAAACATTTATTTTTGCTCAGGAGTCTGTGGGTTGGCTGGGCAGTTCTGCTGATCCAGGCCAGCCTCGGCTGATCTTAGCTGGGCTCTCTGGTGCATCTGCAGTCAGCTTGGGGTTGGCTGCGGCCAGTTGATCCAGGATGACTGTGACTAGGATGGCCCATCTTCTCCAGCAGATTGGCCTGGGCTTGTTCACATGATGCCGGGCAGGGTTCCAAGAGAGAGAACCAAGCACACAGCTTCTTGAGGCCTGGACTCAGTGCTGTCACATTGTCACTTCTGCCACACCATCAAAGCAGGTCCCAAGGCCAGCCCAGATCCAAGAAGGCCTATAGCCTCCACCTCTTGCTGGGAAGGGCTGCAAAGTCACATTGCAAGGGGTGGATATTGGGAAGGTAATAATTGGAGCCATTTTTGCAACCAATCTTCCACTGTCTCTATGGGGCTGCTTTGCCCCTTCGTGGCACCTTCTTCCCATAAGCCTCAGTTCCCTCATTCCTTTCTTTCCTCTCAAAGCCTGCTCTAGGAGACTTCTTCTCATCCTACGAAGGGGCTCAATGACAGAGGAGACTTTAAAATTGCCCCCTTCCCAAGGGAATGGAGGGCCAACAGTTGTTGTTGTTAGCTGCCATCATGGCAGCCCCAAGCACAACAGAACAAAATGCTGCTTAGTCCTGGGCCATCTACAAGATCAGTTGTGGATTGGACTGTTGTGGTCCATACGGTTTTAACTGGCTAGTTTTTGCAAGTAGATCACCAGCCCTTTCTTCCCATTCTGAGTCTGGAATATCTGCTGAAACTTGTTCAGCATCATAGCTACAGGCAAGCCTCCACTGACAGACATGTGGTGGCTGTACAAGGTTTCCTGCATGCAAGGTGAGAATTCTACCACTGAACCACCAGTGCTCACCCAGTTTCAGTCTAGCTGTGGGTTAAGCCTTCAACCAACTTGATGAAGCTAAATCAGGGCACCTTCAACATCATCCGGTAGGCTACAGGGTGTGAGAGCGGGGGAAGCAGACCTTCCAGGGTCTCAGAAACCATGCCAAGATAGATCTTTTTCTGCCTGCACATAAGAGCAGTGCCTCTTCAGGATTTCCTGATGGCTGCCCCTTGCCCACACTGAGCATCTTCGGCAGACATTGCATTTGCTTGTGGAGCCAGG
>NW_004443999.1:7672094-7673593 GCF_000243295.1 Trichechus manatus latirostris
AACACACCTACACCACATACACACACTCTCACACACACACACACCAAACAACACACATACTTGAGAGCCCTCCAGTGTGGGTCCAGGTGTGGCCTCCAAGGGAAGTGCAGAGGGCCAGCAGCTGGCAGATGGCACCCTCTGTGCCTGCCACCCTCTCTCCTGGCTTCTCCTTCACCATCCTTCACCCGCACAGAGGCCCTAGCTTCCAACCACCTCTTACCCCTTAGCGTGCAAATCAGAAGAGCTTTGTCCCTGGAAGGAAAACTAGTGATGAGTGAAAGTCAGGAGTCTCTGTCAGGGAAACTGCTGGTTAATGACCTTGTCGGCCAGCATCAGGCCACATCCAAACTGAGAGTGCAACAGAAGCACGGGATGAAGCTTCACTGTTCATGGCCTGCTTAGTATTTTTCTCTAGTCTCTGGTACTTTATCCCTTACTCCGTCCTGCCTCCTTTTTAACCTTGTCCTGATGTGATTCACTACTGGCTTTATAAACTTTGCCTCCAAAGCCTCCACATCCCAGCCAGAGGCCTGGAGAGAAGACATTGAGTGTCTCTGACCACACACCTGCGGTGGTCTGTGCTGGACAGAGCTAGGGCCTAGGCAGCCCAGCATCTGGCATCCGAGGACAGCTGAGTTCCTGGGAGTGACCAGGGACTGCCAAAGCTACCTGCAGGGACAAAGGGCGTGGCCAGCCAACTCCTTTTGAGGCAAATTAGACCTTACCTGTTTAGAGAGCTGGGGGCTGGGGACGCTTGGGGAAAACATGAATTGTGGAGAATGTTCTGCTGGTTAGGAAAGATCAGCTACAGGGAAATATCTCACGATAGCTAGCTAGCTACCTAGATAGACAGCTAGCTAGCTAGCTAGATGTTGTTGGTAGGTGCTGTCAAGTCAATTTTCGACTCATAGCGAGCCCATGTGACAGAGTAAACCATCCCATAGGGTTTTGTAGGTGATAATCTTCACAGAAGGAGATTACCAGGTCTTTCTCCTGCAGAGCCGCTGAGTGGCTTTGAACCACCAACCTTTCAGTTAGCAGCCGAGTGCTTACGTGTTGCACCACCAGGGCTCCTTAGATAGGTAGATGATAGATAGACAGATGGATAGTTGGATGGGTGTCATCAAGTCGACTCTGTGTCACGGCAGCCATATGTACAACAGAATGAAACGCTGCTCAGTCCCGCATCATTCTCAGGATTGCCAGCTTGTTCGACTCCATCAAACTCCACCCTGGAGGTGCACTTTCTTTGTCCTGGGTCTGACCCTCTGAGGGCAACAAATGCAAACACCCTATTGAAAGCACAAATATAGCATTATCTGATGAATAATCAATATTGGTATGAAAATTGAGGACTCTGTGGAACCTTGGTGGCACAGTGGTTAAGCGCTCAGCTGCTAACTGAAGGGGAAAGGTCAGCGGTTGGAACCCACCAGCTGCTCCGCAGGAGAAAGATATGGCAGTCTGTTTCCATAAAGATTTCAGCCTTAGAAAGTCTA
>NW_004443999.1:7674935-7743173 GCF_000243295.1 Trichechus manatus latirostris
TGCACTTTTAAGTTTTGACTCCAGAAGGTAATTTTCACCTCAGCTGTAAACAATTCTAGAGGGTGAATATGAAAGAGAGGCTGCCTAACCAGACGTTACCCTGGGGACCTGGAGTCATCACTTCCTTCTCAGCACTTGATTTCAGAGATAAAGAATCTTAAGGGTGTGTTGGGGGGGCAGGGAGAGAGAGAGAAAGACAACTGCTGTTGGTTCAAAATCAGATGGTGTCAAACAGCCCTGCTGTTTTCTCTTTCCTCCCTCCCCTCACCAACAGATGCCTTCCATCACCAGGAAATGAACTGGGAAGGCCAGTTATTGACAGCTGGGCAATTTGCACAATAAAGTTTAACGGTTTACATTCCCTTGTACGACCCTGTCAATGTTTTCCATGGATCACTTTCTCAGGTGTTGGTTCTCACGCTTTACTGACTCCTCTCCTTCTTCTCTTTCCCTTCAAGCATGCAAACGCAAAGAGCAAGAACCAAACAAAGACAGGAACAATTCCCAGAAGAAATCTCGCCTGGTTTTCACCGACCTCCAACGCCGAACACTCTTTGCCATCTTCAAGGAGAACAAACGCCCGTCCAAAGAGATGCAGATCACCATTTCCCAGCAGCTGGGCCTGGAGCTCACCACCGTCAGCAACTTCTTCATGAACGCCCGGCGCCGAAGCCTTGAGAAGTGGCAAGATGACCTGAGCACAGGAGGCTCCTCATCCACCTCCAGCACTTGTACCAAAGCGTGATGGAAGGACTCTCATTGGGCACAAGCCACCTCCAAGTGAGGACAACAGATACCAAAAGAAAACACAAAGGAAAGAGACACCGGATTCTTAGCTGGGGCCCTTCACTGGTGATTTGAAAGCACAATTCTCTTGAAGAGAAACTTCTATTCTAGCTGTAATCATAGGCCAGGTGTTCTTTTTTGTTTTTAATGGCTGTGGAGTCCAAGTGCAAGCTGAAAAGTAATCTCTTTGAACCAGACACTGTCCTCTGAGCATGCTAAGCATTCCAGAAATGCAAATGAGGCCTTTCTGTAGGGAGTTAGTTCCAGTATGGTGTCAGCCAAGCTCAGGATTGCTTAAAATGTCAACAGTCCCACTTTGACTCCTGTCAACCTCTTGGCCATCAAAATCCCCATGAGTAACATGGGAATTTGACCAATGTATGGACTCTGAGTTTGGGCTCCCAAGATGCTACATTAAGAGAAGAATCTAGCAACAAGACTGACCTCATGTGCTTTCCAATTGCTTAGCACCGTCATATCACAGCACACCAACGTTCACAACCATAACATAAAAAAAAAAAATCAAAATGATAATTACTGAGCACAAATTTTAAACATGGAAGTTAAAAAAAAAAATCCAAGGACCTGTTTTTCCAACTCAGGCATCTTTTCATTGAATGATTTGGGGAGCTTTTAGGTTGATCCAGTTTACAATTTTCTTTTCCTTACCTCCTGGAAGTCTCATGTGGTCTTGGATCCGTCAAAAAACAAATCAGTTCACTTGAGCTCAAAGTATCAAGCACAAGGAAGACAAACAGAGAAGCGAGAATGGTTCTGGGTTCACCACATCTGGATTTTCAAGATGCCAATTGTGAAGTCATTGGGGAATTGTTGGGAATATGGCTTCAAGCACATTTTGCAGTTTGCTACAAATTCTGTGTTTGTACATAATGCAGACACACACTCAGGAGGCCAATTTAACTGTTACGGTACATGGAGCAAATGCAGCATTTTAAAAGATCTAGTTTTTTTAGGTCATTATGTATTCTTCTTAGTTATTAGTCATCTGGTTCCTCCTATTGTGCATATGACCACCACGTGACTCATTCTTCCTCTTTCAGATTTCGGTTGTCCCCTCATCCATCCCATTGGTAGAGATGTTTTCAGTGTTTTCTAGCAAGAAAAAAGCAAAACAAAACACCATACGTGTTACTCATAACTGTCATCTAGTCCTCAATCTCATCCATTGTTGAAGCATCCCTGCAAAACCGATGAAAAAATCTGGAGAAAACACAGCACACCAAAGAAGCAGAATACTGCATACCAAAGACACTTCTTACTTGCCATTTTCTAGCCTAAAAATACTGTGATTACTTTTAGAAATCAGAAAACCTCTGCAACTCCGAATGGCATTCAGCTCTTGCATTTGGCTCGCCAACATCAGGCTGAACAGACAGGCTGCACCAAGGATGTTAGCCAAGCCACCCAGGGAAGGGCTTTGCCACGCCAGCTCTGGTTCCTGGCTGTCACCCTCCCCCAGCAAAGAAAGAGCGCCCACAGAACTCTGGGAGATTGCAAAGGTCCCAATGTGCATATTTACCAGTGAATGGCCCCAGGCGTGCACCCCGGGGGTGTTCTAAGCAAGCCAAACGCTGCAATGTTCCTTTACAGACACTTGAGACTGACTTTTTTATGAATTACTTAATCTAAACCAAAGAAACTTTTTCTGCACCTACTTCTGCAAGAAACCAAACTGTCCCATTAAAATGAAAAAAAAAAAAAATAAGTAAATACATAAATCAAGGAAGACCACCACCACCAAGAAGGAAGCACGCCAGAAAATCAAAAACCGAAAAAAAAAAAAAAAAAGCAAAAACAGTGAGACACACTGTGTTCAAACAGACCTCTTGGGACATTTTTTGGAAGCAGATCTTAAAGAAAGGGTTGAGACAAGAATAGGGAAAGCCTCGTCGCTGCTGCTTCATTTGACAACTCACACAGTAATCTTAAAGTTGAAGATTGTCTTTAATTTGTGCCTATGCAGTTTTTCAAAAGAACACGGAACAGAGCAACAGAAACCTCAACAGCTACAATACCAAAGATGAGGATTTCTCACCCCTTTTGTTTCAGTTCATTATCTCCTCTTGCCTGGCTAAAATACTGATAGCACCATTGATCTGTGTAAAGGTAATCAATTTTGTTTTCTCTGAGCAACAAAAGGAAAAGGGTCATTTATTTGATTTTATTGTTTCCCTTTAATTTTGTTTTATGGCTTTCTACCCCAACATGGAATCTCTCAGAAGGTTCCATGGACTCCACATATAAGATGTTGGGATACTGAATGATTCTCTTCTCTCTGCTCAGCAGAGTGTGGGGAATGATATTGCCACTTGAATGTTTTTCTTAATCCTTAGACTTGGTTCCTTCCATGTTCAGAGTCTTATCATCAAGGGAGGGAAGGGAGTAAGGGTCGGGGGTAGGGGTCTTGGTGGCACATCCTCCCCCTAGCCACAGCACCAAAGAGTTTGTAGAGGAATTTACAGCCTCATCTTCATGTGATTGCTACATCCTAACAGGGCTTCATTTGGGGGAGGGGGAAACATGTAAAAATAATCGCCAGTTTCTACTTTTCTATTAGCTTTTTAAAATTCAGCTGTAAAGTTGCATTTCTAAAGAAAGATATATATAATATATGAATACATATATAGATTCAACTTGACATTGGTCATAACTCCAAATTATTGCTGTCTAAATTCATGTCTTGTTTTTGTCGAGTGCTTCATTTATTGAGTATTCCCTTCAGAATTTTGCTCATTTCCCATGCCATTCGAGTCAATTCACCACTGTGGATGATTTGGAGTATTCACATATCTGTGAAAATTCCTGGGAAAGGTTAAAAGTCATGTTCAAGTATTTCAGCATCTTGTTGATAAATGGAACCATGTTGCCAATGAGTTTTATTTATATTGGGAGTCATCTATGTCCTATGCCTCAACCATGATCAAGGTGGTGAGTGAGGTACATCCACTAGACCCAGCCCAGACATGGGCCACCAGCAGTGAGGGGCTCATCTTCTGTGACTGCTGGGAAAGCTCAGTGGCCTATTCCCACCACTTATTGGGGATGAGGCCAGTCCATAAGTCTGTCCCATCAGGGTGTTCCAGATCCCCTCTCAGTGAGTAGATCCACCAAAGGGGCTTCTTGAAGGGAAGCCCAGCTCTTGTTGCAATGGGTTGATCAGGTTTCCTCAGGGTGGTAACTACCAAATCATATAGACAAGCCTATGTGCAACCACAGCTGGCCCTGGGGTGGGCCCATGGGAGTGGGGGTTAGGGTAAAGTGTCATCTCAATCCTGGGAAGAAAACACAAAGCAGGGTCCGGGGAGAGTCCTGGAGCATCTGCCACCCAGAGAGCCCTGTTGTCTGTTGTACCTCCTCCATACTCCCACCGTGTGGGTCTCCCTTTGAGGGGCAGCAGTCAGGAAGCTGTGTAGAGAGGCACAAACAAGAGAATTTGGCTTTCAATAGCTTTGTGGTTCATCCTGCCTAAGGAATGTTCCTTGACTTTTCCTTTGTGTCCCTTTATCCCTTGCTTATACTCATATCAATGTATTCTTTGTCAAAGACCAAGGGAAGAGCATCTTTAAGCAGGGAAACACTCCCACGTGGGTTCCCATTGGGCATTTCTAATGTGTCCTTGTGACATGTGGCTAATGGAAATGGTTGTTCTTCTCGAGACTGGGTTGAAGAACCAAGCCTGCTGGGCTTGGTTAGTGATTCTTTGACACACTAATCTCAACATGTGGGTCTCGGGCATCCTTTGAAGATGTCTAAACCAGAAGAGGCTGCCTTTGTGGCCTGACACTTCAACAGTGGTCAAAGAAGGCACAGTCGCATATGCCCTCTGTCTTCCTGGTGTTCAGAGGGAGATGGCAGAATGTAAACAAGGCAAGACTCTCTCCAAAGATTTTTGGTCAGTGTCTCATGCCAGATAATCTCATACCAGAGAGAAGTACTTGCTTAAAAAAAAAAAAAAAACTATTTACATACATTTATAAATACATGAGTATCTCTATACATATGTATCAAGATTTTAAGCCCAGCAAAACTAAAATATGTTAAAAATTTAAAAGAAAAAATTTGCTATATTGAAAGATAATGAAATTTGACTCAGTGAGTTTTCTCAAACTTTTAAATTTTATTTTAAGCTAGTAATTTCTGAGAAAATAACCAATAGATTTGGCTATTGTTTAGGATCCAATTCCTTAATCCAGGAAAAAAACCAGGCATGCCTCAGCCATCAGCAAGGAAAAGGACAGTGCAAAGGGACAATATCAACCATATTTCATGTTCTTGAGGCAACAGAAATCCAAAGGCTTGTCAGCTATTGAATGGAAAATATTTTTTTCTTTATTCCTTTAGGTAAAAAGGCTTGTTTTGTTTTTAATGTGATTTTGGTACTGGTAATATCATTCTTTCATTCCAAGAATAAAAAAAAGAACCAATAAATTTCTTTTTGAAAGTAAAACAGCAACAACAATTAAAAACCTAACACCAATATTTAAAAGCTTTTCTAGAATTTAAAAGAATGTCTCACCTGTACCATGTAAAGGTACAGGTAAGACTGAGTCACAAAGGACATGGAGTGACACTTGCTCTAGAAAGGATCAGAGGGCTGTGTTTGCAGTTCTTCTTGTCCCACAGGCTCTTGGCAATTGTGAGCTTAGGAAATTTAAGCTAATTTTCATTACAAGATAAAATAAAAATAAGGAAGGTAAATCTGATACACACACGCATGCACAAGTGCATTTTTCTAAGTCAAACACTATATTTCAAAGCCAAATATGAATACCTTTTAGATTATCAACTGTCTTACCTTATTTTTGCTGGGTGCCCATCTATTAGTGCCAATAAATTAAAGTTAGACAGAATTTAAAAAAGAAAAATCACCACCACATGGGTACAGAGGGAAACGTTCTCACTTTTGAAAATGTTGGTAGAATTCTAGGAGTGTCTGTTGATTATCATTACCAGAGTGTCATGAGAGTATACCTTTGTAGTGGACTCTGATTTTCAGGAGGTTGTATCATTGAAGTTTTTAAAATATAAGAACAGGCTGGGTCCCAATGCTATTGCAGAATAACGGACCATATTAAAAAGTGGAAGAAAAGAGTTGATACATGTGGCCAAGGTTGACCACAAACCCCAGACACAAGTTTGGAGTTTGAAGATAACTCTCAAGATTCCTAACAGATCAGAGTAGACTCTTTTTGGTTGTGTTGCTGCTGCCGTGTGATTCCAGACCTGTTAGGCTAACCAGGAAGAGTGAATGGGAAACAGTAGAGGAGGAAGAGTAGAACTGGTGTATCTATAACTTTCTGATATTTATCTGCAAGACTGGATAGCTTAATAATTTTGTACCCTTCACTTAGACCAAGTCATCTGGAAACAACGGGAATTTCAATTTTAAAATAAGGCCACAAAATCCTTACCGGAGGAAGAAGGGTCATCCCAGTTTGTTGTAGAAATCTCATAAGTTAATGACATTGGCTTTAAACATGGATTCCCTGTGCCTGTTTTCCATCAGTGATTCATTTCTCTCCAAGGCAGCAGGAGGAAGATGGGGCTTTTAAAATTTAGTTTTCAGAAAGTTCCAGAGTCTTGACATTTAGGTTGCTTATAAAATACCAAAATAATGATTAAAGTAATACGGGACCTCACATACATAGTTACAAAGCTTATAATCAAGGCTAATGGGCTATTTTGTGAATCCCACAGGAACATTAAATGCTCATTCTTCTCAGATACCAAAATTACTTTTGACAGTCTGAGGCAAGTTAAATCTAGAGCCCAAGGTTTCCTTATAGGTTTTTGATTTTGGTTGATTGGAATTAACCAGCTAATACCTTTTTAGTGGAGAAAATATGTTTAGAACAAAAAACACATGGCCACAGGTTTGTTCATTCCATGAAAGTCTTCCGTTCAGTGCCATCTTTAGCAGCAGGCATTTCACATAGCCTAAACCTTGGTAGGTAAGTTGGTCTAAAACGTATACAGTCTGTCGACTTGAATGTATACAGATTCAGATACGTATTTCCACATGTATTCTTATTAATGTCCTTATAGCAACACACAACACCTATATCTGTGTGTCTAGACTGTGTACATACAAGTGCGGACAGACATGCTCAATACATACGAACTGTAATCTGTTACAATAAATAAATTTTAAATAATCATTTAACATACATGTGGTACTTCTACAGTGTATATTGTTTTCATTATTTATTGTAACATTGAAAACGAAAGTGCAGGAAAGAAAAAAATATCCCAGCATCTTCACTGTGTATGCTTGGATTACTTTCATTTGGGCACATCCAAGATAAACTAAACTTTCAAGAAACCTTGGATATTGTTTAATCATTTGTGAAAGGATGATACATACACTTGATGACTTCGGTTGAATAGCTTTATCCTGGATCTCTTGTAACTAAAGCTAAATCCAAAGACCTGAAAAAGGACCCAAAAGAAAGAAAAAAATAGGGAAAGAAAGCAAAAACAAAGAAAAATAGCAAAATAATAAAGCGCAAACCAATAGGGAAATGTGGGCTATGGTTTCCAAAGTGTTGAGACAGTGGTGACGTGTATTGTCGGGGCTGCACTCACTGGAGGAGGAAGTGGTGATTTTTTTTTCACGCTTGTCAAATCTAAGTGGTTTTTATGAACATGAGAAAGTTTTACAGTTTATGATTTCCTACTTTATTTTTATTTAGGCAATCGAAATTTTATTGCCAGTCAAAAAAAAAATGAAAACGCCCCCCCAAAACACTAAAAGGGCTTTCTTTAATTTTTTTTTTTTTTTTTTTTTTTTGTCTCTTTGGGTTATGACCCAATAAGCTAAGTACCATTAATGTAATTAATTTATTAGAATTAGTTTCTAGTACACAAATGTATAGGATTTGGGGAATTATTTAATTATCCCTTCTTAGTCTGATTTTGCTTCTTGTACTTATTTATCAGAATCAAGACCAGTGGTGCATCCGAGATGCAAAATTCCTTTTAGAATACTTTTGAAGGTTAGTTTGCTTTATAAAGCAAATTCTGTTACAGACTGGGAAGAAATACAGGTTACAAAAAAAAAAAAAAGAATTTGAGGTATTTTTCCTTCTTTAACTTTTAGAATCGTTTAAATAACAATTATTAAATTATTTAATTTAAGTTCTCAGCCCCACCTGGTAACAGGCGAACGTCACTTCTGAACTATTGGGGCCCTCAGAGCTTTCCTATTGTAACTTATTTATTTAACTTATTCAGCATCTGCTAAAGGTGCGCTGTATAGTTTATATTTTTTATTTAAAACAACAGAGAGCACTACAGTTTGTTTGCTGTCAGAACAACAGAGCAAATTTCACGGACAAGCAATGACTATTCAACCTGAATCTGTGCGTTCAGAAAACATAAGCCGAGACCCTGCCTCACCAGCCTGGATTTCAGGGCTTCGATACAGAAACTGGAAATATAAATTACAAACAAGAAAAAGACAGAAACCCTTATACTAGCTGCTTCCAAGAATGAACTCTGTGTGTGTAAACCAACAAAACAAAAAAGGAAAAAAAAAAAAAAAAAGCAGAAAAAAAAAAAAAAAAAGGAAAAAACTTTCTATTTCTAGTGAGAACCAAAGAAGGCTACCTCACTGACTTTTTCCATTTGTAATTTTAATCGTGTTGATGATACCAAAGATACCAAAGATTTCTTTCTCTGTGCGGTCTGCATTTTGCTCATGCTCTTTTATAATTTGAACTCTTCTCTCTGACATATGGTATGTACAGCCCCAGCTCAGACACCCCAAAGAAATAATTACCTATGCGAGGGCGGCTGCTAATCTGGAAAGGGTTATTTTCTGTGTTTCTCTCCTTTGTTTACTGTCCCCTCCGTGTGTTCAGGATGTAAGTTCAGATGATGCTCTAATTGAATTCCCTAGGTTCAGTTTCCAAATTGGTGAAGAAGCCTAGTTGGGAGTGGTCTTCTCTCCTAACCATGACCTTGCTCCTGCTTTGGGGTTAGCCCGGTAGGGATTTCCAATGGCTGGAACATAGAAACTTGAACATTGAATAGTAGAGCTAGAAAAGAGCTTAGAATCATTTAGTGCAACTCCCTGAAGACTGGAGAGGTGAAATAGTTATCAAGGTCAAATAACTCTCTAGAGGCAAAGCTCAGATAAATCTCCTGGCCCTTGCTCCAGTGTTATAGCCCCTGCCTAGTGCTACCTCTGCTCAAGACAGGTAACACATTGGAAATAGGAAGTTGGCAGTCCTTTAGCAATAGGCTTGGACCAGGGTTTATCACTTAACATTTTCATTCTGCAAAATAGTCACAGGCATTTTCTGTATCTATCTAGTTAGTGGAGCCCTGGTGGCACAGTGGATAAGCAGTTGGCTGCTAACTAGAAGGTCGGCAGTTCGAATTCACCAGTCACTCCTTGGAAACCCTATGGGGCGGTTCTACTCTGTCCTACAGGGCCTCTATGAGTTGAAATGGACTCAACGGCAACAAGTTTGGGTTTTTTTTTGTTTATCTAGTTAGTATCTCAATGCAAAGTCATATAGGTTAGTTGATTCATAAAGGTGGCCAACCTTGAAAAATTAGGGCTCATAAAGGGGCTTTTGCCCTGGAAAGTACCCACTGATTCAAATCATGCGATAGCTTTTGAACCTCTGCACTACAAAGTATAGTATAAATAAGCTCTTAATTCAGTGTGAGGAGAAAGTTAATTCTTTGCCCATTGAGTCTAATTGTTATGGATATTTTCTAGATCTGCTTTGTCAGAAAAAGGGAATTTGATGACCATTTACACATATGGCATTTTTAAGACATTCAGCTTTTTCCTTTTCACCTGTAGGTGTTTACGTTTCATTTCTACGCCAACTCTGTTTATGAGAGAAGTTAAAGTCTTACTGACATCATTTGACGCTAAAGGGTTATTCATTCTAAATGAAAAATGACCCCAACATCTTCAGAAGAATGAGCATGTCAGTTTAAGAAGTGGTTATTTAAAGTTGCTTCTCTCTTTCCTTCTTACTATGAAATGAATTGGTCTTCTTTAAGCTTCTTTTGATGCCACTAAATGAGTCAGTCACTATTGAGATCCATTCATCAAAGTGATTTGCATTAGCCAATGAAATCATTCCCAGCTTTTGACCCAAATGTGTTTTAGACACATGCAGAGATCCGCCTCTAGTCTGCATGGCTCTTATTGAGTAATAGAATTTTGCCTTTTCACGTAATGTAGTTATCTTTGAGCTTTTAGAGACCATTTAAACAAAGAAGCTAATCAACTCATCAGTTCCATGCGTTGACAAAGCAGAGCAAGTAGGGGAATTTAGAAGACAGATTGACGAACTTTAGGAGACACGTAGTTTTCCCTGTTCTGTAGTTCCCAAGCACCATCCTGATGTTCGTGAAGGTTCTCTCTTGTCCAAACAAGCTCAGAGCTCCATCTTCTCCCTACACAAGGCAAACGTTACAGGTCTTCCTTAAAAATAGCGAATTGCTTTGGTTCTGTTCCCAAATTCCTATTGGAAATAGAATTCTCAGAATGTCTGGGAGATACGACAAAGATGACCTAATCCTTTGGGTAGCGGAGTGCTCCCCTGTAGGCAAATATCACCCTCTCCAGCCTTCCTGCTACCAAACTGCTACAAGTGGGAATAATGATAACCTGAACACAGAGAACATCCCCGATCGGCAGACCCCTCCTCAGCAATCCCCCCTCCGCCTCATGCTTCACTTGCAAAGTGTGACATAACCACGGGACGAGTGCCTTGCTTGAACCAAAGCAACGATTTAGCCAGTCTGGACCTCTCTGTGCTTTTTCTAATCCTTCCTGTGAATACCTCAGCTTCAACTGGGCCTCCATACAGTAAATTGGTGGGCTTATTGTACTGTGGTGCTTTGCAATGCAACCCTGCAAAGAACAAGATTTGTAATAATACCAAAGGTTCTTTCTCTGTGTCTCCTCCTTCTGCCTCCCCTGTTCTTCTCCCTTTTCTAGTTCTTCACGGTTCCAAAGCTTTAATATGAACCTGGGCATGTAGGCAATGCAGACCGCGCAATTCCTTACCGAATTTTCTCAGATATACCTCATAGATAATAGTGTTTAGAGTAATGTTATTATAGCGTATGTAATAAATTATTCACTGTTTCTTTTGGTAACTGTGATTTAAAAAAAGAAAAAAGAAAAAAAAGCTTTATACGTTTTAGGTTGTGCTTTTGTAATAGATGAAAAGGTGCGCTTAAAATATGTATGTTCGTTTTCTCCCCTTTGGATTTTATTTATTCTGGATTGGGGAAAGTTGCAGAATGAGCCCAAAGTTTACAGTTTCATAGTTTGCTGAAGAAACAATCTGTGTTCATTTGCTCTGTTGAAAAAATAATTATTTTCTACATTTGTGCTACTTGGTCTGAACAATTAATTGTTCTGTGTTAACAGTGTAGTATGATAATTAGCAACTGCCAATCAGTGCTATAATTTTATGCATGAGGCTAAAAATTTAGCAGTGTTATGCATTGTGGTTCTTAATAGCAGCATTTTCATTTTGAACTAGCTCTTCCTCTTGGTTTAATGGACTTTATTTATGCATGGGCGCCTATCGTTTGTTAGCAGTTGTGGGACGGTTGTGTATACATTAAACTGTGAAAATGTACACAGTTCAGCCTCAGACAGTGGTAATATTGGTTTTATTGGGAGATGTCTCACCTCGAACATACCTTTACATTTGTTGGGATTTCAAAATAAGTCAGATGGAATTGAGTTCAAATTTTATAATGAGGAAGGTCATTCTGAGTTTGAGTTAGCCAACTTGCATTCCGCAAATTGGGGTCCTCACAGCCCAGATGTTTCACTGTAATCTGAGAAGAGTTTGAAAATGAGCACTGAAAACCAACTCAACTCGGCATTTTAAACTTTAACGAAAAGGGGTTCCTTTGGCTTTGTGTTCATGACCTCAGATCTAGCTGGCTTTGTGCATGGAAATACTAGTTCACCCTACTCGAGCCCATCCTGGAGCTCTGCTTGGGAATGGCCGTTTTCACTGTGCTTGGTTTCGTCCTGTATTTTTGTTGTTGGGTCAATTCCCAGTAGAAACTGAAATGGCATCGATGTCAATAATTCTCTGACTTGGTTGTCCATTCTCCTGGACAACCCCACCAACTGTTCCAGTGACTTGGATGAAAATACACGGCCATTCCCCAGAGCTTCACATGCAACTATATCATGGTTCTTCCTCACTAGAGTCAGAAGTGACTAATTTACTCTTTCCCACCCCAGAATGTTACATCTGTCCGAAAGGGGAGTATAAGAAAGTGTTGTTTGAAACCCAGTTTAGGAAAACCATCTTGATTTTAAAACTCCCCAATTATCTGAGGCATCTGTATCTCAAAACATATTTTTTAGTGCCAGTGGATTTGGCAAACTTTGTTCTTTCTTATGTTTGAGTTCTTGAGACCCATTCTCAAGTGTCATACCTATTTCCTAAACCAATGTGCTTGACATTTTGCATAGGAGAGTGCAGCTTAGAAAACAATGGTGTAAAAGCATCAGTCTGTTATGCAAAATATTGGAAATCACCAACGGTAGAACATCTATGCCATCTGTCCATGAGCATATATTGGGAATGTGCTTTGATTAATAATACAAAGAAACATATTTTTATTTGGCCTTATAAAGTAGATTATGATCATGAAAGCTTTGTAATATAGTCCTTTCTTTTTTATTATTTTTCCCCCTATTTATCTGCTAAAGTTGGGAATGGGTACAAGAATTTTAACTCAGCTTTTGTAAGACAGTTAATGATTGTAATCGTGTTTAATCTTCCAGAAAGCTTTATGTTCTTCCGCAATAAACCACATCAATGTTTGTTTCAGTAGAGTTCTGCTCACACTCACAAACCCACAAACTGTTCCTCTTGACGCAGATATTGTAGTATCTACAAAGTTCAAACGCATTTTTGATCCAAAGAAAATAGAGGGGTGTCTGAGACATGAACATGCCCAGCCCTTTTTATTACAAGCAATGCATGGGTCTAGCTCACTAGGGTTTGCCAAGAAGACTTGTATTATGAAATTTGAGGTATATTTTGTTATGCCATTTAATGTCCTTTTTTTTTTCCTTTTTAAATTTGTGGAAAGTGATATGTTGAATCAAGTGTAAGCTGAGTTTTCCAGACAACTAAAGTAGCTACATCGTCAATGTTATTTTGTTATTAAAGGGTTTTTACTCAATGCTTTGTGCCAGTGGATGTCCTTTTCCTTGGAGACACATGGAATTACCTCAGCTTGGCCTGAGTTTCTCTCCTGCCCACATGGGGAACATGGGCCCAGTCTGGGAAATGAAGGTCATGGGCTGGAAGGTAGGTTTTGGCACTGGGAAGAGATCTTCACATGGAGCAACTTTAAAGAAGAGCTGGGCCAGAACTCTCTAACCTCACTCTCTCTTGACCCCAAGAATTCTCTGAGATTCCATGGCCTAGAGCAAATGGGAGCATGAAAGAAGACCCCAATCCTTGTAGGAAAGGCAGACAAGATAAAGTAGCAATAAGACTCTTCTGTGGCCCACCACTCACTCACTTTTCCCCAAGTTGGGCTACATCCAACCAAGCTGTGGGTAGCCCATCAGATGATTGGGTTTACCTGCGTCATTATTGAAGTTTACCTGCTCCATTTTGACTCCTGCAAAAAGTCTGGAACCCCATGATCCTGTGGGGTTCTTCCAAGTCAGAAACCCTCTTCTTACCCTTCATCCCAGTTTAGTTGCCCCATCTATAACTTTTGGAGTGGATTGTTTGGAAAACAAAGAAAGGTACAGGATGGGTTCTCCTGGTTTTTTGTTTCTAAGTTGTATTTTAGCTACTCAGGGTTGTTTGATCTGGAAAAATACAAGAAGGAAAAGGAGACCCGACTGCCTCTCTGTGCTTTGCTTCCAGCTCAGGGGGCCGTGCACATTGCCTGTGCTGTTGATCTTTCTTAAGCACAGGCTGAAACACAGCTATTGAGCCAAGCGAGAACATGGCACACCAATACCAACTTTATTTCTGCCCAAAAGTCCTGTTCAAAAAGCTTTAGAACGTGGGGCTTCCCCCATCTCCGTTGCTTTGGCTCAGTTTGGCATTTAGGTTAAGGGTCATCGTACTATCCAAGCAAGTTTTTTTAGAGAATGACAGGGAAACTGTTATCTGGGAAGAAAGGTTAAGTATTCAAAGACTGTCTAGCTATTGATTAGGTAGTGATATCATTATCCAGATACTTCCTTGAAGCTAGATTATTTCCTTTCTTTACTATGTCATTTTGTGTTACTCAAGTCCAAACTGTGCCAGCAAACTTATTACCATGAAAGGATGTAAGATGCCTGGAAAATTGAAATTCCTGAACCAAGAAGACAAGCTTCATACTGGCAGAATGATAAAGAACTCCTGAAGTCTGGCAGGCAGGGAAAGAGATAATACAGGCATAGTCATGAGGTTGCTTTCTCTTTTCACCCACATGTCCAATCACCAAACTTATCTTCCCCCTCTCAGTCCTAGAGCAGTTCAGTCCTTCTCAAGTCTAAGATGCCAAAGAATTTCATGGGCAAAGATAGTTAGGGATCGACCAACATTTTAATTCTCTTCTTCATCCTTTGTTTTTTCTCAAGGTATTTTCCTGAACTGCAGAAAAAGTCCCTGGCCAGTTTTTTTCATCCTTCCTGTTCTAATATTCCCCCCAAATTAACATTTATTAGCACGGGTACTAGGTACAGGTATATTCTTTCTTGGTCAGTGAATTCAGAGAAACTTTTGTCCCAGCAAAGTGAAAATAGTTTCCACTATCTTTTCTTTCATGGAGTTTTGTTCTCAGGATCTCAGGCAGTCCTGGCTATTTCCTCACTTTAGGGTTTCGCCTCAGATCTGTTTATTTTTGGCATCAACACACTTGAATTTCATAGGCTGGCCTATATGGGCCAAATCCTTTCTTCTAATCTATTGGCTGCTTTATGGCTATTTAACGATGATTACAACAAGGGAAAGGGAAGAGGAGGTAAAGAGAGAAGAAATTGTCCCAGCTCTGTTTAAAGTTTCGGTGAAAAAGCAGAAATCCATTAAGCCATGGGGAAATGGCTATAGAGTGGTTAGCCCTCCCTATTGGAGACCACGTCCGGCCACACCCTCCCAAGTCAGCTGTTCCAGACACCCAGCCTATTAGTAGGAACCCAACAACCTTTCATAGGTCTCTATCCAGATTCCAGGATGATGAGAGATGAAAGAGTCCCATGCACATCTCTTATTCTATTCCCTTGCTTTTACAGATATTATCTCCAAGAAAATCATAAGTAAATACTTTAAACTTTTTTTAAATCAGTCTTGTTGACATCACCTCTCATGTTTAAAAACTAGCAAGCATACCCCTAAAAATTGCATTCCCTTCTGTTTTGCAAAAGAAGCTCACATGCCAATTAATCCAAATTCTTTTCTTTTCACACTGAACTATATTTCCAAAGCATGTGATAACCCAGATCTTACTCCATCTCAGACATGTTGAGTCAAACTGTGCTGCAAGACTTTCCAGGGATGGCAACAGGGTATATGTTTAGTGGCTGCCCTGCAATCCTGATCGGGTGAGACTCACTCAGATTATCAAGGGCATGCTTACCCCTTGATTAGCTCCCAGTCCTTTGGAAGATTTCTTTTCATGTTAACTGCATTTTTCCAGTTGCTCATTTCCTGCCCTGATGTTTTGTCTGCACCATTGCTTACACTGGATTCTTTCTATTTTTATTCCTATCATTGAATGGTAGTGCTGTAAATTCTGCAATTATTGTCAAATAAACTGCTTTAATTCACTGACAATGGCTCAGTTGCCTTCTTTCTCTTTGCAGGGAAAGGATTAAGTCCCCTTCCCCCTCCTGCCTCTCGCTGTGGTTTCATAAAGAACAGTAAGTTGCACCACTCAGTGAGACTCCAGCTTCTATCCCTAACACAGATGCAAGGGACATTTTAGAATCGACAAATCTGTCTTCCGTGTTATCAATCACAAAAGGGCATGAAGGGAAGCCCCATCATGACCACCTTGTTCGTGGTGTTGTTGGGTGTCATTAAGTCAATTTCAACTCATAGTGACCCCATACAACAGAGTAGAACTGCTCCATAGGATTTTCTAGGCCATAACCCTGGTGGTGTAGTGGTTAAGAGCTACAGCTGCTAACCAAAAGGTTGGCCATTCGAATCCACCAGGAGCTTCTTGGAAACCATATGGGGCAGTTCTACTCTGTCCTGTAGGGTCACTATGAGTCGGAATCGACTCGATGGCATTGGGTTTCAGTTTTGTTTTTTTTTTTGTTTTTTGGTTTAATCTTTACGGAATCCACCAGCTGCTCCTTGGAAACTCTATGAGGGCAGTTCTACTCTGTCCTATAGGGTCGCCATGAGTCAGAATCAACTCGATAGCAAAGAGTTTTAACCTTTACGGAAGCAGATCACCCACCAGATCTTTCTCCCACGGAGCCACTGGGTGGATTCAAACTGCCAACCTTTCAGTTAGCAGCTGAGCGCTTAACCATTGCACCATCAGCGCTCCAGCACCTTATTCTTTCTTAACTCATTAAATTTAGAGATAACCTATCCTAACCTTAACCTTTGGAGCCAGGAGACATCATATGGAATCTAGGCTCTGCCACAAATGACTTCTATGATTTTTGGCAAGTTATTTAAATTCTTTGGGCTTTTGTTTCTCCAATTGTACAAGGTCAAGGACAGGATAGGTTATTTCTAAAGTCCTTTCCACTTTGTAATTTGTCAGTAAATATTTGAGGATATTTGTCTTTTTAGTAGATATCATGTCTTGGCTTATCACTTTCTAACAGTCAATGAATTGAAGAGTAATTTTATTCATTTTAAACTTAGATATCCCCTAACTTCAAAAAAGTCCCATTAGGATAAACTTTGGTCTAAGTGAAAGACCCACCTATAACTCGGTCCATGAAACACCAAGTGCCTTCCACTAGACTAGTAGTTTTCGACTTTGGATACATACTAGAATCACTCAAAGAGCTTTTAAAATATACTGAAACTTAGGTTCATCCCAGACCGATAAGTCAGGTTCAGCAGGGCTGGGACTCAAACAGTGGTGCATCAGTTAGCTTTGGCTGCATAACAAGCCACTCTAAAATGCAGTAGCTTAAAAAGAACAACCTTATTTAAGGCTCACAATTCTGCGGGTTGTCAGTTTGGGCTGGTCTCAACTGGGTGCTTCTGCTGGTCTTGGCTGGGCTCACTCACTCGTCTGCTGTCAGCTCCCCAGTTTGGAGGCTGGCCATTCTAGGATAGCCTCAGTTTGCACAACTCAGCTCTGTTCTATCCTCTTTCAGGCTGCCCTGGGCAGGGTTCCAAGAGATCAAGTATAACAGACAAGGCCTCTTGAGACCTAGGCTTGGAACTGGTATAGTCACTTCTACTGCAGTCTACTGACCAAAGAAAATTCTAAATCCAACCCAGAGGCACATGGAGGGGATAGAGACTCCACCTCTTAAAGGGAGGAGCTGCAGAGTCACGTTGCCAAGGAGGGGTGCATTTTTTGCAGAATTGTGGCCATATTTTGCAATCCACCTCAATACATAATTTTGAAAGCTCTGCAGAGATTCTAATGTGCAACCAGATTTGCAAAACACCAAGCAGCCCTGGTGGCACAGTGATTAAGCACTCAGCTGCTAACCGGAAGATCAGTGGTTTGAACCTACTCAGTCAGTCTGCTTCTGTAAAGATTTACAGCCTTGGAAACCCTATGGCATAGTTCTGCTCTGTCCTATAGGGTCGCTATGAGTCGGAATCAACTCGATAGCAATGACTACAGGTACTCTAACACTGAGGAGCCCTAGTGATGCAAACGGTTAAGTGCTTGGCTGCTAACTGAAAGGCTGGCAGTTCAAACTCACCCAGCTGCTCCACCCAGGGACTCCACTGCTACATACAGACATTTATGTAACAACTTTCCTTCAGCAAATCAGGCACAAACCAGAGCATACCACCTGCTGTGTAAGCTCAATGAAGTCTGAAGTCTCTGTCTTATTAGGAGTTCTAACTACACTCAAGAAAGACCCAGCAACATTCCAGAGTCAGGCTTTTGTTAGCCCTTGAGCAGCATCAGACAAAGGTAACCTCCTATACCAAGGACTGAACACAAGACCAGTTAGGGATCAATCCTCCCATGCATTCCCTAACAATGCAGGCTACAGGTGTCACTGTATTCTTATATCTGGTGCATGTGAGGCGGGAGCTGGGGGCTCTCTGACCCACTTCGCTAGTTGTTATTAGTCAAGAGCTGACTCGACAGCAGTAACCTGAGTCATGGCAACCCCACGCACAGCAGAAGGAAATGCTGCCTAGTCCTGCATCATCTCCATGATCAATTGTGGATTGGACCGTTGTGATCCACAGGATTTTCATTGGCTGATTTTTGGAAGTAGAGCACCAGGCCTTTCTTCCAAGTCCATCATCATCTGGAAGCTCTGCTGAAACCTGTTCAGCATCATAGCAACACACAAGCCTCCACTGACAGACAGGTGGTGGCTGCACCTGAGGTGCTTCGACAGCAAATGGAACATGAGTCTCCCTCATGGAAGCCAAGAGTTCTACCACGGAACCACCGCTGTTCCCTCCGCCTATATTAAATACTTTTAATCTCACCAGTCACCAGAGTCCATTTCTTAACATTGCTCATAACAACACCATTAAAAACCCATTTCTTACATTCAGCATGTGAATTAGCAGTGCCCAGCTATTGATTTTTATCCATGGGGCCAAGGAGGAAAACCCTGAGTGAGATGGATTGACACGATAGCTACAACAATGGGCTCAGACATACCACTGATCATGAAGATGGCAAAGGACTGGGCAACATTTTTTTCTCTTATACATAGGGTCGCCATGAGTCAGAACCCATTCTACAGAGCTTCGAACCAGTTCATTTAGGTTCAAGCCCCTGCCGAGAATTTACATTTCCACCCTAGAGATACTGAATCAGAATCTACGTTTTAACACGTTCCCTAGGTGGAAATGCAAATTCTCAGCAGAGATTTGAACCAGAATGAATGGGTTCAGGTTCCAAGCCCTACCACTCAATGGCAACTAAAAACAACAGGTGTTGATTGAGATGTGGATGGCCAAATTACTGTTAGCAGCTGCTCCGGTGTGAGATCCTTCTGTCACAAAGCTCACTGACTACCTCTGGGTGCACAGCTTACCGCCCTTAGACTGAAGCTTGAACAAACCAATACACACATAA
This sequence comes from Trichechus manatus latirostris, assembly GCF_000243295.1. Taxonomy (NCBI): domain Eukaryota; kingdom Metazoa; phylum Chordata; class Mammalia; order Sirenia; family Trichechidae; genus Trichechus; species Trichechus manatus. The sequence goes on from NW_004443999.1 coordinate 7,693,971, forward strand.
CACCAAACTGTCTGTGCTAAGATCTGTTAAAATAAATCACAGTTGTTGCAGTAAAAGTTCATGTTTTACCCATGTAGAAAAGATTGAAGAGCATACGTTAATTTCAAGATAAATAACGATATCTTACATTTGCACTTGAAAATACTTTTATATTCGTTCATTTATTCATCTCATTATTCCCTGCAATCTATAGTGTAGGTAGTATTATTATTCCGATTGTACACATGAAAAAATTAAATACTGGGTTTAAGTCATCTTCTACTTATTCATCTAATCATAACAGCTTATGTGTATAGGTATTTACTATGTGTCAGGCATTGTGCTAAGCACTTTGCATGGTTTATCTCATCTTGTTCTCCCAACTGCTTTACAAAACAAGCACTATAATTATCCCCACATTACAGATGAAGAAACTGGTGTTTACAGAAGTAAAGTAACTTGTTGCAGGTCACACACGAGGCCAGCTAACTCCAAGGCTAAGCTCTTATTTGTGTAGGATTTCCTCCAGGTAATGGCAGAGTTAAGACTAGTACTCACAGCCTGGGACTCCTACTCCTGTGTTCTTTCACCTGGGACCACAATTCAGGAACTCTTGATTGCTAAGCAACCGAGGTAAGCAGGAGTAAATAGTTCAAATGCCCTTCTGGTATCTCCACTAAATGATTCAGAGCTGGGATGCTGTGGGTTATGCTCACTCAGAACTTGCCCTCATTTCCAAGTCTTTATTTCACTCTTGGACAAATCCATCCAGGACATTCATGGAACTCCATGGAGCTGATGGCCAATGACTTGGGACTTCTCAAACCACAGAGAAGAATATAGAAGTGCAGGTAAGATTTCTCTGTTGGCTGTGTGGACTCAAAGTGCCCATGAAAATGAATTTTTAAAGGATACTAACAGCAGCCAAAATGAAATCACAAAGTGTCTGGTATCGGTAGGAACCAGTAGTTACAAATATTATCTCCTAACAGGAATTTTTAAGTAACCTTATTTGAGCCATAAATAGCCCTCAATAGTGTCATTATAATTGTTATTGCTGTCATTATCTTCACCTCCACCACTCTGGCTGGATTTTGGGAGAACCGATAAGTAATATTCTTATCTTCTCCTGACGAGTTCAAAACTAATTGAGAAATAAGACATAAAAATGAAACAGATAATCTTTTTAAAAATCAGCTTTACCTACTATACAGCCACAAAAGTGAAAACAGCCTGGTACTGGTACAATGACAGACACATAGACCAATGGAACAGAATCAAGAACCCGGATGTAAATCCATACACCTATGATCAGCTGATCTTTGACAGAAGCCCAAAGCCCATTATATTGGGGAAAAGATAGTCTTTTTAACAAATAGTGCTGACAGAAATGGATGTCCATCTATAAAAAAAATAAAATAGGACCATACCTCATACTATACACAAAAACTAACTCAGAATGGATCAAAGACCTAAATATAAAACCTAAACGGATAAAGATCAAGGAAGAAAAAATACGGACAATGATAGGGGCACTAATACATGACTAAATAGAATACAAACCATAACTAACAATGCACAAACACCAGGAGATAAACCAGATAACTGGGAGTTCCTAAAAATTAAATACTTATGCTTATCAAAAGACTTCACCAAAAGAGAACCTACAGACTGGGAAAATTTTTTTGGCTACGACATATCCAACAGGGGTCTAATTTCTAAAATCTATAGAATACTTCAACAGCTCAACAACAAAAAGACAAATAATCCAATTAAAAAATGGGCAAAGGGTATGAAGAGACACTTCACCAAAGAAGACATTCAGGCAGCTAACAGACACATGAGGAAATGCTCATGATCATTGACCATTAGAGAAATGCAGGTCAAAACTACCATGAGATATCATCTCACCCTGACATTACTGACACTAATCAAAAAAACAGAAAATAGCAAATGTTGGAGAGGTTGCAGGGAGATTGGAACTTTTGTGGGAATGAAAATGCTACGACCACTATGGAAAAGGATATGGCACATCCTTAAAAAGCTAGAAATAGAAATACCATATGATCCAGCAACCCCACTTCTAGGAATATATCCTAGAGAAATAAATAGACATATGCACACCCATATTCATTGCAAATTATTCACAATAGCAAAAAGATGGAAACAACATAAGTGCCCATCAACAGATGAATGGGTAAACAAATTATACTACATACACACAATGGAATACTACACAACGATAAAGAACAATGATAAATCCATGAAACATCTCACAACATGGATGAATCTGGAGGGCATTATGCTGAGTGAAATAAGTCAATCACAAAAGGACAAATATTGTATGAGACCACTATTATAAAAGCCCAAGAAAAGGCTTACACACAGAAAAAAAAAAAACTTTGATGGTTACAGGGGGTGGGGGAGGGCAAGGAGGGGAAGTCACTAACTGGATAGTAGATAAGTGTTAATTTTGGTGAAGAGAAAGACAACACACAATATAGGGGAAGTCAGTACAAAGGCAAAGACATAGAAGCTTCCTAGACATATCTAAACACCTTGAAGGACTGAGTTACTGGGGCCAAGGGCTAGGGATCATGGTCTCGAGGGACATCTAGATCAATTGGTATAACATAGTTGTCTTAGGCTGGGTTCTCTAGAAAAGCAAAACAAGTAAAGTATATAAATATATATAGAGAGAGAGATTTATACCAAGGAATGGCTCACGTGGTTGTAGAGGCTGGAACATCCCAAGTCCATGGGTTAGGATAGAGGCTTCTCCTGATGCATGTAGCCACAGGGGCTGGTGAACCCAAGCTTGGCAGGTTGGAGAACAGGGCTCTTGTTCACAGGCTGTGAAGATCAAAGAATCCCAAAGATTGGCTGGGAAGATCACAGATAAACTGCTAGCTCATGTCCCAAGAACCAGAGAGCAGATAAACAGGAGCCAGCTGCAGGATCCAGAATTAGCAAAAGCCCCCAAGCCTTGCCAGAAAATCCACTTATATTCAATGCAAGCCACACGCCCAAGGAAACTCCCTTTCAACTGATTGGCTACTCACAGCAGATCCCATCATGGAGGTGATCACATAATATCAAATCTCATCATGGAAGTAATTACACTATCATACGACTATCAAATCACTGAGAATCATGGCCCAGCCAAGTTAACACACAACCTTAACCATTACAATAGTTCATAAAGAAAATGTTCTACATCCAACTTTGGTGAGTAGTGTCCGGGGTCTTAAAAGCTTGCGAGCAGCCATCTAAAATACATCTATTGGTCCCATTGCATTTGGAGCAAAGAAGAATGAAGAAAACCAAAGACACAAGAAAAATATTAGTACAGAGCACTAATGGACATATGAACCACAGCCTCCACCAGCCTGAGTTCAGAAGAACTAGATGGTGCCCAGCTACCACCACTGACTGCTCTGATAGGGATCACAATAGAGGGTTCCAGACAGAGTGGGAGAAAAACGTAGAACAAAATTCAAATGCGCAAAAAAAGACCAGACTTACCGGTCTGTTAGAGATGGGAGGAACCCCCGAGACTATGGACCCTGGACACCCTGCTAACTCAGCACTGAAGCCACTCCCGAAGTCCACCTTTCAGCCAAAGATTAGACAGGCCTATAAACGAAACAATAACACATGTGAGGAACGTGCTTCTTAGTTCAATCAAGTACATGAGACCAAATGGACAACACTTGCCCAAAAGCAAAGACAAGAAGGCAGGAAGAGGCAGAAAACATGGACGAATGGGCATGGGGAATCTGGGGTGTAAAGGGAAAGGGGCAGAATGCTGACTCACTTCGGGGATTGCAACCAATGTCACAAAACAATTTATGTATAAATTTTTGAATGAAAAACTAATTTGCGCTGAAAACTTTCACCTAAAACATAATTAAAAAAAAAAAAAAGCAGAACCTGAGGAATGCAGGAACTGGAGGAAAACATCAGACAAACTCAAATTCAGGGTCAGGTACAAAAGAGCTGGCAATTCTTCAAAAACATCAATGCCATGAAAGAAGAACTAACTGTTCCAGACTAAAGAGACGTAGGACAACTAAACGCAGTGCATAATGCTGGATCAGATACTGACTGGAAAAAATTGCTGAAAGGACATTATTTTGATATTTGGCAAAATTTGAGTATGGATTGTGTTGTAGATATTTTATTGTACTGATCTTAGAAAAATCAGTTTCATTGGTAGAGCTGAATTGGAGAATGTGGATTGGACTTGTGGCAAGGAGACTTCCTAATATGCTCCTCCTGAATTGAACCCCCCCAGACTGTAGGCCAATGATCCCCTCTGTCAGTCCTGCTTTTCTCGCCCCTCACCAGGGCTGTTCCCAAGAACACTTGCCAGTAAACACCTTGCAGGTCGATCTTAGGGTCTCGGAGTCTGTTTCCAATCTGTAACTTAAGATGCCTACTTTTGTGCTTCCCCCCACTTCACACCACCAAAAAAAGCAGACACTAATTTGGGGAGGAGGAAGGAGGGGGAAGGAAATCTGAGACTCAGCTATTTCCCAAAACAAATTGTTTAAACAGCAAGAGACTGAGATATCATGAAACGCTAAAACTAAATTTCTCTCTCGTCCGACAACACAACAGAATCGGAATTTTGAAGATCAGAAATAAACAATTAGGAGACTATATTCTCTTTAAATAGCTGAGATTAAAGTTGTGACCTAGTTACACAAGAAGGGGATACAAAATTATACAGTAAATAACCCAAAAGACTTGAAAGCCAAGACTCACACAGACACTTGTACACCAATGTTCATTGCAGCATTATTCACAATAGCCAAAAGGTGGAAATCACGCACGTGTCCATCCACAGATGAATGGATAAACAAATTACGGCACAGACATACAATGGAATAGTATTCAGCCATAAACCAGAATGAAGTTTTGATATGTACTACAGCACAGATGAAGCTTGAAAACATTATGCTAAGTAAAACAAGTCAGATACAAAGGACAAATATAATACGATCTCATTTATATGAAATATCTAGAAAATACAAATGCATAGAGACAGAAAATAGATTGATGGTTACCATGGGCTTGGGGGAGGAGGGAAAGCGAAACGTTGCTTAATGAGCAGAGAATTCCTGTTTAGGGTGATGAAAAAATTTTGGAAACAAACAGTGGTAATGGTTGTACAACATTGTGAGTGTGATTACCGTCACTGGATTATACAAATGAAAAATGGTTAAAATGGTAAATTTTTTGTTGTATCTATTTTACCACAGTTAAAAAGATATTGGTCAAAGGCTGAAGGCCCTGAGTACTCAAGGCCACTAGCAGTCTGCAACATGAGTTTGTGGGCTAGACTTCTCACCAAGAGAAAAGCACAACCAACCTTAGACTGTGTGTGTGTTTTGGGGATGGGGGCAGGAAGTGTATGAACATGGTGTGGAGGCTGGAGCACAGGGTAGGGAGAAAGCTTAGAAATGGTTGCTATTCTTGAGCACATCTTCTAGAACTGTAACTTTCCAGCAATTTTTTTTTTTTTTTCACAGAGCTTTAATTAGGTTTTATTTACCTTAAGCGAAAGAAGTCTTGAGGCAGGCAGGCCACCATGATGCCATCAAGTCCAAGCTCCTTCTGTTTGCCACTCCATCTGTTTAGCATGTGACTTTCATCCTTATTATCATAACAACGACTGCTGTGTCTCCAGCACTATGTTTGCTTTCCAGACCAGGTGTAGCTTGCTTATAATTGTCTTCTTGAGAGAGTCCAGCAGATTGTAGAATCCAAGGTATAAGGATAACATCATATGCAGTGTCATCATTCTCCTAGAAAGTTATAACCACAAAGGTTACAAGCAAAGAGACACGGTCAGGAAAGGTCTGGGAGAGTTTTTGGCATAGGGCCTCCATTATCCCCAGGGATGTGCCACCCTCAACCATTCATGGATGTTCTCACCAAATTCAGGAAGCTTCACCCAACAATTTTTTAAGGTAATATGTTCACGTGATGGTTAAGACTATTATCTGTAGATATTAAAAGGAAGCAGTGTGCAAGCAAACTGTGAAACAACAAGCAAGTGATCACACTCCCAATTTTCAATGGGGAAGACCCCATCCTGCTCAGCCCTGCTCTCTCCCCACTCTCCTGCTAGAATACAACTGGTCATCTGGGACAGGGGTTATAGGATGTGTATTAGTTTCCTATTGCTGCGTAACAAATTACTAGACACTTGGCAGCTTAAAATAACACGTATTTACTATCTCACAATTTCCATGGGTCAGGAGTCTGGAGTGAGGAGAGAGTGGAGTGAGTGTGAGGGAGGAGAAGGAGGAAGGAAAGAGGAGAAGAGAGGAGTGAAGAAGAGGGATATTGTGCCAATTATCGTAATATTATAGGGCTGAGAATTGGTGAATAATTAGTAGTCATGTTGGAATTGGGTTGCTGTAGTTTTCCAATGACTTTAATCTCAGGGAGTAGTAGTACCAAGAGATGCCCTAAGGGATCTCCTGTATTCTGGACATACTCTTGGGTTTCTGTAGCCTCTTTCGCCAGCACCAAGGGTAGCTGTATCCCCAAATCTGCCTTCAAGGTTATTCCAACAGCAAAACCCAAGATCACCATATGGACTAAATTTTATGAAATTATAATGTTTATGAAACTTAAATTTCATAAGATCTAAGATGGCTTCCCCAGTGGATTTTATGGCAATGGGAGGCTGAGCAGAAGAGAAAAGCTTCTTCTCCTTAAAATAGACCCTATTCTGCAATTTGAGACGCTCCTTTCCTAAGAAAAAAGGTGGAAGATATGTATTCTCTGAGCTCTGCTGTTGGCTCTGCTGCTCTCCAAATCCACCTTCCTTCCTGAAATGACTCATCCCCATCGCCGAAGCAGCTGCCCCTCTCCTGGCTGGGCCTAGGGTGGCTCAGGACTCTACCACGTGCCTAGCAGAGAGAAAGAAGGAGGTCAACGGCATGGGTTCTGGGCCACTCTGCTCGGCAGGGTTAGAGTGGCCCACCACAGCTTTCCTCCCCACACAGCCAAGTAGAGCAGGACAGCTGTCCTGGTCAGTGCCTGAGGACATGAGGCCCAGGCCCTGGCCCCTCAGTGGGCTGAAGAAGGACAACTCACTGCCATTGTACCAATGGTAAAACTCATCTCCCCTCAGAGAAGCAGCTACATCTTCCAGACCACATCTAGCCTTTGAGCCACTCAGGATGGGGCCACACTCAGATATTTCTTTCTGAGACAGCATCTTTACGACACCACAAGCCTAGGACGGAAAGGGTAACTGTGTCCTGCCTGCATGTGCAGCGGAAAGGCTTAAGCACACACTGAATAGACAGGTTGCCTTCATGGTTGTTGTTGGTGGTGGTGATATGTGCCATCGAGTCGATTCCGACTCATAGCACCCCCATGTGACAGAGTAGAACAGCCCCATAGGGTTTTCTAGACTAATCTTAACCTTAGCAAATCTCCAGCTCTTTTCTCCCATGGAGCCACTGGGTGGGTTGAAACCACCAACCTTTAGTTAGCAGCCAAGCACTTAACAGTTTGCCACCAGGGCTCCTTTGCCTTTATGGCACTGTATAAAAATGCTAACTGATTTGACACTGGTGCCCAAAACCCCACCATTCACAGTGTATTCTTCCAGTTTAAATATTGCCCTCTTGGGTATTCACTTTTGTTTATTTATTTTCCCTTTAGGAGCCCTGGTGGCATAGTAGTTAAGCACTCAGCTGCTAACTGAAAGTTCAGCAGTTCAAACCCACCAGCTACTCCAGGGAGAAAGATGTGGCAGTCAGCTTCCTTAAAGATTACAGCCTTAGAAACCCCATGGGGCAGTTCTTCTCTGTCCTATAGGGTCGCTATGAGTTGGAATCTACTTGGCAATAATGCGGTTTTATTTCCCCTTTAAGGCCCATCTCTGTATAGATAATTTCCATTCATCTCTTTTATCCTTGATCTCTAAACCAGTGGTTCTCCACCAGGGCTGATCCCCAGCCCCACACCTCTAGGGGACATTTGTCAACGTCTGGAGACATTTTTGATCCTCACAACTGAAGGGATACTACAGGCATCCATCAGATAGAGGCCAGGGATGCTGCTAAACATCCTGCAAAGCCCAGGACATCCTCCACAACAAAGAGTTCTCCAGCCCAAACAGCAGCAGTGCCAAGGAAGAGAAGCTGCTCTTGATGCATTCCCTCCCCCACAGAAACATTATAATGTTGTTTTTATCTGTTCACATAAAATGTGTATCGTTGGATGCATGTATTTTTAATTTATGTAAGTGATATTGTACGCAAGATCTCATTCTGATTCTTACAGTTTGTACTCTTCACTCTGCTTTGAAGATTCATTTCTGTTGCTGTGCATACTCTGAGATATTGCTTCTAAGTGCTGCGTAGTAATCCACAATGCACATCACCACATTTTGCCTGTCCACTGACCCCAGAGGTGGATCCCAGATTGCCTCTAACTCACTGCCATATAAACGTTACTGCAGTGAACATCTTTGTGTACACGTCTCCACGTGGCCCTGTGTGAAGTGTCTGTGGGGTATATACCGGGAGTGGAATTGCAGGGTACTAGGTAGGTATCTAGTAAATTTGGAGTCCCTGGGTGGGGCAAATGGTTAACACGCTCAGCTGCTAACTGAAAGGCTGGATGTTCAAGTCCAGAGCTGCCTTGGAAAAAAGGCCTGGCGATCTACTTCTGAAAAACCAGCCATTGAAAACCTATGGCGCGCAATTCTACTCTGGCACACATTGGGTCGCCAGAAGTTGGAATCGACTCAACAGCAACTGGTTATAGTTAATTTGACCAAGTATTGACAGAGTGCTCTCCAGAAAGGCTGTCGCAGTCTACAATCTTACCAGCAGTGAATGAGGGTTTGTGGGTCCCTAATTTAAAAGGTTTTCTCTTTTAAAATATAAATACATATTTTGAAATTAGCATATTAAATAACGATCACATTCAGGATGAACTCATTTCATCAGACCATATTCCTCAAGGGATGTAGCTTAACTAGAGGAAGCAAATAGAAACAAGAAAATGGGAGGACACCCTCCCCCCACCCCACCCCCACACTAGCAGAATTTCCTTCACTCATGGCTCTGTCACCATTCTTTGTTTTGAGCAGGGTGGGCTCTTTAGTATCTTCTATTGTTTAATTTTTTTTTTTTTTACTTTTAAAATAATTTCACCTTGAAATGTTCAGCATCCCACTTTGGTGAGTGGCATCTGGGGTTTTAAAAGCTAGCAAGTGGCCATCTAAGATGCATCAATTGGTCCCAACCCACCTGGAGAAAAGGAGAATGAAGAACACCAAAGACACAAGGAAAATATTAGCCCAAGAGACAGAAAGGGCCACATAGACCAGAGACTCCATCAGCCTGAGACCAGAAGAACTAGATGGTGCCCGGCTACCGCCAACGACTGCCCTGATAAGGAACACAACAGAGAGTCCTTGATGGAGCAGGAGAAAAGTAGGGTGCAGAACTCAAATTCTAGTAAAAAGACCAGACTTAATGGTTTGACTGAGACTGAAGGGATCCCGGAAGACATGGCCCCCAGACTCTCTGTTAGCCCAAAACTAAAACCATTCCCGAGGCCAACTCTTCAGACAAAGATTAGGCTGGACAATGGGACATAAAATGATACTCATGAAGAGTGCACCTCTTAGCTCTAGTAGATACATGAGACTAAATGGGCAGCTCCTGTCCAGAGGTGAGATGAGAAGGCAGAGAGGGTCAGTAGCTGGTTGAATGGACATGGGAAATCTGGGGTGGAAAGGAGGAGTATGGTGTCACAGTATAAGGAGAGTAACTAGGGTCACATAACAATGTGTGTATAAATTTTTGTGTGAGAAACTAACTTGAATTGTAAACTTTCACTTAAAACACAATAAAATAATGATAATAATTTCACCTTGAAATGTATTTCCTTTTTCCATAATCAGCTTCCAGCATAAACCAGAAGGAACAACCTATAGAGAGGCAGAAGCACGTAGGATTTGAGACTGTTTTGACAGGTGTTGATGCTCCTCTGTGACTCATGCTTCTTTAGTCATTAGCTTGCCTGCAGGACATAGGGATCAATAAAGTGATATAACCACAAATAACGGAAGCCTATCAGCAATATATTACCGAAGAGTGTTTAAAATCAACTTTTAAAGAAGATTCAATAAAATTTTACATCAAACTTGGCCATCTTCAATGTCCTGAAGCTAAAGTCCATTCCCAATGAGTTAGCAAGTTGTGGACAATGAGTCTCGACTGTCAGACAGATGGGCCTGAGCAGCTGGGAAGGCCATTTAGGGATGTCGACATGGGTGGCCGGACAGCAGGGAGTCCCCATGAGGGGCTTATGCTCTGATGGCAGGGCTTTAAAGGGCCAGAGCTCCTCCGAGGTGGGTAGGGACAAAATCTCCAGAATAAACACTTCCTTCAGGTTAAAAATAGAGATTTTGCAAAAGACCTAAGTCACTTTCTAGTGATTCCCCCCTCCCCTTTTTTTTTAAACAGGGGTTGTTGTTGTTGTTGTTGTTGTTAGCTGCTGTCAAGTCAGCCCCTGTCTCACAGCTACAGCATGCACGATAGAACAAACGCTGCCTGGTTCTGTGCCGTCCCCACGATCAGTTGCTGATCAGCCTATCCATAGGCCTATTGGCAGATCCATAGGGTTTTCGTTGGCTGATTTTTGAAAGTAGACTTCCAGGCCTTTCTTTCTAGTCTGTCTTAGTCTGGAAGCTCCACTAAAACCTACTCAGCATCATAGCAACACACAAGCCTCCAGTGACAGATGGGTGGTGGCTGCGCATGAAGGGCAAAGGGGTAGCTGCTAGGATATCCCTTTTCATCACTCCCACATTTCTTTAGGCAACTGAGCTGAGCCCTGGGGCTCTCAGTGGGGACCCCACAGGAGTCTAGATCAGAGGTAGAGCACTTGCTGTCTGCCAGGTACAGGGCTCCATGCACAATAAAACAGAAATTAATATATGTGAACCACTACAACTGTGCCGAGTACAGGCAGTCCCCAGCTTACAAACGTCTGACTTACGTACCACCTGTAGTTACGAACCAACCCCAGTAAAGCTTATTATATTAAAAATTCGAGGTACATACAGTGGTTCATAATAACAAACCGGTGCTACTTTGTGACATGCATCAAAAAATTATTATTATTACTATATTATTATGTTAAAGATGTTTTAGTGTATCTGGAAGTGTTTCTTTAATGTTTTTTATGCATAGAAAATTACACTATATACTAAGACAAACATTTGACAAACTGACATTAGATACAAACTGTACCTAACTGTTCTGACTTATGCACAAATTTGACTTAAAGGCAGACTGAGGAACAGAACTCGTTCGTAATACGGGGATTGCCTATACATGGGTAAGCTATATGAGGGATTGCTATCATTACTGTTTATCATCCTAATGATAATCATTATTACTAGTCCAAAAAAAAATATGAAACCCATTGCCGTCCAGTCAATTCCGACTCATAGGTACCGTATAGGACTGAGTAGAACTACCCCATAGGGTTTCCAAGGAGTGGCTGGTGGATTCTAACTGCTGACCTTTTGGTTAGCAGCCAAGCTCTTAACCACTGCGACACCAGGGCTGCATTATTACTATTAGATTCTGAATAGTGAGAAGTAAATAAGAGAAAGTCCTGGCTTTCAGAGAGCTGATAGACTAGTAGGGCAGAGACACATAATAAGCCATTAAACCAAAAGCTTGCAAAATAATCATTGAAAATGTAATAAGTGCAGTGGAAGAAACAAAGGGCTGGGAGAGAGAATAAGGATGATGCAGGAAACTTAACCTGGGATTAGGTGGTAGAGAAGAGCTCTTGGAGGAGGTGCTAAGACCTGGTGGTAGATTTGATCTGTATTTACTTACATCTTTATTTTTCAGAATTTCCTTCTGGATGATTTTGGGCTATAAGAGACATTTTGCAGAAGATTTGGAAGGCAGAAATAAAACAGAAGTCTTTCTTTCTTTCTTTTTTTTTTTTTTTTAATGTTAAGAAGGTGCAGTAGCTCATCTGTTTCTTGGTTTGGGCTAACAGCCTGCCTTACAGATCTGGCAATTGTATACGATGTGAGGTAGGAATCTAACGTTTGCATTTGGATATCCAGTTGACTCAACACTATTTGTTGAAAAGACTATTCTTTCTTCCATTGAATTGTCTTGGCAGCTGCAGCATTTTACATTCCTTCCAGGAATAATGAGGTTCCAGTTTCTCCACATCCTTGTCAACTCTTGTTATTGTCTTTATTTATTATAGCCATCCTAATTGGTGTGAAGTGGTGTTTCCCTAATGCCTAATGATGTTGACATTTTTCACGGTACATTGACTTTTTAAAAAATAAACTTTAATTTTTAGAACAGATTTAGATTTACCAAAAAATTGTATAGGTAGTACTGAGAATTCACGTATTACCCTCCCATACACTGTTTTCCCTGTTATTAACATCTTACCGTAGTGTGATAGATTTTTTATAATTAATGAAACAATACTGACACATTATTATTAATTAAAGCTTATATTTTATTCAGAGCCCTGGTGGCACAGTGGTTAAGCACTCGCCTGCTAACCAAAATGTCAGTGGTTGGAAGTTCAAACCAGATTGCATTTGTTTTTACACAATGTTCTTTTTCTGTTCCAGGATCCCACACTACGATTAGCCATCATGTCTCCTTAGGCTCCTCTTGGTTGTGATAGTTTCTCAGACTTTTCTTGTTTTTGATGACCTTGACAGTTTTGAGGATTGTTGGCCAGGTAGTTTGTAAAATATCCCCCTAATGGGATTTGTATGTTTTTTTCATAATTAGACGGAGGATATGGGTTTTTAGGAGGAAGACCACAGAGGTAAAGTACCATTCTCATCACCTCATTTCAAGAATAAACATTGTCAACATGACTTGTCACTCTTGATGTTGACCTTGATCAACTGAGGTAGTGTTAACTTTTCTTCCCTCCCTCCCCCTTTCCATACTGTATTCTTTGAAAGGAATTCACTACGTACAGCTGACATTTCGTCTTCCTCATCTCCCTGTCCCCAGCTTCCCATCTTCTCAGAATCTTCAGTTCAGTGCAATTCTAAACTGCAGGCTGATAGCCCATCTGCAGTGGTCCAGAGCTGCAACCTGCTTCGCTTCCACCTCTAGGCCTTACCAAGCCTGCATTCAGCAGGAGCAGCACTACCTTTGTGAAAAGTTTCTCTCTCTATTCCTCTCCCATTACAATGAGGACAACTGTCCCAGAGTTCTGGGAAAGCACCTATTTCAGTGGTTTGGTCCAGCATCTACTAAGTATACTCAACTCAGGGGAAAAAAAAAAAGTCATCAGATCTGTAATACACACATGCACACATGTTCACCTATAGTGTGTATGCTGAGCAGGCCCTCAGAAAAATTCTGAAGCATATGGAATTTGTCTTTGATGTCCTTTTGCTTGCTTTTACTGACTCTCCCAGAGGTACCCCATGCCCTCCACTACCCAGAGCCCCATCCTGGCCTTCTCTCCACTAGCCCTATATTTTTTCCCCTCTCCTCCCTCCCTAGGAGCCCTGATGGCTCAGTAGTTAAGAGCTCAGCTGCTAACCAAAAGGTCGGCAGTTTGAAGCCACCAGCCACTCCTTGGAAACCCTATGGAGCGTCTCTACTCTGTCCTACAGGGTCACTACGAGAGTCAGAATCAGCTTGATGGCAATGAGTTTTCCTCCCTCCCTGGCCAGGATACAATCACAAGCTAATCAGTAGCTGGGTTGCAAAACTGTGTCCAGAACAGAAAGGATGGGATGGAGACACCAAACATCCTCCAGGGGAAGAAAGAGGCCAGAGAGAGTTTAACAAAAGCAATGATTTTTAATTCATTTACCTGTCATTTCCTGAGGCCTGTGAAAGTTTTCTACCTCCGTGCTTTCAACGGATAGGAAATGCAGTCATCATCTAAAGTGAAAAATTAATTCTGCCTCTAGATGTATCTATTTAGCTGGGGCATCCAGAGGGGCTTCAGATTTGCATTTCTATCACTCCCTCTCCACCCCTGATTAAGGTAACCTGTGCATCCCAGTTGCCCCATTATTTTTCACAACCATCTTTGGCTTCTCACATTTCTAATAAAACTCCATTTTGGAAACACAAGTCATTTCTCAGAAACTTGGGGAACTTTCTGCTTTCTCCCTCTGTGAAGTTTTAGAAAAAGATTTATTTTCCCCTCCAGGCTGATTTTACTTAGCTGAAGTCAGTCATTGGAGACAACGTAAAAACTTTGCATTTTCATCAGACCTCTTTCAAGTGTGCCGGCACTGAAGTTGAATTTCAATGATTTGCAATGGAGTGGATCAAAAATGCCCACTCCCAGAGCTTTCCTGTTAGTAAAGTTCCAGAAAGCATAGCATTTACTGTCTATTTATTTTCAAGTTGAGTACATTGTGTTAAAAAAAAAAAAAAGAAAAGAAACTAAATGCGTAGAGAAACACCAGAAATTAGTGTAACAGAATATATTTATTGTGAGTAGACATGATTTGAATTTGGTAGCATCAACCTGAAGGTATTGGAAAGGCACTCCAAAAAGCGGATAGTGAAAGCAGGTTATATAGGCGGGTCCTGGCAGGGTAGTCTCCTGAAGGTCATTGTAAATTCCTTCCATGTTGGTTTCTCAGAGCATATGCAGGGCTTCAGGGTCAGTCAGTTGTAAAAACAGAGTCATTAAGGACATGCTACATATACTAAAACACAGCTTCCAGTCAGACCCTGGACTTCCTGCTTCTCAAATCTGGCTGCACATAGATAATTCTCCAAAAGAGCCCAATGCCTAAGGCAAAATGGTCCCCACTAAGCTGCTTACTAGGCTATTGTTTGACCTGAAGCTGATTCCAGGAAAACCGGTTCCTTAAAGATTCCAGGTTCAAAAGGACACCTAAAGGCAAACGGCCTGGGTGGGTCACCCCAACTCTATGGACCCAGAAATCTGGATTTCAGGAGAATCAAAACGCTTTCTCAATTGTCTCCTTACTCTTTTCACAGATAGTTACAGGAGCTCTTTTTTGGGCACAGCAGCTATGTTAGCTACCAAAACACACAAAAATTGTAAGATAGTCCACTGTCCCTCAGAAGCTCATGATCCAATGGGAGCCAAGGTACATACATAATACGGTAACGAAAAGTAATGTGAATGGGTTGCAAACAAACACTCTAGAACTTGGATATCTGAAGTAGTCTATATGGGGGAGGGGGTGCGGCGAAACCCTCCATTCCACACATTTTGAAAACACCCCAACCTGGAATTCATTCCACTCTCTACCTCCTCTGCTCCTCAGCTGGGTCCTCAGGCTCATGAAGAAAACCACAGAGCAGAGCAGCTTGGTCCACCCCAGCGACATCACTAGGGTTGGTATTACCCAGTGCGGTAACTAACTCATAGTGTCACCAGCTCATGCTAATTACCACAATGCTGTAGTTAAAACACCAAAAAATTGGACAAAATCAGCTACTATAAAAACACGGGCAGCCATGAGAATAACAGCATGCTTGCAGCATATGCAGACGAAACCGCGTGATTCAAACATCATTGTAATTGGGTAATAATGATAATTCTGAGCGGAGTGCATTAGAAGGTTCAAAAAGTAAATTAGCGTAGAGTTTTTAGCCTTGTAGGTATATTGATAAATGTAAGCTGGGCTTAAGAAATGTATTTTTGTTATAACTAACTACAGGAATATTTTTGTGAAAAATAATAAATTTCTGCTGAAACACTGCTCAAAAATTTTACAGACAATCATTTTGGTGTCACCCCCTCTGACAGTGTCACCCTGTGTGATATGCACCTCCTGCACCCCCTAGTAACGCTACTGTCCACCACGCTTTCCTGGTCTCCAAAATCACCTTGCATGGCATGCCTTCACCATACACTGGGTCAGCTCCTTCTCCTGTTCCATGGCCCAGTTTGGTCAAATAGTTTTTTGAAATATTTGCCTGCCCTACTTGCACATCTCCTCTCACTTTCAGCCTCATATGCTATAAGAACTCTCTCAACAGTTGGCACCCTCCAAAATTACCTGTATTTGCTTCCATTCCTGACAACGTGACAACATTGTCTGAGCCCAGGAATTCAACTGGACTGAACATTTGTCCACCCTTGACTTCCTTTGTTAATGAGTCAATAAATTCCCTTTGTTACTTAAGCTAGATTGAGTTGGGTGTCTGGAATTGTAACCAAAAATAGTCCTGATAAACACAAAAGACTTCTATGAAAAGCTCTGCTTGAAGACTCTTGGGCTAAGGCGTATTGAGTGAGACAGCAAGTTAAAGATGATCAGAAGACACTTGGAAATCTAAGCAGGGCTGGTGGAGTTGACAGTAAGGAACATACAAACCCCAAAACAATATAAAGTAATGCGACAGATTTTTTAACAAACAGATTAGAATTCACACATCCAAATGTGTGTTGACTCTTCCAAAGTAGTTGCCTCAGGAAAACCAGTTACCGTCAAGTCAACGCGGACTCATGGTGACTCCATAGGGTTTTCAATGGCTGAAGGAGATTGCCAGGCCTTTCTTCTGAATAACCGCTGGTGGACTTGAACCTCCAGCCTTTCAGTTAGCAGCCAAGCTCATTAACCATTTGCACCACGCAGGAACTCCTACCTCAGAAAACCAAATACTTAACCCATTCACACAATAAAAACTAGGTAAAAGGTCAAGTGTTTGTAGGAAAAGGACCAAAAATTCAGGAGGGACATGAGGTTTAGAGGCAAGTAGGAACAATGAGAATGGGAGGGGTCAGGCCTAAGGGAAAGGGGAGCCAGGAGCCACCCAACAATATAAGAGAAGTGAGGTCAAGAACTAGCCAACTGTTAGCTGCAAGTTCATTGACGAGGACTCAGTGGAGGAGGAGAGCACTGTATGAGCAGTGACCTGTTGGGAAGCAGGACCTTGAGCCTCAGGATTGAACCATGAAGAGCTAGCTTCCAGCTGGAGCAACCATGGAATACTGCCAGGGCAAATCCCAAGGCTAGCCAGAGCTGGGGGACAGGGACTTGACTTCATGAGAAGGTTCTGAGAAGTGCCCAGACTCCACAGCCTCAGAGAACATTCAGGGGCCACAAACCAAAGGGAAGAGACAGATGAGGGCAGATTTACCTGGGGCCAGTAGTGCAAGCCTAGGCAACCTAGAAAGACCTTGACCTTTCTCCCATTGCCAGGGAAATGTGTAAGGAAGTTTCTCCATTATGTTTTCTAAAGTCTTAGGGAGAATTTGTTTCCCCTCTGTGTCCATCTCTTGGACAAATACAAACACAGTGGCCCTGACAAGGTCATATGTCACTATGATCATATGTCTACATGAGCTCCTATCTCTCTGCATACCAGCCCCCATGAATGCTGATGCAATATTTATCAAGGTTTAAATAGCACTGTTAAGTGCACACGTTGATTTAGAATGATGGAGTGTGTCATGCAGAGAACAGGAACTCAGCCCCAGAGTAGGGACCCCCAAAGGACAAGCAGAATACATCATTAGCTAAAGACCTAAGCAAGCAATATCACCAGCAGGGAAGAACCATTATTTAATTAGGGATTTCTTCACACCTAACGTTATCAACGATTTTTTATGTATTTTAAAATTATTATAACATAATATGCACATAGGGTTAAAATTTCAAACAGTACAGGATGGTATTAAGTGAAAAGTAAACCTCTCCCTCTCACCTCCCACACCCAAGTCCCACACTTCAGAGAAAATCCCTTTTAGCCTTTTGTTTTTAATCCTTCTGCTAAATTACAGCCATAATTCTAAAGTATATGCTTAGATCTTGATTTCTTGATTTACCAGCATTAGATAAAATCAAGTCACTCCCAGGTATAAAAGAGAAAGTATTTAGCTCACTTACAGTATTTTGAACCATCTCTCCTTCTTCTGTTTTGTAAGTTGTATTAGCGTGCTTAGTTTTTCTATTAGTTGCCTTTATACTTTTAAATAATATCCATAATCCTCTATTTTTGTTCTATCTTAACCAATATCTCTTGACCCATCCGGAAGTAACATGAAATTTGCACCCCTACACTCACCATTCTTTCCTCCTGCTCACAACCTGAATTCTGCCAGCTTTCCAGTGAAGGCTACTACCCTCACATTCTATTCTACAACTATAATTAGGTCTTCTGTTTTGATTATAAAAACCAATTACAATTTTGTAAATATGATTATAAAGTTATTACTCACTGCAGAAATAGTGGCATCAGACCCATTGAAAAAGAGACACAACCATATGTCACTAACCGATTCTCAAAGGAGAATGTTCCAAGGGTTAAAATTAAATGGATTCTCTTCTTAGGTTCCATCAATTGCTCAAAATCAGACCACATTTTTGCTGGCTTTGTATTTGAATAATAACTTTCTTCTTGAGTTTCTCCTTTTTTTTTTTTTTTTTTTTTTTTTTTTGGCATTTCTAATTGTGTTTCTTTTTTCCTTGTTGAGAGGAGGAAAAAAAAAATTGAATTCTTCTTCTACCCGGGGTTAAGATCTCCCAGATTCTTAGCTGTT
This sequence comes from Trichechus manatus latirostris, assembly GCF_000243295.1. Lineage (NCBI taxonomy): Eukaryota > Metazoa > Chordata > Mammalia > Sirenia > Trichechidae > Trichechus > Trichechus manatus. Next base: position 7,712,505 of record NW_004443999.1, read on the forward strand.
CTGCCTGTTCAATGACCCCCACCCCCACCATTCTTAAAGAAATTATTTTCAGAGTTCTCTGACATCATGCTCTAATGTGGACTGTGTTTTGAGGCCTGTGGCAGCGATACTTCCCCCTGAGAGAACTTTCCATTTCATACTGGGAATAGCACTATTGTTTCTTGAATATTGGACTTCTCTCTCTCCTGTACTCTTGACGGAGTACTTCCTTAAGTATATTTTTTTAAAGAAAGATTATTTACTAGAGCAAGATTCTGAATTCTTGCATGGCTGGAAAGGTGTTTATTTTACCTTCAGACTTGATTGATAGTTTGGCTGGATATTGAATTCTAGATTTAAGATACTTTTTTCCCTTAGAAATTTAAAGACCATTATCTTCTGTCTTCTAGTGTTATTGATGAAAAGTCTGATGGCTATTATATTCTTATTCTTTTGTTAGTAATCTCTCTCATTGCTTCTAGAATAGCACTGACAATAAAAATATAATTTGAGCCACTTATGTAATTTTTAATTTTCCAGTAGCCCAAATTTTAAAAAGTAAAAAGAAGTTGTTGTTAACAGTCATTGAGTTGACTTTGTGTACAACAGAATGAAACATTACCTGGTCATGCATCATCCTTAGGACCGTTAGCGTGTTTGAGCCAATCTTTGCAGTTACTGTACGAATCCAACTCAGCAAGGTCTCCCATGCCCTTATTGGCCCTCTACTTCACCAAATATAATGTCCTCCTCCAGTGATTGATCCCTCCTGATTACATGTCCAAAGCAAGCAAGTCGGATAATCTTCTACTGTGATCCATTAGGTTTTCACTGGATAATTTTTGGGAGTAGTTCGCCAGGGCTTCCTACCTAGTCTGTCTTAGTCTGGAAGCTCTACTGAAACCTGTCCACCATGGATGACCCTGCTGGTATTTGAAATGCCAGTGGCACTGCTTCCACCGTCATAGTAACATGCTTGGAAGAGCTCTCTTGCGGAGGGACCAGTTCCACTTGGCCAGTGCTCAGGCCACCCCCCCCCCTTCTGGGTGACCTCCAGGGCCTCTGGGCCCAGCTTCCCTGCTCTGAGTGCCCATCTGGCAGGAGAGTGCCTGCCTACACTTTGTGCCAAAGCCCCACAGTGCCCAGCGCATTCCAGGCTCACAGCTGTCTCCAAGGGGCCCTGGGGCCCTGCCAGAGAAGGTTAATGGCAGGAAGCCATAATATATTAAAACAGTAGATTAAAACAAACAAGAGCATTTTGAATTATATTACACATCACTTTCTTCATGTCTGACAACAGAAAAAAATCACAGGCGGAAAAAAACCATCGTAGACCATAATGGTCTAATAACTTGGTGATAAAAGTGCTTGTGGGAGTAGTGTGAGAGCAGTCTGCTCCTGAGCAGGGCTCAGAGCTCCCCTCCAAATCCACAGTGGCGTGGGCAGAGGCATTACTGCTTAAGTGCTCGTTTAAGACTTCCTCCAAAAGGCAGCGCGCTCACCAGAGAATCGTAATTAGGCCTCAGTTGTGGGCCATAGTCACACATTGTGCATCATCCTTAAAGATGACAGAAAAAAAATGACCGAGGGCTATGTGCAGTAGATATTGGATCTTTCACCATTGTCGCCCAAGAAAGAAAAATAAAACAACACTTAATAACCCCCCGTCTAGACTCACAGCTGTCTGAGTATTGAGTAATATGCCTTTCTTTTGTTTTGAAATGGAAGAAGAAAAGCCAGGAAAGAAGGATGTCTACAAGCTGTGGAAACGCTGGTGGTGTAGTGGTGAAGTGCTGCAGCTGCTAGCCATAAAGGTCAGTGGTTCAAATCCACCAGGTGCTCCATGGAAATTCTATGGGGCAGTTCTACTCTGTCCTATAGGGTTGGAATCGACTTCACGGCAGCAGGTTTGATTTTGGTTTTTGGTGAGCTCTGGAGCCAGGGGCGGGGCGTATTAACCAGTAAACAGGATGCATGGGTTAACATTAAACAAGATACGCACCAGCTTATTTGTGTTTACTTACTAATCTGTAATGCACAATTCCATATGGGTTTCACCACATCAAAGTCTCCCCCAGGAGACTGGACATAAACGTGATTTCATGTCATCTTTGCTCTTGTTCTGAGCCTAAGTACTGCTACCATTTCTTCACCATCCTTTCCAAGCTGACCAAAAAGAAGTGGCCTATATTTGTTGGTTTCTTTGTTCTATTTCCCATCACCAAGACCACTTATGACTCATCTTAGCTCCTCTGTGGCCCTCATTTGGGCCCTTGGCTGTACATTGCCTTAGTTCACTTGACACTTTCATGGGTCCAGTCTTCTCTCCTTGAGCCTGTGATGTTCTGTTACGTTTCAGTGTGTCTCTCTCCAGGACCTAGTGCAGTGCTCATGATGGAACCCAATAAATGCTGGCTCAGCTGGCGGAACTGTTGGATACAGCCAGCTCTCATCTGGAGACCCTAGGGAACAAGGACAACAACAGACAACTGAAATCTCTAGGTAATGCTAAGTTTCGTATCTGTTAATTTTTTTCTTGTACTATAACCTTCCCCCTCCCAAAAAACCCACTTCCTCCCTATCATTATAAGTTGTTGTTGTTAGGTGCCGACAAGTCCAACTCATAGCGACCCCATGTGACAGAGTAAAACTGCCTCATAGAGTTTTCTAGACTGCAGGGTTTATAGAAGCAGATCACCACACCTTTCTCCCACAGAGCCGCTGAGTGAGTTTGAACCACCAACCTTTTGGATAGCAGCCAAGCTGCTTAACGTTGTGACACCAGAGCTCCTTATAAGATTTGGGGGAAAAAACAGCTCATCTCTTCTTTTCCTACATTTGATAAGATGTGAATACGAGCAAAGAGAGGCAGGATTATGCAACAGGAAAAGGTAAAGGGCTTGATAACCCTGATGTTGGTTCAAACTAAAGGTTATCAGTAGTGGACTGTACCTTGTCATGTACATTTTCCTCAGGAAAATGGTAGGAAGCACTTTGGCATCTGTTTTTTCTTTTTTCTATTTTAAGTTTTACTAACAACCTAAGCATTTGCAGAACGCTTCAGAGTTTAATAAACAATTTCACATAGATTTATGTCACTTGCTTTTGATGACTACTCTTGTTGGTCAGTAACAGATTATTTCCATTTTACAGATTCTAAAATCTGCATTTTCATAAGAGCTGTATAGCTAATAAAAGAGGTATCACAAGTCAGTGAGATAGGAATGAATTATTCAAATATAACTTTAGAAAAATTGGCTCTCATTGGTAGGAAACATCTAAATCCTCATCTCATACCATAAAATAAAATAAATTCTAGAGGTATTAAAATTATAACACAAAAAAAGTAAAAACTGTAAGAAGATGTGATGTAGGTAAATTTTTTATGTTTCTGATCCCCTCATTGAAAGAATTTTTCAAGCATGAAACAAGACAAGAACTCACAAAGGAAAAGCCTAATAGGTTAGATCACGCAAAGATTTTAAACCTGTAGATGTAAAAATACAAAGGTAAAAGCAGACGATAAACTGGAAAAATATTAGCCACATACATGACAAGTAAAAGGTTAATATTCTTACTATATAAGGCATCCATACAAATCAATAAGAGAAAGAAATAGAAAAATGAGTAAAGGTGATAAACAGATAATTTACAGAAGCAAATATACAAATGTCTGGCTAATATAAGTAAGAAGAGCTATTCAGCCACAAAAATAATCTAAGAAATTCAAAATACAGCCACCAGATACAGCTTCTTGCTTTCAAATTCGCAAAAAAAATAGGAAGATTAATAGTACCAGATGCTACAGAGGTAGAGTGAGACCAAGAGGAAGTGAGAGAGGAATATAAATTATATGACCTTTCTGAAAGGCGGTTGGGCAACGGGTAGCAAGAACCTTGAAAATATTCATGTTCTCTGACCTGCTAATTCCTAGAAGTAATCAGAATGTGGACTGAGATGTATCCAAAAGATATTCCACAGAGAGTAGTGTATACCAGTAAAATATGGAAACAACGTCCACTGATAGGAGAATGGTTTAATTTATGGCACATCTATAGATTGGAATATTATAAAGACATTGACATAGTTACCTAGTGCTGCTGTAACGAAAAATACCACAAATGGGTGGCTTTAGAGAACAGAAATTTATTTTCTCACAGTTGAACTAGAAGTCTGAATTCAGAGCATCAGCTCTAGGGGAAGGTCCTTCTTTGTCTCTTTCAGCTTCTAGTAGCTGCCAGAAATCCTTGGCATTCTTGGCTTTGCAGATACATCATCACATGGTGTCCTCCCCTTCTGTGTATCTCTGTTTTCCCTTTTTACAAGAGACTACCCAGAAGGGATTAGGTTTAGGACCCACCCTACTCAATAGCATAACAAAAGAAAACCCCTATTTCCAAACAGGGTCGTATTTATAGGTACAGGGGTTGGGACTTCACCATAAGTGTCTTGGGGACACAATTCAATTCATAACAGCCATTAAATTTTTTTAATAATTTTAATGACAAGGAAAAATAATTATGAGATAGTGTTAAATGAAAAACGCTGGCTACAAAATGGTACGTAGTGTCAGATCTCAAATATATACATATATATCTAGAGATAAAGGCTGGGAAGCATTGTCAACAGTGATTACCAGTGAGTTAAATAATGATTAGGTGCTTTGTAAAATACATTTCTACTGTGAGAAGGCATCGATTTTATAATGAGAAAAAAATAATTCAGAAGACTATGTTTTTACTGAAAAAGTCTCAAAAGGTAAACAGCATAACGGAACTTGACCTCTGGCCACATGATTTCATATCAACCTTTCTATCCATTCTATCACACTTTTTCATTTTGCAGGAGGGAAAAAAACAACAACTACAAAGTACACAATACTCTAAAATCGTTTCTGAGTTGGTGGCTATACATAGTTGCAATTACATAGTTATTAGTAATTTGTCCTAATTAGCACTTTTGGTTTCTGCTTTTCACATTTAATATTATTTAGTATTTAAATTCCTATGTGCCAACATAGCCAGCATATCTTTGGGTGCCATCAAGTGGATTTCAACTCATAGTGACCCCAAGTGATAGAGCAGAACTGCCCCCATAGGGTTTTCTTGGCTGTAATCTTTATCGGAGATGATCACCAGTTTGTCTCCTGTGTGGGGATCTGCTGGGTGAGCTTGAACCACCAACCTTCCCGTTAGCAGCCGAATGCTTAACAGTTTGCGCTGCCAAGGCTCTTTATAGTCAACGCGCCTATCATTTTAACAGTGTTAACACCAAACTCTGTTTCCCTTTGACCTTGGGCAGATAGCAAGCCTCCATTGCAGCCAGGTGTGGTCACATGACTGAGTTCTGGCCACTAGAATGTGGGTAAAAGTAAAGTTACTCCTGACTTCCAGATCTGGTTCCTGAAACCTCCCTTCCGATCTTCTACAGTTTCTTTCTTTCTTCACCTGCCTGCTGGATACAGAAGATCATGAGAAGGACTTCAAGGCCCTAGGAAATGGAGGAGCCACAAAATGGCAGGAACCTGGGTCCCTGAGTGATGGTGTGGAGTAGAGACACCCCTTTCCCCAACCAGCCCACATTGGATTGTTATGTAGGCAAGAAATAAGTTTTTATTGTGATAAGCCAGCAAGACTTGGAGTTAAAACAGTTATCCTACCTGGACCACAAAAACTACTATCACATCATGTTAACCTCCGCTTAACCACTTCCCTATTTTGGATGTTTACATTGTTTCTAAATAATGCCATGATTATCCTTGAACAAATGACGGTTTTTCATTTGCTTCCTCTGGCTTATAGAGTACATTTCCCAGAGGGGTATGACCAGGGGTATTACCAGGTCAAAGGGATACATCATTTTATAGCTCTCGTTACACTATTGCCAGACTACTCTCCCAAAATGTTGGAGCAAATAAGTGCAGCATCAGCAGTGCATGTTATTTCCCCACATGCCCAGCAACACTGGGTTTTATTATTTTTAGTGATGCTTGTTAACGCCATGATACCAATTAGAATGTGCTTTTTAGGAGATTTTTCTGAGGTCATTTACACTTGCAATACTTAGTGGGAGTTCTCCTACTGCGTTTTATGTGGCAGGGAAGATTTGGGTCTCCTAGTCCCACCGTCCTTCTTCACCCTTTGGCCTGCCCTGTGATCTGGGCAGGCCAGGAACGGTCCAGGCGTCTACATTAGGAAACTGATGACACTGCAAAATGGACTAAAAGGAATCAAGCTTTCACTTCTCCATTACAAAACAGGCTTTTGGAAACTTACAGCAGAGACTCTAGTTTTAAAGGGGGAAAAAAGCTATCTGTGTTTCAAAGCCTGGCTTTTGAGTAAGAAGCCTCAGGCCTGAAGGACTCGGGGCATACGGTTTAGGCATAAATAATAGATTTGGAAGAATACGTGATCAGTCAGAGCTAGACAGCTCAGCCCCAGGCTAGATAAAGTTTCTCTGGACTGAGGCAGTGGAGAAGGAGAGAAGGAAGAAGAGGGCTTAAATGATGGGTCCTGAAGGTAGAGGTATGTGACAGTGGCCCTGATGGCAGACTGAAACAGAGTCCTCCTGTGCTGTGCACGTGCCAGCAGTAGAGCGAGAGGGCTAGGTGCATCCGCTCATTCATTCAGGAAGGTTCTGTGTATGGCACTACTGTGCTAAGTTCTGTGAATGCAGCGGTGAATAAAAGAGAGTAAGCCCTTGTTTCATGGAGCTGACCTTCTAATGGGCGGAAGACAGACAATAAACAAATGCATATATATATATATATATATATATATATATATGGAGCCCTGGTGGCACAGTGGTTAAGAGCTTGGCTGCTAACCAAAAGGTTAGCAGTTCGAATCCACCAGCCGCTCCTTGAAAACCCTATGGGGCAGTTCTACTCTGTCCTATAGTGTTGCTGAGTTGGAATCAACAAGTTTTTTTGGTTTATATATATACATATGTATGTATACATATGTGTGTATGGATGTGTACGTGTGTGTGTGCATATTTCTGGGTGACACAAACAGTTATGTGTTCGACTACTAGCCAAAAGGTTAGCTGTTCAAATCCACCCAGCGCCACCTCAGAAGACAGGACTGGCGATCTGCTTCTGAAAGGTCACAGCCTTGAAAACTTTATGGAGCAGTTCTACTCTGCACACATGGGATCTCCATGAGTCGGAATCAACTCGACAGCAACTAACAACAAGAACTAACACACATGCACACATACACATACACATTGTGATGGTTAGGGTTGTGTGTCAACTTGTCTGGGCCATGATTCTCAGTGGTTTGGCAGTCATATGATGATGGGATCACTCCCATGATGAGATTTAATATAATGTGATCACTTCCATGATGGGATCTGCTGTGAGTAGCCAATCAGTTGAAAGGGAGTTTCCTTGGGTGTGTGGCCTGCACTGAACATAAGTGGACATTCTGGCAGGGTTCGTGGGCTTTTCCTCACTCTGGATCCTGCAGCTGGCTCCTGTTTGTCTGACCTGCAGTTCTTGGGACTTCAGCCAGCAGCTCATCTGCAGCCTTGCCTGCCAATCTTGGGATTTGTCAATCTTCAAAGCCTGTGAGCAAGAGCCCTGCTCTCTGACCTGCTGATCTTGGGTTCACTAGCCCCTGCAGCTATGTGAATCAAGAAAAGCCTCTATCCTGACGCACAGACTTGGGATGTTCCAGCATCTACAACCATGTGAGCCATTTCTTTGACATAAATCTCTCTAGAGAACCCAGCCTAAGACACACATATACATATATATATGTATAAAAATATATAGATATATATTTGTCAGTGCTGATAATGCTCTAAAGACAAAACAGGACAGAGAGTGATGGATGGTGGTATTATCTAAATGAGGTTGTCAGGGAAGGCCTCTCTGAAACCACGACATTTGAATAGAGACCTGAGTGAAGTGGGAAGGGAGTCATAAGCATATTTGGACATAGAGCATTCCAGAAAGAACAGCAAGTGCAAAGGCCCTAAGGTAGGAGTGCATCTTGGCGTAGTCAGATAAACAAGGAGGCCCACGTGGCTGGAACAGAGAGAGAGATGGTAGAAGATAAAGTCAGAGAGGTGGTGGGGTTTGGGGGGATGGGGAGGGTAGGGCACACCTGGATCAGGTTATCTGAGCAGACAGGACAGGGTAGAGGGCTATGAAGGCCCAAGGCAGTGAAGGTGGGATGCCATAGGGTGTGTCTGAGCCAAATTCATGTTGGATGTTGGCAATGGTCCCCAGCTCTCCGCTGCTTCTGGTTCCCCACTGCCAGGCCTCCTGTGCCTATCATCCCCTTGAATTTCTGGTCCTCACATGGGCACACAGAAGGCATTGGCTCTCCCTATATCTTGTGGCAAAGGAGCCCTGGTGGTACAATGGTTAAGTGCTCAGCTGCTAACAAAAAGCTCAGCGGTTTGAATTGCTCTGTGAAAGAAAGAAGTGGCAGTGTGCTTCTGTAAAGATTACCCACTGTTGTCAAGTCGATTCTGACTCATAGTGACCCCATAGGGTTTCCAAGGCTGTAAATCTTTATGGAAGCAGACTGCCATATCATTCTCCTGCGGAGCTGCTGGTGGTTTCGAACTGCTGACTTTTCAGTTAGCAGTCGAGCTCATTAACCACTGTGCCACAGCCTTGGAAATCCTATGGGGAATTTCTACTTTGTCCTGTAGGGACACTATGAGTCAGAATCAACTCAACGGCACACGATAACAACATACCTTGTGGAGGGGTGTTTACTGGATGCTCAGCAAAGTCCAGAGGAGAAGCTGGTCTTTGGGCCTTGGCATCACCTTCTCCCCTGCTTTGCACCCTGGTTACTTAAGCTTACACTGATCTACCAGGTATATGCACCACCTGCTGCTTGAGCTCAGGCCTCTAGACTAAAGCAATCTGATCGTGTGAAGAAATAACATGTACACTACAAAGTGAATTAACCCTCCAGGAAGGTAGTTGCTAACAAACACAAGTTAGTCTCTAATTAGAGGAACATGGAAGACAAGAGATTTGTTGAACAGTTTCTTACCTATTTTTCCACTCTGGCAGGTGAGTGCACAGGCATGCATGCACGCGCGCGCGCACACACACACACACACACACACACACCTGCATGCGCCAGAAAAGCAGGGATCAGTAATATGGCCCCAGCTATCGACAGATTGCCACTCCTGTTCTAAATGAACTGCCAGCCTGGGCCTCCTTTTCATCTCTAAGGCCATTTGGCATAGCCCCATTCATCTGCACAGATTGTCAAGTTCTCTCTCCCAGACTTCTCTTGTGACCTTCATTTTATTCTCTGCTCGTGCCTGAGTGTGGTGGCTGAACTACATTGATTAAAGTTTTAGCCCTGTCTTGTTTTAATTCAAGAGCTAAACAGAGCATTTAAATGAACTCGGAACAGGACCAACTGTCAGGATCCTGAAATCTGGTTAACATCCCTCCTTGGCAGCCCCACCCCTTTTTTCACTGCTCCATCTCCAGGTTAGTTTCTGCGGATGGGTGATGTTCACAGTTGGTTAGAAATGACCTCATCAAGTGAGCGAGAGTAGATTAATGCTCACATCCATGCGTCCATCCATCACTGGAGATCCAGCCTTCATGAAGTGAGCTCAGTCAAGATTCCCTCCACTTCCCATAATTCATTAGTGGGTCTAATGAACCAGGATGGAGTTTGTTGGCTTCCCTCAGTTTTGACTAGACGGGACAACAGTTCTTCGGTGTCTGCCACCTTTTATCTCAGAGACAGAATGTGAGAAGGGGAGAGAAAGGCCCAACACAATGACACAAATATCAGAGGCTGCTCATTCATCATTTTCATTTACAAACACCAAGAAAGGCTCCCACAAGAGCAAGGACACTGAACTCACAGTTTCCTTCTGCCCTGGGTCTTCAATCTGATGGCTATTTTTCGGAGTCACCTGGTCCCTCCATTCTGTTATTCCACTGTAATTGCCTGTGGTTCCTCCAATGACAGAGAAAGAAGCAGAGGAGAGGAGGCCCAGGCATCCATCATCCAGGACTATAATGTCACACTCATGCTCCCACCAAACTCCCAAAGAGTCTGCTCATCCATCCATCTGTCCATCCATCCATTCAGTTGTTCAATTAGGCAAATATTTATCACTTGCCTTCTATGTGACAGGCACTATGCCTGGTGTTACAGTTTCAGAAAATGATAGTCTGCCCTTGAAGATCTCACAGACCTCAAAACAAACAGATTTTGTTACCATAATGGCACAAGCAGTTGTAGTTGTCACCCTTGGGGATGTCTACCCAGCTCACCTCCATTCTTGGGAAGTAGATCCCAGATCTACTGATTGAGGGGTAGGTCCCTCAGTAATCAGGTGTCTTAGTCATCTAGTGCTCCTCTAACAGAAATACCACGAGTGGATGGCTTTAACAAAGAGTTTATTCTCTCACAGTCCAGTAGGCTACAAGTCCAAATTCAGGGCATCAGCTACAGGAGAAGGCTTTCTTTCTGTGTCAGCTCTGGAGGAAGGTCCTTGTGATGCATTAGTCTTCCCTTGGTCTGGGAGCATCTCTGTGCAGGAACCTCAGGTCCAAAGGACACGCTCTGTTTCCAGCACTGCTTTCTTGGTGGTGTGAGGTTCCCATGTGTCTCTACTCGCTTTTCTCTTTTATATCTCAAAAGAGACTGGATTAAGACACTATCTAAACCTCGTCAGTATAACCTCATCATACTGACAGAGTTTACAACACATAAGGAAATCACATATAACTCATCATAGTGATAGAGTTTACAACACATAAGGAAATCACATCAGATCATACAATACTGGGAATCATGACCTACCCAGTTGACAGATATTTTGGGGGGACACAATTCAATCCATGACATCAGGTTTGTAATTCATGGCCCATTCTCTGGCCATGGCTAATTGGACGAAAGTGGATACGTGGGCCCAAGCTTAGCCAGTTAGATTTCCTCTCCCACCAATCTGGAATTGGGATTCAGAAACAATAGAGCTGTGTGGGGTGGGACTCATAACACATAATCACAGGAGCCATGAGACAGTCTTAATTCACTGTAGAGATGAGTGTTTCCCAGCCTTGGCTACACATTAGTCATCCAGGTAGCTTTCAAGAAATACTTCTGCCAGGCACCCAACTCCAACCATTTAAACCAGGATCTCTAAGGGTGGGACACAGGTGCCAGAGCCCCTTTCCCAGGCCTGCCTTACCCTTCATTCCTATCATAACTGAAATCTCCCACATCCAGGCCACCAGAGAGCACCACCTGTCGACTCTTGCTGCAGGGAAGTGACATGATATTGTCCCGTAATTTGTGTGTATATTCTACACATCTACAGACTTGTGGAGCACTGCTGTAGTGAAGAAGTGAGGACTTTTAATGCATGCTCTCCCACCAATCTTCTAATAAAATGAATGCCCATTGAAAGAAGAAGTGTGGCACACCAGGAGTCAATACATCAATTAACCAAGAAATCTTTTTAGAGAGGGGGATGAACGGCAGGAAAGATGAAGGTCCTGCTCTGGAGGAGCCTTTAATCTGGCTGGAGAAGGACTTTAGATGTAGATCTATACACACATAAATCCATGTGTACATGTGCAGTTGAATTGATTGATAGCAGGAGACCAACCATAATAAGCGCTGGATGAATGGTATTCCACGTGGTCAGAAAGGAAAGCTCAGTCTGCACTGGGCTGGGTGAGGAGGACTTCCTGGAGGTGGAGGAGTTTAACAGGTCTCTTTAAGGAAAAGTAAGCTTCAAATAGGTGGAGAGGGCAGGTAGGATATCGCAGACCCAGGGAGCAGGTAACTAGCTGCGTAGGAGCTTGAAGGAGACAACTCCGCCCTGTCCCACTGTGAGAAATTGGCCCACCAGAGGCCGTTCTCTGCCTTTTCTCCATCCTCCCCCCAGAAGCTCTCCTTCCATCCAAATTGTTCTCCATTCATTACTCTTCTACAGCTTTGGGGTTTGCCCTCTTCCCTGCCACCCAACCGCCATCAGGACAATTTCCTTTTCCATCAACCAAACCAGAGAAATTCAGGGGCTTAAATTACCAAACCGGAGCAAGCACAAGGACCCAGGTGGGGCCCTCTGTCCCCTCAGACAGCAGGTGCCTGAAGCAGGAGGGTGATCTGAGGTGCTGAGGAGACCTGGAGGAGTTCTCAGTACCCACTCAGATGCCGCCCGCCAAAGATACAGGAGCATCAAACACTTGAAACCAGGAATCCATTCACAGTCAAACTGTGTCCCACCTTCAAAATAGCTGCTAGAAGAAGGTGGAGGTCGGCAGGAGCTTTACTCCAGCTGTAGATCTTTCCAGATCTAGCCTGAATGCCAGGGCCTGCAGTAAGCAGAGCTAGTACTTATTCCAACTCATGGCGACCCCACGTGTGTCAGAGTAGAACTGTGCTCCATAGGACTTTCAGTGAATGATTTTACAGAAGTAGATCACCAGGCCTTTCCTCTGAGGCACCTCTAAGTGGACTAGAACCTCCAACCTTTCAGTTAGCAGCCATGCTCTTAACCATTTGCACCACCTAGGGACTCCCAGAATCAGTATAAAACCTAGTTATTCTAAAGCAAATGTCTTCCGTCTATTCTAGTCTCATATTTGCACATCTCTCCTCAGCTTGAGAAAAATCAGCCATCCCTGTGAGCCGGCTTCCCTCCAAGGAGCATTCTCATTTCTCTCTGGGTGCCTCCTCCCCGCCCCGCTACACACACACATACACACACATCCCCATTCCCTCTCTCCCCATCCTATCCCGACCCCTTACTCCTCAGTTGCAGGCTGTTCCCAAGTATCTAGCCTAAAATTCTCAAAAATTCTCAAATATATGCCTGACCCTACCAAGGTCTCAAAGCCACAGCCTCTGGCCTGAGTCTTGGGCTGGGAGCATCTCCTCCTCTTGCCCTTGGGCGATGAGCTCATGTTTCTACACATCCTCGTCACTCTTAAAAACATCCCTTCCCTTTCCCCCCATTTGGGTGTGAGAATAACATCTGGGGACAGATGTCTCCGAGTCACCCCCTCACGGGGCTCAGTCTGCCCCTCTGTGAAGTTCAGCGTGGACGGTGACCTCTCTCCAAGGACATCACGAACCCCCTCCCTCCACTCTCTGGTCCTGTTTACTGGCTTTATCCACAGCGGCAGCTTATTTGTACTGCAGGCTTTCAGCCGCATTCTGCTTTGCTCTTTTCTGCTGCTGTGGAACATTTTCGTGCCACTGGGGAGACTAAATGCTCCTCACATGCATTTTTGAAAGACCTGGGAAACGTCTGCATAAATCAGGAGAAGTTCGTTTATGGTTTTAGAATATTCTGGGGTAATTCATTGGGTGTCAGGCCCCGGAGCCTGAGCCTTCCCTTCTTTGAGCCGCGCCCTGCAGAGCTCACTGGCGATTCCTTCTGTGTTTGTTTGGGTTTGCCCTGAAATGCTAGCCAGCCACAAGAAGACCTTTATCATTGTTCCGAACAAACTTCTCACCTTCTAATGACACACTGTTTGGAGGTTTGACTCTGAGCCAGTGCTTCCTCCCCTTTTAAAAATCCAACAACTCACACAGAGCTCTGCCTTCCAAGGCAGCAGGCCCCGGCTCTCAGGTTTCAGCTGTTCTTTGTTGTCCTTCCTGAGCAAGTATCGGTGCCATCATACAGACTGGATGTCCTAGTCACCTAGTGCTGCTGTAACAAAAATACCACAAGTGGGTGGCTTTAAAGAACAGAAATTTATTTTCTCACAGTTTAGGAGGCAGAAGTCTGAATTCAGGGCACCAGCTCTAGGGGAAGTCTCTTCTCTGTCAACTCTGGGGGAAGACCCTTGCCTCAACTTCTCCTTGTTGTTGTTAGTTGACAACTCACAGTGACCCCATGTGTGCAGAGGAGAACTGTGTTCCTCAGGGTTTTCAAGGCTGTGACTTTTCAGAAGCAGATCTCCAGTCCTGTCTTCTGCAACGCTCTGGATTGGTTCAAACTGCCAACCTTTCTTTCAGCTAGTAGTCTATCTTTCTCTTTCCCCCATTTGTGCTTCCTTGTTTTTCTGTGTCTAATCTGCTTTTTTTATATCTCAAAAGTCATTACGTTTAAGATACACCCTGCACTGATATGATCTCATTAACATTACAAAGAAAATCCTATTCCCAAATGGGATTATGAACACAGATGTAGGGGTTAGGATTCTGACACGTTTTGGGGGACACAATTCAGTCCATAACACTGGATAACTTCCCAGTATCTTCATGCTGCTCAGGGCAGGCAGCATTCAGGAAAATGAACCTACTTTGGGGTGAGGGAAACCCTGGTGGCATAGTGGTTAAGAGCTACAGCAGCTAACCAAAAGATCAGCAGTTCAAATCCACCAGGCACTCCTTGGAAACCATATGGGGCAGTGCTACTCTGTCCTATAGGGTCGCTATGAGTCAGAATCAACTCAACAGCAATGGGTTTTGGGGGTGACACTTAATGAAAAACTACATTGTCTACCTAACAGTTGCAGACGGGGCACGTTTGCACCTTCTCAGGCCTCCCGGCCAGCAATGGCGGTACAAAGATAGGACTGACATTTTCAGCCCTTTGCACAATGTCCATACCCGGCAGCTCCTTCACATCCCTCTTGGCTGCCACTTGGGGTTGGGATGTGTGGTGCTCCCTGTGTTTTGCTCTCTCAGTATTTCTTCTACTGTGAATTGTGGGCTCCAGCCTTAAACTCTTGTCCTTTGAGGACAATAAGAATGACACCTTTAGTGTTTCTGCCTTATTTTATGGCCTCGTGATCTCGTGCCCTCTGCAGTTCAAAGGTCACATCAAGCAGCAGGCAGGGAGGTTTTTGATGTAACCTCTGAACCCCAGGAAACAAAAGGATGGAGGCCCACAGAGACAATCCATCTACAAATGGTCATATAAAGAATGCAACTCAATCAGCCCAGAGCATGCAAATCATGAATATTTTTAGGAGCGCCCTGCTAAATCCAAACTTACAGCCAGAAGAAGGGACGCAAGCGCCATGATTCCAATACATCAATCAAAGCTCGAGGAAAGCAAAGAAACGAGCTTACAACCCACTCAGAATGGAAGGATTTGCAAGATGTGATTTATAAATTGGTTTCCTCTCCTCCTGCCGCCCCTGTCCACACTCAAGCATGCACGCACACACACGCTGGTCCATACGGCGCCACCATTTGAAAATCAAGCATTTTCCTTTCTGAAGGTTTGCCCAGTGACTAAGCCTACTATGGACAGGTGTGTGAGACCCACTGAAGGCCAAGTCCTTTTTCCTTGGCCTCCAGCTCCATCTTCAGAGCCGGTAAGAAAGACAAGGCCTTGTCATGCAGGTGAAAGGTTGCCCCCACAAAGCAAGGCACACTCTACAGAATGGATATCACCTCCCATTCTACACAGCTTGACCCCCAGCAGCCCTTACTACCTGGCACTCATGCCCCAGGGAAAGGTCAGACAAATTTCTAGATGAGAAATACTATTCAAATAGTTAGGGAGCTGAGCAGGAGAGGCTCCGATTTCTCATGACTATTGAATTTTTTTTTTTTTTTTTTTTTTAAGAAATACTTAAATGTGTGTTTCTAGCTTAGCTAGCTAAGATGCTGATGCTGGCAAATAGAGCTTGAGAACTTTGCCAAAAAAGTGTTTATGAGTGAAAGTTCCGGTCAGAGACCAGAACTATGGGCAGGAAAAAATAGATGTGCCTTGTCCTTTTAAACTTGGGTTTCCAAATAAAATACATTGTCTTCTACAGCAAAACTGAAAAATTGACTGGCCTAAAGGAGACTGGAGAAACCCCAAGAGTATGACCCCCAGAGACCCTTATAGCTCAGTGGTGAAGTCACTCCTAAGGTTCACCGTTCAGCTGGGGAGTGGACAAGCCCATAAAACCAAATGGGACTAAAGAGGCACAGCAGTCCAGGGACAAGGGCTAGAAGGCAGAAGGGGACAGGAAAGCTGGTGATAGGGAACCCAAGGTTGAGAAAGGATAGTGTTGATGTGTTGTGAGATTGTTAACCATTGTCATAGGGCAACATGTGTACTAACTGTTTAATGAGAAACTATTTTGTTCTGTAAACCTTCATCTAAAGTGAGAATAGCAGCACAATTGGAAGAGCGTAGTCGATGTCACTGAACAGTGCATGTAGAAATTTTTGAAATGGTGTATCTTTGGCTATGTATAATAAAAAAAAGGTCAAGAAGGGAGAGGGTTGACATGTTGTGGGGTTGTTAACCAATGTCATAAAACAATATGTGTACTACCGTTTCATGAGAAACTCTTTGTTCTGTAAACCTTCACCTGAAGTACAATAAAATAAATAAATAAATAAACTGAAAAATTGTGTGAGCCAGCCAGTTGCCGTCAAGTTGATTCCAACTCACAGCAACCCCATGTGTTGCAGAGAAGAACTGCACTCCACAGGGTTTTCAATGGCTGTGACCATTCAGAAGCAGATAGCCAGGCCTTTCTTCCAAAGTGCCTCTGGGTGAGTTTGAACCGCCAACCTTTCAGTTAGCAGCCAAGTGCTTACCATTTGCAGTGCCCAGAGATTCTGAAAAATCATGTAGGCACATCTAAATCCTCACTGCAGACCTTACATTTAGAAGATTCATGCTCTGCTCTAGCTTGTCCATGCTCCTCCCTTCCTTTTAACTTTGCATCTGAGTGTAATTTCCTTGGGATCGGTGAATATATTTTTAACTATATACGAACAAAGCACACTGTGCTTTATAAAACGTGCCCTGAATGATGGAACCCCAAAGTCATTTCAGATGAAATAAGAATCCTAGAAAGACACTTTGCTGGACTTAGAGTTGGAAGACCTGTGCTGTGTGACCTTGAACAAGTCACTTCACCTCTCTGAGCCTCAGTTTCTTCATCTTATACTTTTTGAAGGCCTGCTCTGCACAGGCTCTGTCCCAGGGCTTGCATGATCTCTTTCCTGTCAGATTTAACACTGCATGATTTCTCTTTTTCTAGACCATCTTAGCTAAAAGCAATAGAAAGGATTAAATAACTCCTCTAACCCTATTCTTTATCTCAGAGATTCCATAACTCATTTCCTTCTCAGGAGATGGAAAATATACAACCCACTGAAAGAAGCATCATTTTCCAGTTGATGCCTGAGCAGCAAACATCATTTTGAGATACATTGCAAAATTCTCCATGCTATTTTGGAAACCAAGTCTAAGAAATATATAGGAACTGTGCTAAAACTGGTAAAAAATGGGAGTTCCCAAAGTCTCAGAGTGTTCCTGGACAGTTGCTAGTCCAGTTCTGGTCCAGTGTTGGGGATCGAGGGCACAAGATGGCTGTGGCACCAAGGCTGGGAAATCACTTTGTTCAACCACCTTCTGCTTAGGCATCCATAGATGCTCAGAGAGGGTGGGGGACTCACCAGAGGTCATGTGGCCAGTTAGGAACAGTCAGGATTAAAGCACAGGTTTCTTCATTCCTAGCCCATCATCATGGCTGCTGTAGTGAGTGATTACTCTAGTCCAGAGCATGTCTTCTCAGTTAACTGGTTAACAAAGCTATGGGTAGATATTACTATTCACATGTTACAGATGAGAAGCCAGAGACCCGAGAGGTCAGATCACTTGCTCATATCTCACAGCTGAAACATGGAGAAGTAGGACTGGGTTCCAGGTTCTGCTGGATTCCAGGCCTGTGCTCGTAGGCACCCACCTCAGCCACAAATCCCATCTACACTCTGACTCTACAAGACTGCCTCATAAGCAGGAGACATGAGTGAACCGGGCCCTCAGGAGTGTGTGGGGGTGGATCCTGGGAAGGCAGGAAGTGAGTGTGTGGTGGGTTGAGCGGTGGTCCCAAAAGATATGTCCACCCTCTACCCCCAGGACCTATGAAGGTGACCTTATTTGGAAAAGAGTCTTTCCAGATGCAATTAAGGATCTCAAGATGATATCATCCTGGATTATCCCGGTGAGCCCTAAATCCATTGACAAGTATTCTTATAAGAGACAGAAGAAGAGAAGACAGAGGAGAAGGCCATGTGAAGACGGAGGCAGAGATTGGAGGGATGCAGCCACAAGCCAAGGAACGCCTGGGGTCACCAGAAGTTGGCAGAAGCAAGGAAGGAGTCTCCCCTAGGGCCTTTGGAGAGAGCATGGCCCAGCCAACACCTTTATTTCAGATTTCTGATGTCCAGAAACTAGAGAATAAATTTCTGTTGTTTTAAGCCACCCAGTTTGTGGTAATTTACTACAGCAGCCACAGGACACTAAGAAAGGGTGGAATGAGGGTTTCCCCTAAGAACTGTGAGTGTATTTAGGGGCTTGGATCTAGACAGAGCCTGACCCCATCCATGGGCTGCACTGTCTATCGTTAGGCCCAAGTAGTTGGCCACTGAGGCTTCTAAGGCCAAAGGAAAAGGTTCTAGAAAGTCGAACTCTCCATACTTCCAATAAGGATAGGAGCTGAAAGGCCAACTGGTAAGTTAGGCCAAGCCCAGCCCAACCCCAACCAGTCACTTCATGCTCTTTACCATTATAAAGCTTCTCGTAATGATCTTTTGGATTATTGTTCCTCTTGCCTTTTGCCTAGAAACCCATTGTTTTCCCCTCTGTGTAAGACTTGGCAATTGAGCCAACACATATTGTAGCCTGAATCAAAGATCTAGATTTACAAATTAGCCAAGCTAGAGTACGTTAGAGGAAAGATTCTTTACTTAAGTGAAGATTTCCTTTAAATCCCTATATATCCCAAATAGGTTGAACGTAATTAGATTTACAGAACTTCCATTCTATAGAAATTTGTAAGGACATGCCTCTTATGTAAAGCATGGTCCCTGGTACAGAGTTCCTGGTAATTCACGAGGATCCCTCAGGTTATAAAATAAAGGGCGGAGGGGGCTGGATTCCCTTACTGAAGACCAGCTGGCTCTGTGAGCGAAAGCATCAGCAGGCCAGCAGCAGCCCGGGCAGGCTCCACCTCACTTGGCCGTGGATAAACGGAATGATCCCTCCCTGTGTCTGTTTTTCTCATCTATAAATTGGAAGGATGGCTGACCCCAAATGAAAACAGGTTGAAAAGGAAAGAGCACAACAAAAGGACAAATACTGTATGACTGCACTGAAATAAAATATCTAGAAGAGACAAATACACAGGGACAGAAATTAGATTACAGGTTGCCAGGGGCTGGAGGGAGAGAATGAGGAGTTATTGCTTAAGTGTATAGTTTCTGTTTGGGGTGATGAGAAAGGTTGGAAATAAACAGTGGTGATAGTTACACACCATTGTGGATATAATTAATGCCTCTGAACTGTACATTTAAAAATGGTGACAAGGGCAAATTTTATATTACATGTATTTTATCCCAATAAAAATAATTTTTTAATTCACACAATTAAAAAAAAGAATGGCACAATCTATTTCTTAAGCTGTGTGCTGGGAACATGGATGCTCACTTAATTGTCATCCTTGACACTTTATTCAATCCCAACCTTTTTCAGATAGAACACGGCTCAGATCCTGCTTTGCTTGTGCCGCTCCCAGGACCCCAGGACTGTGTTGCTCTGGGCAGTTAGCAGGGACCTGCCTGGGAGCTGAGGCCACCTCAGGCCACACCTGGCCACTCCGAGGACAGAAGGGACCGATAAGCTCCCAGCACATCTAGAAAGCTACCAAAGCAAAGAGTTGGGAAGCTTTGCTTACATCTGTTACATTTCTTTGTATCTATTCAATATTTAATAAACTCAATTTTTAAAAAAAAGAAAAGTAATGGAGTCTCAGTTCTCAGAAGCAAATCTTGGAAATATGGAAATATTTGAAGATGCCTCCAAAGCAGATAAAAGGTGAGTAGAGATTTTTAAATATAGAAGCTTATTCTAAGTGTTTTAATAAAGTGAAATCACTGTAATAAAAATTCTCTGGGACACTGTGAATCATGCCAAGAAATAACATCTCCCCACAAAGTTTGACCATGTAAATGAGAGTAAATGGGCACACCAGTTCAGGGGCGAGGACAAGAAGGCAGGAGGGGACAGGAAAGCTGGAAGAATGGAAACCGAGAACCCAAGGTTGAGAATGGGAGAGTGTTGACACATTGCAGGGTTGGCAACCAATGTCACACAACAGTATGTGTATTAATTGTTTAAGGAGAAATTAATTTGCTCTGTAAACTTCCACCTAAAGCACACACACAAAAGAAATAACATTTCCCTTGGAAGTTGGAAGATCCTTGTGGATATCTAGTTTAGAGAATACAAAAGCCCAATTTTGCTCCACTTTCAGAATGAAGACTCCTTTCCTCCATCCTCCAACTCCCCCGACCTTCAGTGGACACCTGTGTGCACGTGCACGCACACACACACACACGCACACACACACATGCATGCACACGCACATATGCACACACAGGCGTGCACACACGTACACACACAGACAATGAACCAAGAAAGGAAGGAAAAGAGATCAGTAATGAGAGAGCCCACTAATGGATTGGCTTAAGTATAGAACAACATCCCATCACTGTTCTAGAAAATAATCAATCAAGCACTTAATTTTAAACATAAAAGTAAGCTGCCAGGAGACTGTTAATAGATAACCAAATAAATTAACAATTGTAGGTGGGATTTGAAAAACCAGGTCAAATTTCTCTCTGCCCCACGCTCAGAGCCCCTCACGTACAAAGGTTCTCTCCAGCATGGCACTTGCTTTCACACTGTTTCAAAGTGGGAAATCTCCTTTTAGCCAATATCCCTTCTCAGCGGGCTCGTCACTTCAGGGAATTGTCCTTTGTGCGTCTTCCATAAAGTTTATAACACCGCTACTTTAAAATATTGATGGGCAACTTGGCCTTGGCCCAGGCCCGCAGTGGGTTAGTGAGGACATGAAAACCTTCAGGAGCATAGAAACAGGAAGGAGCACGTTCCCGCTGACCTTTCTTAAAGGGACAATTGCATGAGTGCAGTGGTTACCTGAGCTGGAGGCTTGCCTGACTTCAACGGATGTCTCTGCGCTGTGGGAGGTGGCTCTGAGCTGTGAGGGGGAAGGAGGATGTGGGGAGGCACACAGACAATGCTCAGGTACCCACAGACCTAGAAAGGGCAAGTGCAATCCATACATAATCCCCAAGTGTTTCCAGCCTGAAACCCAACCATCTCTGGCTCATGCAAGACAATTCTTGGCATCTCTTCCCAATCCTGCCTTCAGTGACATCATGTTGGTAGCTGGGAATCGGCCATGGTGGGGGTTTTTACACCATGGGAATCGGCCCATGTTACAAATCAAGGCTCTTCTTCCCTCAGAGAGCCAGTTGCTAAGCACTTACTAGCACACCACTGCATAGACTCTCAGAAATAGAAATCCACATGTTGAAATAAAGTCAACCTAGTCAGACCCCTGCTTGCAGTAGGATTGAGCCTGCATAGCAA
The DNA here is from genome assembly GCF_000243295.1 of Trichechus manatus latirostris. Lineage (NCBI taxonomy): Eukaryota > Metazoa > Chordata > Mammalia > Sirenia > Trichechidae > Trichechus > Trichechus manatus. The sequence continues at coordinate 7,733,868 of NW_004443999.1, forward strand.
GGGCCTAGCTACGGAAAATAGTGCCTATGGTAGTTAGTTTTAAATTGCTGAATGATCTCTCACAGCTGGTGATGGAAACTGCAGTGGCCAATAAAAAACTGCTCATTAGCGCCCCTCCTCAAGCAGCACCCAGGGCACGGCCCTACGTGCCGTACCCTAGTTCCACCTCTGCTGCATAGACTAAGTAAGGCAGGCTATCACTGCTGTTTTTGAATGATAGCATGCTATTCAGAAAACAGTTCCAGGGTTTACAAATCTTTCCACTTTGCCTACTCTCCACCCTCTGTGAGATCACTTAACCCTGTTTCCTTTTGCTGTGTCCTTCTCAGAGTCAAAGAAAGACCATCTAGTATACTTATTTCTAAACCTGATGGGCCCAAACGGTGATTACAATAGGACAAGCGGACTCTGGGCAGGGGAAGAAGGGTGACCTACTTGCCACTTAGAGGCCAGAGCCCGTGTCAGGCAACTCAACAGTCTCGCTGTCAGATGAGCCGACCCTTGGCGAATGGCTGGTTTGCCTGCGTCCTCTGGCTCCTGGTCCTTGAGCTACCTCCATTGGAACTTCCAGAACAAATCTCTGCTCCTTGGTGCTAACGCAGACAGTATAACAGGCAGAAGCATTCCACTGTGCATATCCTCAGTCTGATAGAATCCACTTAAATTTTTTTGAGAAGCGACTAGAACCAGGCTGGCTACCACATATTTTCAAAATGCTACCTCAAGTTACTCAGCTGCAATAAAATATCTGATCACGCTCCAAGACTTTCAGCTCTCAAGAAGGTAATGCCAGGCTCACCTTCTCTATTGGATACCACCGAGCTCAGCTTGGAACTCAGCCTTTGCTGGATTCAGAAGGGATCATGCATAAAATTCTCAAGATATTCCTAGCTTCTGAGGATCAATGGATCACAGCGAAGGATAACAGTGACCGGAAATGAAAGACAGCATCGCAGAAACACAGATCTGAACAGGAGCTCAGAGAAGGTACAAGGAGAGGTCTCAGGGACGCAAGAAGTGTGAAGTGACTACAGAGAGTGACTGTCTATTTTGGTCAAATTCTGAGGCATAGGAAGAGGTTGAGACTCACTGTTTGACACACATTTTTTTTTCTTGTCTGTCATGTGACCAACATGAGAAAGACCCGAATGAAAGAAACTACTTGTCTGCAGAGCCCAACACTGAGGGAAGATCACTTTGCCTCAGGAAAAATAGACACTGTGAAACAGGCATGAAGGTATGGTGATGATATGGTGGTTAGAAGAGCCTGTAGGTCCAAGAAGACCTGGGCTGCATTCAGGAGCCCGCTGGGATTCCAAAGCTCTGGACACCATGCTCCACCTCATTCTTTCCGGCTATCACAGACGTCATAAGGTTTGGCCCCACCAGAGGAACATTCCAAAAGAAGTGGCTCCTGTGAAACCAAGGGAGGCCCTCAGACAGCCACAGCCTCATCTCAGGAGGGAGCAGGTTATGTTCCCCTGAACACCCACCTATGTCTGCATGCGGTCCTCACTTGTGACAGTTTTCTGAAGCCAAGTGAGATGACAAATAGAACAAAACTCCACTTTGCAGACATTTGCCATAGGAAAGAAAGGTCTTCTCCCATCCAGCCTATTAGCTGAACTGTAAGCTTGGGGGAGTTTTCAGGGATTCTGTTAATACAGCAGTCCCACAGCTTTTGTTGGAGACAAGTGGAATCTTACTAAGAAGTATTTTAAAGACCTACTCACTGTGGAGATCCCTGGGAGGCACAAATGGTTTGCACTAGACTACTAACTGAAAGGTTGGCAATGCAAACCCACCCAGTGGCACCATGGAAGAAAGGTCTGGAGATCTGCTCCCATAAAGATTAAAACAAAAAACCAAACTCTTTGCCACTGAGTCCATTCCAACTCATGGTGACCCCATGTGTTACAGAGTAGAACTGCTCCGTAGAGTTTTCTTGGCTGTAATCTTTACAGAAGCAGATCACCAGGCCTTTCTACCACCGTGCTGCTGGGTGGGTTCTTACCACCAACCTTTAGTTTAGTAGAAGAGCACAAACCATTTTCGCCACTCAGCCAAAAAAAAAAAAAAAAACATATGGAGCAGTTCTACTCTGTGACATGAGGTCACCATGAGTAAGAATCGACTAGACGACAATGGGTCTGGTTTTTAGTTTTTACTCACTATAGAGATCTCTTCTATTGGATAGCTTTCACACTAAACAGGCAGTGATTTTATATGTGTATATGTGTTTGCATTGTTGGTAGGTGCTGTCGAGTCCATTCTGATTCATAGGGGCCCTATGTATAACACAACGAAATACTGCCCAGTCCTGCACCATCCTCACGATCGTTGCTATGTTCAAGCCCATTGCTGTAGCCACTGTGTCAATCCATCTCACTGAGGGTCTTCCTCTTTTTTACTGACCCTCTACTTTACCAAGCATGATGTCCTTCTCCAGGGATTGGCACTTCCTGATAACATGTCCAAAGTACGTGAGACAAAGTCTCTCCACCCTCGCCTCTAAGAAGAATTCTGTCGGTACTTCTTCCAAGAGAGATTTGTTTGTTCTTCTGGCAGTCCATGGTATAATCCATATTCTTCACCAACACTATAATTCAAAGGCATCAATTCTTCTTCTGTCTTCCTTATTCATTGTGTAATGTATGTATATATGTATAATATATATTCATATAAAATCAATCTGGAGAACAATACAAGTATGCTATTCATCCCATATCCATCATCCCATAAAGTTCCCTTTTAGACAGTAGTGTGCTGGTAAATGTTCAATGATCAGCTCTCTGAAAAAACAACTTATGCGTATATGTGTGAGTGTATGCTTATAAATTTTACTGATTTAAAATATATGGAGCCCACAATTTACAAATAATAATAAAATACACAATTATCTTTATTGTAAATTCCATATTGTCAATGGATTCTCAGGGAATGCTTTTGCTGATTTTTGGCAAACTCTTGTCTCCATAGTCAGCCTGTGGGTTGCAATTGATGAAGCAGTGTAGTTCACACAAGGATACTGGTTGATGTTTTTGTTTATATTATTGAGTAATAGGAACAACTTTATATGTCAAAAGCTCACTTGGCTAAATTGGCTAATACTTTTAAATAATGGGAAAATATTCCCTCAAGTTTTTGTGCTATTCACAACGTGAGTTATTATTGCTACAGACACAACAATTTTTAATCTCCATTAACATTTTCCATAATTTTAAGTTCAGACAATAGCAAGACAATAAATCAAGTCCTGATTTGTAGTGTTTGCCGATTTCCATAGTGTAAATATTCTCACCACAGTCAATTTCAAGCTACCAACAAGATGACACTGAATGCAAAGTTGGGAAGAGAACAGCACCCCATGATATGCTATTTTCTACCACATAGATATGATAGATGTAAATAACTTCTAGAACTGATAATAAAGCATAGGGAAATAATTAGAAAGTGATGAGTTTTGCGTATTTGCTACCTTTGTTTTTAATACAATTTAATTGTAAATTACATAATGTTTAATGATGGCTGTGTTTAACAACCTGAAAATTTTATGCTCGTGAGCCAGCATTCCACTGCTTGTATGGCTGTGCAATAAATTCCACCCCATATATATAATTTTTGAAAACAAGGTAAAGGTAAAAATACAGAATACTTTGTGAACTCTCACGGTAGAATTTTTCTGTTATTTCTTGACATGTAAGGAAAGTAGAGCTTCGCCCCACAGGGGAGGCTGGAAGGAGAAATGTTGGTCCATGTGTCCCAGGTCAGGAGCAGGCTGGCTAAGCGTGTGCCCGGAAATGGAAATGTCAGAGAGACAGCTATCAGAAAACCAGAGAAAGGATCCCCCATTCCTGCCCCTAGGCTTACAGTGCAGGCTCAGACCAGGCTTTTTTCCAAAAATGTTTTTAATTCCAACATCCATCTTAATGGCATACTGAATACTAATTTAGCCAATAGTTCTTGTTATACTAAAAGTGGAAATAAATGATTTCAGCTAAAAACAACTAAGCCAATACTATCAAAATATATCATAAGAAACTGATTATCATGGTGTACATTTGTTTTCCACTTCCTTTTCTCTGTGGAAAGGCATAATAAGATTTCCACAATAAAAGCAAAAAGCATTTCTTCCTCTCCTGGGATCCTAGGGTACTATGTATGTGTTCTCTGGAGGCAAACACTTCCCAGAGCTCCTGTAAAACTCATCACACATGAGGAGCATCAGTCTGGCTAAAGGGCACCACTGCTATTATTGCTCATCATATTAATTCCATTCACATACATCAGCCACGTCAAGCTACTTCTCTCGAGCACCCATGGGTACCCACCACTCAATTCAGTGCTATAAAGCTCTGCACCCTTTAAAAACCAGTTGCCGTGGAGTTGATTCTGACTCATGGTGACCCCATGTATGTCAGAGCAGAACTGCACTCCATAGGGTTTTCAATGACTGATTTTTCAGATGTAGATTGCCAGGCTTTTCTTCTGAGGCACCTCTGGGTGGACATGAACTGCCAACCTTTTGGTTAGCAGCCAAGCATTTTGACTGTTTGCACTGCCCAGGGACTCCCACACATTTTACACTTTTCAAAATAGGTGTATTTTAAACTGAAACACAACTTTAAAAGCAAAGGTCAGCACCATATAACTATCCAGCTGGCAGCTATCTAGCAAAATTAATTTTTTTAAGTTTTCAGGTGCCACTGTTTGAATTATCCAGGAGTGCTAGAAGGAAAGCACCTGAAACATCAACATGATTAAATATTTTAACTGGCAACGATTTAAGCAGAATTCAGGTTTCCTGAACAATCCCAATGTTCGTTTTACGTAATACATTTAATGTATGTACCTTGATGCTAGCTTCTATAAAGTGAAATTTGAGTGTCATGGAAAGCCACCTGGACTGGGAGAAGCTACTGAAGGGACTTGTTAAAAAGGAGTCTCAATTATTGAGCAATTGGGACAAAACTCCTGTGAACAGTACTTACAAGTCTTTCAGGGGCACAACCTTGATTAAATGTTTCTAATCTATAATTTTTAGAAATGATTAAAGAAGTGATTCACTGTCATCTGAACATTGCCCATCTTGTTATTAAGAACTGGGAACTGATTTAAAAGAACTGGAATCTTAATTTAAGTCACTAATTCAAGAACTACACTTGCTAACCCAAAGGTGGGTAGTTTGAATCCACCAGACACTCCTTGGAAACCAGATGGGGCAGTTCTACTCTGCTCTATAGGGTTGCTATGAGTTGGAAGAGACTAGACGGCAACGGGTTAGTTTCGATGTCAACTTAAGAATTTGCTTTTTCCAGTTTGGGATATCTCAAAGAATTTCCCATTTCCACCTAATGTTGGGGAGTGTGTTCCTGTGCCCATATTCAGGATTCCGACGGCAGGAGGTTCTCGGGTTAAGACCTTAGAGACACAGGTAGACAGTAACTCCTGGCTTAGGCACCTGTGTCCGGGAGCTGGTGCGCATGAGCGCACACGCACACGCACACGCACACACACACACACACACACACACACTCACACTCACCTTGTTAGTTTTTCCTGAAGGCCACCAGCTCCAAGTTCTGCTCTCACCCCTCCCCGCACAGCACAGCAGAGCTCAGCAGGCTGCAGCGGTCATTTCCACTCTCTCACTTGCCTCTGCTTAGTGGTGTGGGCAGCAGCCGGATCCTCTCACCCTCATGATGTAATAATAGCTGATTTTGGATAAACACAACGGTATCAGATCAAGCAAAAAATCTTACATGACTTAGGTGAGGGTTTTTTTTAAATTAAATATAAAATTTATAAGAACAGATTAGCTGAGAGGAAAAAAATTCAGTAACTTTATCCTAAGTAACCAATCCCATCAAATCAATGTATTTTCTCCAAAAAGAGAGAAAAAAGGATAAAGAAAAATCTATTTTTAAGATCAGCTAAAGAGGTAAGTGATTTGATATTACTTAAGGATAGTTAATATGCCTTCATATAGGCTTGATTTGGGCAAGATAGAGCAGAAAATCTCACTTTTTCATACTTGCATGATCATCATTGCCTAAATAATTTCAGCCATAAAGTATTGAATGGAATTGTCAGGAAACATCATACACTCTGCTAATGTGCATTACTCGAACTGAGATGTGTCCTCTGGGGTGTTATCAGGACAAGTCATGGTTATTTACTGTTTAGTCAGCACCAACAAGCTGCTGATAACACATTTAAAGTGTGTTGGACAATGCATTCATTTCTCCTGATATGAAGCAAATTTTCTTTGAGTGTGAAAATTTCTTTTCATTTCAAAAAGGTAAGTAGCTCAAGAATGTTTATTATTTAGATGACTTCTTCCCCTATTGGCTATATCTACAGACAGGAGGCCTTGGCTTTATAGTAACTCTTTTAACAGGTAAACTGCCTAATCTCAAGCTCCTGCGAGCTTTCTGTATGAGAAGGTGATTCATCAATTTCAAGCCAGGTCTGTCCATGTGCACAGCTTGAAGAAACGGCCAGCAGTTCATTGCTAATTACCAGGGCAAACGTTTGTATTTCCAAAGTTGACAAACAGGATAACTATCCATAAAGACTATTAGCTCTAAAAAGAGCTGTCAGTAATTTTGTCCTACCAAATGCTACCTGTTTTGGAAGAAGTACAGCCAGAATGCTTCTTAGAAGCAAGGATGGCGAGACTTCGTCTCACAGACTTTGGACATGTTATCAGGAGGGACCAGTCCCTGGAGAAGGACATTATGCTTGGTAGAGGGTCAGCATAAAAAGAGGAAGACCTTTGATGAGATGGATTGACACAGTGGCTGCAACAATGGGCTCAAACACAGCAATGATTGTGAGGATGGCACAGGACCAGGCAGTGTTTCTTTCTGTTGTACATGGGGTCGCTATGAATCGGAACCGACTTGACGGCACCTGACGACTGCAACAAGTGTTACCCTCACGTGTGGCCCTGACTCATCTACGGTTAACAAGTCAGAGGTAACACTTTTGGAGCACCAGAAGCCATGGGCAGCCATCCCAATAAATCTTCCTTTTCGTGTCATAACCAAGGCTGGTCTGACCCCAACTCAGTATCAAGGATATTACTCCAGAAATTTCCTGGACTTCAGATACCCTAGCAAGGGCTTGTCGACTTTTCTGCACCATCTCTGCACATAATAATACCCGCACACCTTAAAGCAGTTGCAGAAGTTAAGTGGAGCCTTGGCAAGCTCCTCAAGGAGAGAAGGATGAATTACGTTCATAACCTGCCTTCCAGCACACCCCGCAGCTCAGAGAATTCACTTCCTGGTGAGATAGGCACTCAGAGTCTACTTTGAACCCGAGCCCCAAAAAGCTGAACGAAGAGGATAGAGGACAATTCTAAACAATCATCTGTGCCTTGTAACTTCCACCAGAAACACAATCTACTAATCAAAATGCCAATTTAAAAAAAAAAATTAGATGCTCCTCAAATTTCAGGGCTGTTACCATTGTAGGAAAACTGTTAACTAAAGTGGATGGCATGATTCTTTTCATGTATTATAAATTCCTCATAGTTAATAATTTTGATTATTAACTGATTTTTATTGGTTTGGATTTATTAACAGACGGCATGAGGCAAACTGGTTAAAACCTTAATGAAACTGTAATATTTATTAGCATAGTAAATCCTAAATATAATGATCTGTGAATCCTCTAATACTCCTACTCTCTGAACTAGATTAGTTGTCAGACTTAGAGAAAAGAATAATCATTACAAACTCTTTACAGATGCATCAGAGATTTCTTTAATACCTTTACATCCAAATATAGATCAGATTCTGATCCTATATTATTTCTACATTCCTAGAACAACTTTGCATTCACAAATTCAATGGCATTAAAAATATCCACAGGAAAAGACCAGCATGAAATCCAAAGACATAATAGTTTTTATATTAGAGTGGTTATTTTCTTTTCTCTGTTTTTCCTATAACATGGCTATATAATTTTTATAATAAAAAAATGATAAGAAATAATTCAAGGTTACAAAACATAGCTGACTTTACAGAACAACTCTTAAAACAAATACGCAGGTGAGAGACATTCAACTTAAATAAAGAAGATGCTCGGTGAAGAGTGCATGAGGGCTCTGGAAGGGATGCCGGGAGCACTCCCCAGCATGACTGTCCTTGGAAACAGCGGCGGGGCCCTCTTCCCTGTGGCACCATGGCTTCCCACCACAGCATGTACGACGTGCAGTGGATTTCTACACGTTTCCCAGCCTCGTGTGCCTGGGGAATTTCAACACACTCATGGAACCTGCACTTGATTTGGCTTTATGGTAAGGAAAGTGAGGGTCACACAAAGTGGCCAAACAACCAATTAATGGTGGCATCACTGGCAAAATAAGGAGCCCTGGTAGCACAGTGGTTAAGTGCTTGGCTGCCAACCGAAAGGTTGGCGGGTCAAACCCACCCAGCAGCTTTGCGAGAGAAAGACCTAGCAATCTGCCTCCGTAAAGGTTACAGCCAAAAAAAACCACTAAAGGGGAGTTCTGTTCTGTCACAGGGGGTCACTGTCAGCTGGAATCGACTGGATGGCACCCAACAACAAAAACAACCATCAATGACAAAAGCAGCTGTTATAGGCAACCAAGCCACCTCACCAGCCTTCTCTGGAACCTTGCAGGATGTTTTTTAGACACTAAAAACCAAAACCTGTATTTTAAAAATGTGTGCATCTCATAAGATTTCTAAAACTCATTTTTTTTAAATTGTCTAGTGGGCATTCCAAAATAGTAACTTTACCCAGAGAGAGGGAATATAAATGTTTATTGTGTAGGTATATAAAAATACAATTCCCTCAAGAAGAATTTCAGAGTCCATTCCTCAAAAAAATCCAGTGATTTGCACGCAAAGGCTGTACACATAGTCATGTAACTTCTTTCTTGAGCTGTAAATGGTATCCTCCCTCCCCATCGGAGGTATCTGGAGGCTGGGTCCTCTGTCAGGGATCACAGCTGCTAGTTGGTGAAGAAGGATTTCATCTCTCCGCAGACGGGATTAGCACAGAGCGGACAACGCAGCGTCAACTGCCTGGAGCAGCGCTCGTTGGACTGGATGTGCGTGAGCACCAAGTCAGCCAGGGCCTGCAAGACAGACAGACGACCGGAGGCAAAGGTTTATCAGGAGCAAAATTCTCCCCACACGCCCCCCTCCCATTTGCCCACATAATCACTACGGTTTGGGGTTTCTTTTAATCTGAATTGTGAATCCTTTGAAGGAAATGCTGCAAAATCTTCCTTTCCTGAGAGTCCTCAGTTTAGAGAAAGTTAAAATA
>NW_004443999.1:7745643-7747108 GCF_000243295.1 Trichechus manatus latirostris
CAGCCAATTACTGAACCTAAGGGAGTAGCGGGAGCCAGCAGGTCAGAAGTGAGGGGCCCTGGGGACTCCCAAGCTGGTGGCTGGCTCTGAGGTCTTGGGCCAACTCGGCAGTCTGAAGGACTGTGTCCTTTATCTCGTGAGGTCTGACCCAGCTCCAGGTGGTTAGGGTCAGAGGAAGAAGTGCTGCCTGGGCAGCTGGTGTCAGAACTGAACAGAGAGGTAAAACATAGGGATGTGTTACAGCCTCATAGTCAGTATCAGAAAAAAGTGTCTTGGACTGAGTATTTGATATTTATCCACTCAGTCACTAATAATCAACTTGAATGTGAACTGCCATTCAATTCAGACAAAATCTTATGTTTCAAGCAAACGGGTGTGAACTGTATATGCACTCAAGTCTTCGTAGCAAGCTCACAATTTCCAAGGTCAAGGTGAGAAAAGCTACAGAAGGCTTCATTAAGTGAAATCCATAGGCAACCCTGCAACCTCATTTTAGCCAATTACAAGTTTCCCACAAATCCTTTATCTGAACTACTGACAAGTAATTTAGGTCCTCCCTAACTTCATCAACGTCTGATTGATGACCAGCACTGATACACAGACACCTGGGAAGCTGGGGGCTGGATGCAATTCTCTCCGCACCCATTCTCCACCCTGCCCTGCACCTGCCTCTCGGTCCCAGAAAGGATGAGGTATTCTTCAAGGCCAGGCCTCCATCAATCATGGTGCTGATGACGAGGACCAGGAGTTCTGACAGAAGATGAGGTGGGGAAAGGGCTTCCTGGGCACCGATGCTTCCACAGTTCCCATAGAAACCACACTATAAATTGGACCCAGGTTCAGGCCGGCCCTCAGAAGCCAGGAGATAGGTGAGCAGAAGTTTTTCTCCACCCTGAATGGCAATTCACATCCATCTTATGTTACAAGACACCAAGGATGGTATCTGTTATTTCAATAATCAGATTGATCACAACACGGACGCAAACAGCTAATTAAGTGAGTGCATAAGAAAGGTCAAGGAAACCACAGCACATGCCACTTCAGTGTTCATTCCACACGCTTAAACGATGATGACGACCACCACAGGCCTCAAAACCCAAGGACAAACAGTGTCATTGCCCCAACTACAATACACTATTGGGGAAGAAGAGGAATTATAGAACAATAAAAATTTTCCCTCAGAACTGAGGAGAATTACAATCATTTTTTCTTACAGAGATGTAGCTTTTATTACTTTCAAGTAGTACAGTCATTCAAATGAAGCAAAATGATGCTGCTCGCAGTGGTCGCTTGGCTGCCTGGTTTACTGAAGGCATAACAGTGCTTCCACTGCTGACATGGAATTAACCTGATGTGTTTAGATATCACCCAGAGTTAAGTCAGAACAATGAGGGTTTACCAGATATGGTACATGTAAACAAATATACTGAGCAGTATTTCTGAATGATACAACTGAACAACTGCA
>NW_004443999.1:7748356-7749847 GCF_000243295.1 Trichechus manatus latirostris
GGTTCAAGTCCACCCAGAGGCACCTTGGAAGAAAGTCCTGGTGCTCTATTTCCAAAAGATCACAGCCATTGAAAACTGTATGGAGAGCAGTTCTACTCTGACACATACAGGGCTGCCATGAGTTGGAGTCGACTCAGCGGAAACTGGTTGGTTGGTTGGTTGTACAGAGAATGTAGAGAACTACTAGGGTTATGGGGACCAGGTAAACGAAAGGGGTAAATGCTAGTGGAATAAGAGAGGAGGAAAGAAGCAGCACATGGGTTCAGATAACAGGCTTCTCAAGAACCTGATCGGTACCTTCTCATTCTCTCTTCCCCCAACTTATAATGGACTGTAGACCAACGTACTGGGCACTGCGAATCTTTGACAAATGCTCCTGACCAGCAGGACAGCTCATTCACGATACCTTTGAAAACGCTCAAGGCAAATGTTATTTTAACTGCTTTAATATTTAGTTGTATATTGACTCCCTTTCCCTCTCACCTGCTTTATTTCTCTCCAGCACACCTACCACCTTCTAAGACACCATACCCTTTTCTTAGGTAATTTTTTATTATTTGCCCCACCTCCCAGGACAAAGATTTTGGTCTGTTTTATTCTTTCCCACACCCTAAGCACTTAGAACAGTGCCTGGCATATAGTAGGTGCTTAATAAATATTGTTGAAAAGAAATACTAACAAACTATTTTAGGACATTCCTAAAAGTTCATTAAAAATCCATTAAGATGCATAAATGTAGAGGGAAATAAAACTCGCCACTAGAGGAACACGGTAATAAATGTTATGAGCAATATCCACCGGTGGATGCTAAAATGAGTGGGTGAAAGTCTGAGGAACAACAGGATATTTGCATCATCTCAAATATCTGACCCAAGATAGTTACAAAGGGAAAAACAGTAACTTTACAATGGACAAATCTGTTGACACCACCTCAACCAAGTGATCAAAGATCACATCACCAGTAATAAGACACGCTGACACCATGCATCCCTGAGAAGATGCACTGAAAGGGCCCAGTACCCCTATGGTCTTCTTCCCAATGAAGCATAACCTCAATCTAAACATGAGAAAACAACAGACATGCCCATATGGAGGACAGTCTACAAAATAAGTGTAGAATCCAAACCAAAATAAACCCGTTGCCGTCAAGTAGATTCTGACTCACAGCGACCCTATAGGACAAAGTACAATTGTCCCATAGGGTTTCCAAGGAGCAGCTGGTAGATTCGAACTGCCGACCTTTGGTTGGCAGATGAGCTCTTAAGCACTGCCCTACCAGGGCTCCAAGTATAGAACACCTCTTCAAAAATGTCAAGGTCATGGAAGACAAGGACATATGAGGAACTGTCACAGATTGGAGGGGACGAACAAAACATGACAACTAAACACACTGTGGGATCCTGGAACAGAGAAAGGACACGGGTGGAAACCCTGGTGAAATTTGAATCAAGTCTGGCATTTAATGAATAGTATTGTGTCAATGTTAATTTC
>NW_004443999.1:7751631-7754289 GCF_000243295.1 Trichechus manatus latirostris
GGGAATTTGATGGGAAACTTCTAAAGCGCGCTAATGGCTCACTGAGAACGAGCGCTCTGGATCTGCTTCCCCTCGGGAGGAGCAGGGCACACTTCCAGATGGAAAGGAAGCACAGATGAGAAGGAGAAGTTGTTTTAAGACCTCTCATTTGCTCGGTTAGCAGGAAAACAGCTTACAGGGTCTTTCTAAATCTTCCTTAGTTTGGCTTTCAGGAATATCACATTAAAACACATTCGACAGAAATAGGAGAGCAATAAGACAATACTATTCTATTTTTATGGCACTTTCCTTTTAAGCCCAGTATCTTCACTGAGCCAATCTTCCTAACAGCAGATGAGAAGTTGGTACCATCCCCATTGAATTCAGAGCAGGGAAAGATGCAGTGGGTTTGGGGGCCCATTCAGTCACATCTATGGAACTTGGCCTAAGAAGGTGGGTCCTGCCACCTCCTCCCAATCTCGGTCCACCAGACCAGTTAACTCCCCTCGTCTATTTGGTACTTTCTGATTCACATCAATAGGTGCTGAAATACCAGATCTGAAGAGGTTTGCTTTCATCTTACGCTTTAATCATTCTTTGTCATTTAAATTATAAAGGAAATGCTACAAAGGACATTAATGGATCCATTGAAAAAATCGGAATACGAACATAGATTAGATAAAAGTATCAGTGTTAAATTTACTGAAGTTGAATACTGTACTGTTATGTGAGAGAATATCCCTGAGCTGAGGAAATATACACTCAAGTATTTAGGTGTGATGGGTGAAGGTGTATATAACTCACTCTCAAATGGTTCAGAAAAAAGTTACGTACAGACATACAGACACACACACACATACAGAGCATATAAATAATAAAACAAACAGCATATATATTAATAATAGGTCAATCTAGGTAAAGAGGAGCTGTGAATTCTTTATACTATTCTTGGTCTTGTAACTTGTGCATGTTTTAAACTGTTTCCAAATAAAGTCTTTGAAATAAAAATAAAGGGCAATTTATCAGAACCATGTAAATTTTTACTTGTTGGTATTTTGATAATCAGTAGTTAATATTATAGAATGAGCAAACTATGCCCTAATGAATATTGAGATATCATCAATCGTTACAGAACCTCAAAATTTGGTAAATAAATATCCTAAAGCACAAAATTGTGCCTCGAGAACTAGTTCCCTTTTCAAAATTTATACTTTACTTATAGAGTAAATGTGACAGGATTAAATACAAACAAAAACAATATATACATTAGTGGCCTTCACAGGTTTAGAAACTAAGGATGCTCAGAAAGGAGTTATTTTGGACAACAGCCCCGATGGGAGACCCACTTCAAAGTTTATATAGGAGTCCGGAATTTAAGATAAATAGCAATATTAGAAAGAACAGTTATATGACGACTGAGTAATTACTATCTATAACAAAGAGAGATGCAAATTAAAAGCAATATAAGGGTTTTACGGGTTTTTTTTTTAATTTCCGCTAGGTATCAAATTTCCTCATGTAACCCACATAATATCAAGAATTAAATCTATCTATAAACGTTCATTTCCAAAAGAATTCACATCTTTTCCGAATTTAGTATTTTTCCCTTTTTCATTTTGAAAAACTACAAGTAAAAACAATTCATTATGGCTCGCAACAGACTCTAAGCCATCTTCAAAACTGAGGAGCAGCGGGCAAGTGGAAGTGCTACTTGAATCTTGTGAAATCCATCTGCGGTGTTTTCTATGTGCAAACCCTGCGCACAATGAAAAAGGCACCGCGCTCTCGGAGCCTTAATCACACCACACAGGACAGATAAACGCCTCTGAACTTCCCTTTCATTTTATGAACAGAGACTTCCTCAGTTAAGAGACCCTTCCATCTTTCGACTTCCCCCCTTTTCAAAGGCCTGAATTTTAATGCAAATCTAATTACTCCCTCCATCGGGACAGGCAGATGCTGCACAGACCCCTCCATCCGCCTCTGCTACCACATGGCAGTGCTGACCTCAAAACTCCCCTAGTTCTCGATCACAGGCCTCCAAGAGCCAGACGGTGGAGGGACGGTGGTGCTTCAGCAAACGGATGGACAGACACAGACCAAAACTACATTCATCTCTAAGGGAAGACCACTTCTTTTCACTTTTTACTTAAAACAGGATTTCAGCCCCCAGCGTTAACCCTTCACATCAACTACAGGCCAAAGGAACAGTCTCCTTTGGACAGAACTGGCCTGATTTTGACGATGTCTAGCGCCATCTAGTGGTTATGGATTTTAAGTGACACTGGGATTTTTTAAAAAGTTGTTAACCTGGTGTTTTCAGAAGCCAAAGAATGTTCAAGGAATAAAACCCAGACTGGATGAAATCTAAATCACTTAATACTTCTCTGGCCTAAAATAACTCAAAGGTAGAAACCTCTAAGAAAGAACAAAACAATATATTTGCAATTACCAACAGCACTTTCATATTCAAAGGGCAGAAAAGTAAGCAATAATACCAACTCAAAGCTATCAACTTTAAAACTGTAATTTTAACTGATTCTCCCAGAATCAGGAACTATTAACATAAATCATATAAATCACGCAGAGTAAATCTGTGGCCATATAAATGCTACAGATCTTTTCATATATGAAACTTTCTCAGTTGAAATGTTAGATTTATTTTCAGGTCTCAGAATA
>NW_004443999.1:7754607-7760988 GCF_000243295.1 Trichechus manatus latirostris
TTTTTTAATCCTTAGCATACAACTCAAGGGCAAGAAGGGTAAGGCTGAGAAGGACACACTCACAAAACCAAACAGGGACAAGCACCTACCTCACACCTGCAGGTAGGCTAGGGTGACAGCGCCTGGCTTACCTGAATGAGGAGGGGATGAGTGGGCCACCTGTCAATCGTGCTCCATTTCATCGTAGGCTTCTTCCCCACTCCATTGTAGTATCTGTAAATGGCATTTAAGCTGCTGCCTGAAATATACGGGGGACTACTTAGTAAATGCATTTTCATTATGAGGAAAATAAACACACTAGTAAAGGCAGTAATCATAAGTTCAAAGTAGGTAACTGAACGAGTCTAATTACAATCATTTCAGTACTTTAAAAGGCATATAGATTTAACTATGCTGCAAATGAAGATTACTAAAAAGCAAAATATTTCAACAGACTTTCAAAGATTATTGAGGCCATTTCTAGTAAGAAACACAATGGCCATGGATTTAGTCATTATTTGCAGGGACCAAGTCTTACAACTGAAAGCATGCTATTTTTTTCCCCCGTTATGAAGGTAATCAACCCCATTACAGAAAATGTAGGGGGTGCAAAAGAAAGGAAAAAAGAAATCAGCCATGATCCCACTATGTTAATACAGTCAGTGTTCTATTCTAGCATAGTTCTTTCCAGTTATTTTCGTCTGGAGAATATATGCAATTCTGTATCCTGAACCTCTTGGGCATTTTTTTCTTAATATTATGAGATAAATAGTTTCTGTGTTACTATAAAACCTTTATTTATAACCATCATTTTAAATAGCTTTATGACAAAGGAGAGCAGCTTCTTGAGGTTTCTATAAGCAATATCTGCTTCTACAATATTATCATCATTCCCTAGAATAAGTTAAATGGACACCGAATCCTTACAGGTAACCTAACAAAATTTGTATTTCTAAAAGATGGAGCTCCAAAGGAAAGCAGATGGTGCCAACTCAACACCACTTCTTCCTGGCCAAGGGGAGATGGCCATGGGGCCAAGCCTTAACCCAAAGAAACAATCCTAACACGGGGCCTCTTCTTCAGTCTTAACCTGGGGCAAGTCCTACACCTTTCCTTGCTTCCCATCACCAACCCACTGATTTCTCTAGTATCAGCGAGGTTTCCAATTTTAAACGATAGTCAGGACAGAGCCACATTTTAAATCAAATGTGCTCTTAGGCTAAGACAACCTATAAAATTGGTTCAACGTTGGTGAGTAGAGTACAGTGAATCCAAAGAATCCAAATGGACTCCACTCCAAGCTCAAAAGCAATCTCTTGAGAAACCTCAAAGTAATCACCACCATATTCACATTTCAAGCCAAATTTTATAGGTAAGTATCATTTTTAGAGCATACAAAAGGCCTTTTGGAAGCTACGTGAGTTTTTTGGGGTCACTTGGAAACATTCAATGAACCAGCAGGAAAAGTATTTAAGAAGGGGAAAATATAACTGAAAAAACTGCCCGTGATCAATATACTGTTGTGTGCCATGACCCTATAAGGCAGAGAAGAACTGCCCCATAAGGTTGCCAAGGCTGTAATCTTTACAGAAGCAGACTGCCACATCTTTCTCCCATGGAGTAGCTGGTGAGTTTAAACCACTGACCTTTCAGTTAGCAGCCAAGCCCTTAACCCCTCACTGACACATTAGTGGTTATGTATTATGGCTGCAATAGTGAATGTCTAAAAGGCACACTAGATAAACGTGGCCTAAGTGAATGAATGTGCTTCCCAAAGGCTTTCCCATTCCCGCAGTGAAGATGTACCTGGCCTTATACAGGAGGAATGTGAGACAAGAAGTGAGCAGACACTGAAGTTTTAAACATGGGGTTAGAGGCAGCAGTGAAATGAAACCTGGAGTCAATCCTTTGTCATGTAAATAACCATCTCCTTAACTCATCTAATTTTGAATCAGACTTTTACATATGTATTTTTTAAAGCAAGGCATATGTATAGCTTAAAAATTTGTAAGATCTGATCCATTCTCCAGAAATCTATTACCAGATATTTTGAAGTTGTAGAGGTATATTTCCAAGAGAAATCAGAATTCCAACTCTTGAGGGTGTCTGAGAACTCAGGCATTTTAACAGTTAACTAAGGTTCTGAACAAATATTTAAAGCACACAAGCAGCATCTGATATTTATTCCAGTAGCCTTTTATAACTATAAGGCCTTTTATAATTATAAGGAGGGCCCCCTTATAATTATAAAAATAATATACATTAATATCCAAAGCAATTTGGGTTAAAAATATGTTGATCCCAACCCCTGAAATAGGATACAAGCAATGTATTTGTGGGTGACAGTACAAGCTTTGCCTATAAACAATGACAAAGAGATTGCCAAACATAGATTATTCTCCAGTTCCTGTTAAATAATAGGAAACAGCAAGCAGTAATACTTTCCAAAATCAAGAACATTGAGAGAAGTCTGCAAAGGGAACCCCAAACTGGGCTTCAGTTTAACTAGCAACCAACCCATAACTGAAGCATAACAAAAAAAGACCAATACTTCCAATGTTATACGGGCACTCCTGCTTTCAAAATAGAAAGAGTTGTCGCCTTTTCTTCACTCATCAGAATATTAGGGTAGTGATAAAGATAAGGTTTATCACACAAACCTAGAAAGCTGGCTTAAAGTTCATTACTGATCCATTATATAACCACATTCAAAGCTTGAATGCTCTCAGCCACTGCCTTCCAACCGCCATTTGTAATTCTTGCAGACTGGCCAATAACTCAAGGAACAGATGAACCATGAGATTTTAATAGACTGACCTGAACTCTTGTGTTTAAAGGAGACAGGCCGGATTTACCATTCAAATCTCAGATGATTTACCCTTTCCTTCAGCATTCAGGCTCCCTAGTTATTTTTTCCGGGGCCACATCCATCCCCACATTTTAGAAGTGATTCCCCTTACCTGTGGTGGAGCAGCTGTACTGTGGATACTGTGTGAAGGCAATTGCCCTTTCAAGTCCATCTCTCTCCATCTCTTCAATTGCTTCTTCTGTTAAAGGATGGACGTACCGAAATCCAATATAGTATTTGTGAGGGGCTATTAGGAAGCACGTGTGGAAAGGAGAAAGTATTAACCTTTATATAGATTTCTTGGAGTCACTGAACATAATGCAATGCTCAGAACAAAGAACAGTTAACTGAATTTCCTCCAGTGCTGAAAATGTGGGCAACTGTAGAATATTCCTTGGATCTTATCCAGTCTTCAGCTGGTACATGGACTTTTAATCACTATTTTCTGGGATTAAACTCCCCTTTACTCAGGACAATAGTTTTTGAAACTCAAACTTCCACTCTTTCCTAGGATGAGAAAGAGAATGAAGAGAAGAGAGGAAAGAACAACACTTACTCTAAAGTGTAACCCCCTCCAGTGTAATCCTCCTAGACACATGGCCCTTTTTTTTTTTTTTAATTTAAATCTCATTTTCAAATAAACAAGTGGAGATTCTGTGAGGTTAATTCACCTGCCCAAAGTCACACCCAGTAGTAGATGGTCGAATTATAAGCTGGATCCCCTCATCCCAAAGTCCATGCTCACTCCACACCCCAGCCTGCTCCTGCCATTGAGTCCCCACCCCCTGTTACCTTAGATACCAGGTCACCTGGTTTATATGACCAAATACAATAGCATCATTTCACATATGCAGGATACTCAATAAGAGTGCATTGATAACAAGTGATTAAAACAACTCTCCCCATTTAACATATACAAAACGACAGCCTCTGCAACCTCCCCCATCCTCCTGCATCTTTTTACTACCCTATATTTCAAAAGCATACACAACCACACAATTTCTTTTTTTCCCAGTTGCCATCAAGTCAGTTCTGACTCATGGAAAGCGCATGTCTGTCATAGTAGAATTGTGCACCACAGAGTTTTCAATGGCTGATCTTTCAGAAGTAGATCATCAGGCCTTTCTTCCAAGGTGTCCCTAGGTAGACTCGAACATCCAACCTTTTGATTAGCAAAGAGATGCATCAATGGTTTGCACCATGCAGGGACTCCCTCAATTTCTCAGGAATCTACAAAATCATAAAACCTTGCCATTTCATAGGATTAGACACAAATTATACTAAGGGATGACACTGAGAATACACTACATGAATGTTAATTAATAATAAGAACAAGATAATGTTACTGTCCAAAGCATTAGCAAAGGTGGCAACTAAGAACACGACACTAAACTTCAGTTCAAGTGAAGGAAAAGATAACAGGTGTATCAATATATACAAATGGATGACATTGCGCAATAACTTGACCCAGGGAACCATGAAACAATGGAACATGTTATCAAGGACTGAAGTAGAATATTGTCAGAAGCTTTTACTTGCATGGAATGGATGGTCCCATTCTTCAGTTGGGAACTAAAAGAAAGGAAGGAAGGGGTATAAACGAAATCATTTTTGGCTGTCCATCCTTCTAGGCCATCCATTTTATGCTTTCTTTCCTAAAATGTAGTGGACTGAAGTTACAACAGATCAGAGGGCATGACCCTGTAAGCAAACTCCTAATGACTGATAGTGCAAATATTATGTGGTTCCTGCTAAAACTGCCAACCATAACAATGTCATTAAGTCCATTTTTAAACAACTCCTGGTGATCTGAGCTGAGGTTTAAGTGGAATTTGCTTTCTAATCTATTTTGAGACAATACAATTATCAAACTGACACAGTAAAATCCCCCAACACTGCAGCCAACCAGCTAGCTTCTCCCATGTCTTTTCACCTCCGCAGTATCTGCAAGTTGCAGTCTGGGGTCTGGAGGTTCCTCCAACACTGCCGATCGGGGAGGTGGAGAGGCTGCCCGGGCAGATAAAGGCAGGGTGGGTGACCACCTTCTGAAGTGAGACAGAGCGTTCTGGAAGGAACAGATAATGCTTTCTACACAGTCCAGGTAAAAATGCACTGCACCACGGACTCTGGAAGAAGTTAACAGTATGCTGTCTCTGACTGGGCCTATTCTAAGGAAATAACAAGCTGTGTGTTCACTGAGGATTGGCTGTGCTGTGAGGAGGCGAAGGGGCCTCCGGGGGTCATGAGCACCACATCTGGTGAGAGTAAGCCCAGAACGCAGGACTCACTGGCTCAGCCTGCTCTATCCCCTGAACAGCTACCCAATAAACACTCTTGTCAAGAACCACGAAAAGGAAAAAACAAGCAGAGAAACTGGATTTTTCAACAGTAAAGCTTCATTCATTTGCAGCCCATTAATTTAGCATGTACAGTAGTTCAAATCTGACATACGTGATTCTTTGAAAGGTCTAAAATAAGCAGCATCATGCTTCTGAATTTGTATCAAATCATGAACCCTATGCCAACAATGAATAATAATAAAATCTGTTTATTGAATTTTTACCATGTGCCAAGCAGCATGCTAACCCTCTTGAGGATTAGTTTATTTCATTTTCACAGTGATGCTAGCAGTTGGTTCCTATTATCATGCCAATTTTCGAGATGAGGCTTATTGAGGTCAGTAACCTGACTGAAGTCACACAACCAGGAGTGCGGAAGCCAGGTCCATGCAAACAGAACTCATGCTCTTACCCATTACACCTCCTATGAAGAATAACTGATCTATTTTACTAGTAGCACTTACTTATAGCTTCCTTAAAAGTCACCATCCCAACAAACTGTAATTTTTAAAAATGTATTTTAGGTTTAGACATTTCACTAAATAATTACACTTCTCATCCATTCCCTGTTCTAGTCCCTAAACTACTGTAAAGCAGTGTAACTATATGAAACCAATTCCAAGTCATATTCCTGATATAACTCACTGTATTATTAGGTAACTGGCCAACTCTATGCAAAGCCAGCGGATCTCGAAATTTCCATCCTGGCTACCAAGCAACAACTATTTCCCTAAAAAACAGAGGCATGAAACCTTGATTTCTGCTTATAATCATCACACTTTCTTGACTAAATAGAGCTTTTCCTTATAGAAAGAAATACTTCAAAAATAAACCATAATTTTCTAGGAAAGAACAGATAAGAAGGGAAGAAGAATAAGGAGAAGAAGAGAGAGAAACAGAGAAAGCAGGAAGGAGAGAAAACTAAGTGTGGGGAGAGGGAAGTGACTGACAGCCCCACCCAAAGAGGCACTTGGGTCTTTATCACGGAGCTTCACACCCATGCAGCAAAGCATGAGGAGCAGGACAGGGAATATCCTTCCAGGCAATATGGAGCAAGTCCCTGAGGATCATTCTTGGTGGTATTCTCAGACTTCAGTGCAGAGTTCCCCCAAAGAAATTTCCAAGCCTGAGACTATCATTTATCCTGCCTCCAGCTGTCTGTACAATCACCAGACCTCACACCTCACACACATTCTGTGAAGCACCTCTCCAGTA
>NW_004443999.1:7762226-7763353 GCF_000243295.1 Trichechus manatus latirostris
TTCTGCCTCTCTTTCTCCTCTGCAAGGGTACATCTCATCCAAGCCGAACCTTTCATGGGTGATGAACTGTTAACGACTAGACAGTTTGTTCTCTATCAAGCAGGGGTGAGTGGAGGTCAGCCAAGTTTGCCTCACCCAACATTTAACAAGATACATGGTAGCAGGGGTGGCTAGACTGTGTAAGAAATGCCCTTGAGTCACAATTGAAGGTTGGAAACAATGCTAATATTCTGAAACGCAATGCCACCATTTTCCAAGTGAGAGGAGCTGCCCAAGAGACACGAGCCCTTGTCCCTCTGTGCAATGGGAGTGGTGGATTCTGACAGCGGCCTGCAAAGACACTCAACAATGCCTTCCCAGAGGAGAGGGAAAGGCTTCCTTTGGTCCCGCTGAGTCAGGGGGTTCTCCTTGAGGGTCCCCACTGTGTCACACTCCTGTCCTGATCCAGAAGCCCTAAAATGCACTTGCAGTTAACATATTCCATAGGTCTCGAGATGAATGTTTTTACGATTTTAACATCTCTGACACTGGTCAGCGTCTACAATAGGTGCTGTCCACTGTTGTCAGCTGCCGTTGAGTTGGCCCCCAGCTCATGGTGATACCATGCACAAAGGGATCGGACCGTTGTGATCCACAGGTTTTTCACTGGCTGATTTTTTGGAAATAGATCACCAGCCTTTCTTCCTACTCCATCGTAGTCTAGAAGCTCCGCCAAAACCCATTCAGCATCATAGCAACACGCAAACCTCCACTGACAGACGTGTGGTGGCTGCATGTGAGGTACACTGGCCAGGAAGTGAACCTGGGTCTCCTGCATGAAAGGCAAGAATTCTACCACTGAACCATCACTGCTGTAATGGGTGGACTAGTGTCCCTAAAACGTTCATGTCCACCTAGAACTCAGAATATGACCATATTTGGAAACAGGGTCTTTGCAGATGTAATTAAGGTTAAGGATCTCAAGATGACTTCATCCTGGATTAGGGTGGGCCCTAAATCCATTGAGAGTGTCCTTGTAAGAAACAGAAAAGGACACACAGAGACACAGGGATGATAGCCATGTGAAGATGGACGCGGAGATTGGAGTTATGTAGTCACAAGCCAAGAAAAGCCTGGAGCCACCAGAA